>NW_007577760.1:1276-31592 GCF_000690725.1 Stegastes partitus
TGCGCAACGGCTGACAAGCGTAGGGCGAGGACCCGTCCATCGCCGCTTGTGGCTTTAATTTCAATATGTTTTGCCACTGACTGGCACCATACTCTACGTATTTTAAAGCTCCTACTGGTGCTAATCACATGGGGGGGCATCTGTTTATTAGGGTGAAAAATAAAGGTTGCATGGTAGGTAGAATATTGGAGTAGACAGAAACATTGATATTTTTGACCAAATTTGCACCATCATGTAACTGGTTTGTTCAAACATCTTCAAACATTGTGCTACTGGCGCAAAGAAAATGATGCAAAAATCATCATGACTCAACAACACTTTATAATTTCTTTACTCAAAAAGTTACACCTGTGATCAAAACTTTTCCACATTTTACTTATATAATAATATATGAATGCATAGAAAAAAAATGTGACAAGTATCAAATCAAATCAAATCAGATTTTATTTATATAGCACTTTTCATGTACTACAACAACACAAAGTGCTTTCCAGCATTTAAAAACAACATAGTATTTAAAAACATTACACAATTTAAAAACATTGCAACAAAGTATGACATTACAAAGTATGAAATGTTCAGGCCTGAACTGTTTTTTTTTTTTTTTTTAAATTTGGTGAATTGAGGTGGAATGACCCATATATTTCTCAGGAGAACGTTATGAATGTGTTACTTTCAGAAGTCTGTGACATTTTTATCTTCTTTGGTCAGTTTTTCCCAAGAATGAAGTGTTATTATGATTAGGCAAAAGTATTAGTCAGAGAAAAGTAGCCAGACTGGCCTGCAGAAATAAGAGTATTAGGAACTGGGAATGCTCAGTACTACTCGGGGCAGAGCCAACAAGTTACCCAGGGTAGCCACAGGTAACATAGAGAGAAATCTGGCCCCTTTTCTGGCCACCGTACACAACCAACAGTGGTTACAACCAGTAATTCCTATTTTTCTGGCAGAATTTTTACCAGAAACATTTCTCTGTAACTGCTGTTCCCATACAGATGCATTATTAGTGCACTCCCTGTCCCTCTATTCCACCACATACAACTTTGCTTATCTAATATTACAGTCTGCAGGGTTAAATGAATTAATTGGGTGCTCTCAGAGGCTCAAGCTTTTTACTCAAGCGCATGCTATGGTAAGACACCGTAACTGTGGCCAAAATAAGGAGCTGCATCTTTCTGCATCTTTCTATGGCTGCATTCAAAGACTGAGTGCCGTGACAAAGATCTTCCCAAGGCTCCTTCAAACGTGACACATCCAGTAAATATGAATCCTTTGTGGCCTAACCTATCCAAAGATTCATTATGAGCCGGTGTAGATTTCTGAGAATATGACGGTGTCTGCAAGTGGAACTTTGGCAATCAGCGATTACCCTTTCAAATATAAGTCATCACCATTTTCTCTAGGATGTGATAAACCAAAAAAAGCCTGAATTTCCTTTCCTTTAAAAAGATTGTGTCTCGATTTTTGTCATGACTGTCAACTTTAGCTGCTTGGCGACAGGAATAGTACACCAAAACCTTTGTGTTTTTCAAAAGTGTGGCCTTTGTAGGCTGAGTCCTTTGGGAGATGCAGTGCCTGAATTGGGACACAGCTCATGACATACTGTGTGTGTGTATGTGTGTATATATATATATATATATATTTAAATTTTCTTTATATTTTTTAGAGAAAGCGAATAAAAAAATTAAAAATCTGATCAAATTGATCTGATCAAATAGCAAAAAGAAAAATGCATATCAAACAAGAGCTCAGGTCTTAAGAGTTTAAAGCTATTTAAAGGTAAATAATAATAATAATAATAACAATACTTGTATTTGCTATATTGTGGGGCACAGAACAGAACAGACATAAGGATATTTGCTCAGTTTTTTGGCATGTTATGACTTTTTTTTTGTTTTTTCTCTTGACATTGGGGTATTTCTGACGGTCCGTGAACGCAGCCTTTAAGAAAGTTGACTCCTTCCGCGTTTACCTGAAGCTCTCAGGACTTTCCTAATGGGCGTCTGCCATTGACACCAATTTGTTTGTGCTGTTGTCGTGCTTGTAGAAAGAAAGAGAGGGAAAGAGAAAGAGAAATGAGCAGAAGAAACTAAAAAAACAAAAACTTTCCCGGAATTTAAAGTTTAGTTTTTGTTGAAGCTGAGTCCTCGCAGGTCGCTATGGGTTGTTGTGGCAGCACAGAGGTAAGTTAGCTAACAACAAAATGGCTAAATCTGACGGCTACTTTCTCTAAAGTGTGACAAACCAGAGAGGATGTTTACATGTCGTGTGCAGCGTTAGCGTCACAGCAGTTAACAGCTCTTTGTTTTACGGCAACAACGCAGTCGTCAGTTTGCTGTTTTTGGAGCCGCAGTGAAGCTACTTGAGAGAGTCTTCAACCGAAAACAGAGTCAAAGATAACCGCTGCTCTCTGTTATTTATGCCTTGGCAGGGCAAACGTGACTGGAAACCGCTGGAGGAGCGTAGCTGCACGGATATCCCATGGCTCATCGTATTTATACTGTTCTGCATCGGGATGGTAAGTCTTCAGTTGAATCAGAGCATGAATTGAGCAGAGCTGAAGCTCATGCAGACTAATGCATCACCCCTGCATTCAGTCCGACCTTTATGAAAGTTGTTAAGTGACTTTTTTGCGCAGACACAATACAGTTCAACAGTACAACAATAACATTTATTAGTAGGATTTACTGCAAGACTGTTGTTGGACTATATTCAGTTTAACTTGAGTGTATTTTTGCATGTCTGTTTATTGCATTCCTGCATGTTATTCTGGCCAGATGATGTTTTGCAGATCATTGAAGTGGTCCATTAATGAAAACAGTTACTAAACTTTGCATAGCAGCCCTGCAATAAATCCAGGTTTGGTTGCAACTCTTAGATGATTGATTGATTAAGTGTTGTGGTCATTTTTCAAGCCTGTGGTTTGTGGTGTTGTTCAACAGTGTTGCATTATACTGAGACATGTTTTTAACATTCAGTCAGCCCATAAAGACATAAATGTGACGGACGTCAGTGTACCACAATATGTTACAACAGCACCCACAACAACAACAACTGTAAAGTTATTCATGTAGCTCGTGAAGGTGGGGTTTATCGTAGCCAGGCATTAGTTTTAGCTACTGTGGGTGCATCAAACAAACTGGACCAGAAGGTATAAACATATCAGTTCTTAAATGTGACAAATTAAAAATCATGTTATGATTTTACATTTTGTCAGCAATAGCAATATTTAAGCTGCGTGCATGTTGTCATCTGCCTTATAATATACTAAATGTTTTTGTGTTATGTCATGCTGTCAATACTTAATATCATCTTCTCTGACCTGTGTCATCTGCAGGCATGTATTTGTGGCTATCCCATCGCCACAGGAGGTGCCTCCAGGCTTATCTCAGGATATGATAGTTACGGCAACACCTGTGGTAAAAATAACACCAAGATCGACGGGGTACCCCTCAGTGGCCGGGACATGACTGAAAACAAGTTAGTCGTATTCATTGCAAATGCCTTAACATGTAGCATAGGAGTTTATTTACATCGTGTTCAGTTTTTCCAGCTACGCTGACCCTTGGTTGCACTGCAGTCTGCTGCCTAAACTTGTCATATTCCTGGATGAATAGCATAGCTTATTAGCATATCTCCTTTTCTATAATTCACATGAAGAAAGTCTAAGTTAATGGGATGTTTTTATTGTTTGTTTTTGAAGTCTTTGATGATATTCCTCCTTCTGGGCTTTTCGTCAGCATGCAGCCTGCAGGCCCAGTTTTGCTGAAACAATGGGTCATGCTTTATTGATGGGCTGATTGCCCATGGAGGCTTTGAATAAAAGGCGTTTCTGCTACAAAGAAGGATTTGTCTGATGGGCTAGCAAATGTCACCAACTTTCATTTTCTGCCCAAACAGAACAGTCCCAGCTGGCATAGCAATAACCAAACACACTGATACTTTCATCAAAGTGAAGGTGTTTCTTTCTTTGAAGCAAAGTGTGGCAGTACCTAATACTAAAAAGTTACATTTTTCCTCTAGGTTCGTTTTCTTTCTAGACCCATGCAACCTTGACTTCATTAACAGAAAGATCAAGTCCATCGCCCTGTGTGTCTTCAAATGTCCATCTGCTGAACTGACGACATACAACGATTTAAAGCAGTTTGCTCTAAATAATGGTGAGAAAAACCCAAGGAGAACTGTTTTAGAGGAAATTCAAAGTGTTTTAATTACGTTTTTAATCTTAACTTTGGTTTCTGTGTTTTAGGCTCTCATCTTTGCTCCTATGATATTCCTACGACAAAATACACACACAGTTCAGAAAGACACACTAAGTGTCCAAAACTTCCTGTTAAACCAAGGTAATTAATTCTATCCTTTTAATTTATAAAATGTAAACATTCCTTAGTTGTCCCTAGTTTTAAACGGCATCATTGTTGGGGGGCACATCCACTAAGGGCTTGTTGAGGATTAAGTGAAGCTGATGTGAGTAAGTGATGTTTATGGGGTAAAGTAATGTCTTTTTTAGCATTTTCATCATTTAATTAGTTTACAATAATTTTACAGTCAATTAGGTCATTCAGGTCAATTACAAAACAAAATCTTACAGATACAGTTCATAGTTTTCTGCTTCAGCAGCTGTTGATTATAAATAAATTAATCTGTGTTCTTCATCTTTCTAACATTTGCAGTAAGGCTGTGCCACTGTTTCGCCGCTGTATTCCTGTGGATATCAGCTGCTATACTGAGTTTGCCCAGGCATTCATCTCATTTGTCAGTGACAATGATGTGTTGCGGCGAGTCCTCGCGGGGGTGATGGCCAGCAAGGAGATCATCATGGGCCTCTGTCTGCTGGCTTTAGGTATAACACATGGTTACATTAAGCTTTCATTATAGCTTAGGCTGTTTTAGGTGATTATCCAAAGGAAACCTGCTGGTGTATTTGTGTGATTTCAACAGCCCCACTGCACAACTGTAATTGCTCATGAGGATTCTGTAGGAAGGAAATTGTCGGAAGGGAAGCTATTTTTGTCATTTAAAAAAAACAGGAAATGTCTAAGCGGTTACAGCCTTTATATCCAGTGAAGTTTCACCCACAGGCGTTAATTTAAGGTCTGCTCCAACTCCTCCCACTGGTATCGCAAAAGAGACAAAACTTATCCCATGTCAGCTTTAGACATCTTTCATCTCAATTATTTGATCCGCCTGCTTTGAGTGTTGGGATTGTACAGGCTATGTGATTCATAGCTGGATAGTCTTTTCTTTATGGGATTTCGTGCTTTTGCCATCCACACTTTCATCTAGTGCTGGTTAAGCAGAGACTTAAACAAGTGTTTCAATGTCTTTCAGAGTGCTTTTAGTTCTATTTTATGTTGCGGATACTGTAAGCTGAGTTCTATCTATCCATAAAGAAAAATAAAATGTTATGAACAACTTCATTGAATTTTTCCCACCTAAGTAGTGTTTGGTTTAACCTTGTGGTACTCTGTGTTTTTTCTCTGATGCAGTTCTCTCCTTGATCATGATGGTTGTTATTCGTTACATCTCCAGAGTGCTGGTGTGGATTCTAACAGTTCTAGTAGTCATCGGCTCTATAGGTAACTTGTTTTATAAGGGCAGTCTTAATTACATCATACCGACACAAGACAACAGTATGTTGTGTTTTTGCAATTAATTTACATTCATTGTTTTTCTGCTGACCCAGTGCACATGGATGTGATCTGTTGCAGGTGGGACAGGTGTCCTGTGGTGGCTCTACGTGGACCACAGGAATGCCCTGAACAGTAACACTGTGTCAGTATTTGGAAAAGAAGTGGCTTCAGACAATGTTAAGGCCCTGCTTGTGTGTTCAATTGGTGCTACAATTTTCACGGTATGTCTTTATGTTCTAGTGCTGCATGTGCTTGTGGTTTTGTACATGGAAAGAGTTTATGTTTTATATTTTTGGGGGGTTTCACACACTAGAACCTTTACCACTGTTTTACAAATGCAGTAATTCAAGAACATAAAAGAAAAAAACCTGTAGGATTTTTGACACAGGTGGGAAGCTGGGGATTGTTTTTGTGTTTGTGTGACACAAAATATTTGACGTTAACAATCAAACTGAGCCACTTCATAGAATGACTGTAAAATAATAATAAAAACGTATTGCGTAATCTTGCAGGTAATACTGCTGCTGGTGATGTTCTTCATGAGGAAGCGTGTGGCTCTCACCATCTCTCTGTTCCATGTGGCGGGGAAAGTCTTCATCCATCTTCCCCTGCTGGCCCTGCAGCCTTTCTGGACCTTCCTCTGCCTCATGCTCTTCTGGGTCTACTGGATCGCTGTGCTGCTCTTCCTTGGGACTACAGGTGAGGAGGAAGTATTATGGAGAGATCCAGGAATTGCTAGTTTGTTTATGTGGGTATTTATCCGTATTCACAATGCTTTTGTCAGATGTGTCTGTGGTACCATTCCAAAATGAGTCGAATATTAAGTTGGCTCCTTTGACATTTTGCCGTGGTTTTGTGGCGTGACTAAACTCCCACGTTTGGATTCTTGTCCCAGTCTCGTGATGCAAAGAATGGAGTCAAAGAACCACTTCTCTCTTCATCTCCCACTTCTCTTTTCTACAGCTGATTTTTAAGTAGTATTTAAAACAAAAGACGTGCACAAGAGAAGCCGTACGTCACATTTTCTTGATTTATGTTCACTGTTTTTGGGGATGTTTGGCTAAAAATCAAGATGGTCTCTTTAGAATGCCTTTCTATTAAAAACAACACACCACAACGTGAGTGTTGGTTAGATTGGTTGAATTGCATTATTTCAATTTCATGTCATTATACTTGGGAAATATTTCTGTTGCTCTGAAAAAAATGATATGTTACACAACACAGGTGCAGTTTTTGAGATTGTTTTCAGATATGATGTGCAAAAACAATAAGAAAGTGCGGAGTGGTGTACCTTGGCCTGAGTTTATTTGTCTAGCACATTTTGAAAATTCAAAGTTCTTTACTGAAACATAAAAACATCAAGACAAAGTGTTAAGAACCATAAAGCCATGTAAAAATGACATTTGAGCACAATTAAAGAGGTTAAATAGAGAATAAAAAGTAAGGTAAAACACAAAGTAAAAGTTTCAGTGCAGTTTAGGATATTTAAAAGCCTGAGATTTGGTTCAGTGGAAGGCAAATGCAAACAGAAAAGTCTTGAGCCTTGATTTAAAAAAAACTGAGAGCTGCCACAGACCTGTTGTTTTCTGGGACTTTGTATCAGATGTGTGGTACGTAAAAAAAATGAAAAGCTCCCTCTCTGTACTGTGTTTTTACTTTGAGGACAGAAAGTAGAGAGAGAAAAAGAGAGGTCATGATGGTTCTTAATGTAGCATTGCTCTATAAACCAACAGCAGCATTTTAAAATCAGTTCATTTGCAGACAGTTTGAACGGACAGATTGTACCTCAGATGCAAAGGTTTGATTTTCTTCTTGTAAAATGCTGAAACAACAAAAAACATACAATCTAAATTCATGTTCGTATTTCCTCACAGGGACGCCGATAAAAAACAATTCTACAAATGTGGTTGAATATCAAATGCAAGGGCCTCCTCAGTACTTGGTGTGGTATCACGCGGTGGGCCTCATCTGGATCAGTGAGTTCATTCTTGCCTTCCAGCAGATGACCATTGCTGGAGCTGTGGTCACCTACTATTTCACAAGGTATAAATAAATACACTTGTGTTTTATCACATAATGTTACATTTACTGTCGTGGCTATTTATTTTTCCGTTGTTTTATGCCAATTACGTCTTCAGGAATAAATCCCAGTTGCCAGCAACACCCATCCTGTCTTCCATGGCACGCACCATCCGCTACCACCTGGGTACTTTGGCCAAAGGCTCCTTCATCATCACGCTTGTTAAGATCCCTCGTCTCATCCTGACTTACATCCACAGCCAGCTCAAAGGAAAGGTGAGCAATAAAATTATTGATGAAAGCGGCCATTTTTGGCTTTTTTTGTGTGTATTTATGAAAGTTATTGAGGTTGTTTAACTTTTGTTAAATTTCTTTGTTTTTTCAATAGGAAAATGCCTGTGCTCGATGCATGCTGAAAGCCTGCGTCTGCTGTCTGTGGTGTCTTGAGAAGTGTTTGGCATACTTGAATCAAGTAAGTAATCTCCTGCTGGTAACATGTCCTCAGTGAATACAAGATCCCATGTCCCATGCCACAGTTCATAGTTTCTGCTTCAGTAGCTGTTGATTATAAATAAATTAATCTTTGTTTTTCATCTTTCTAACATTTGCAGTAAGGCTGCGCCACTGTTTCGCCACTGTATTCCTGTGGATATCAGCTGCTATACTGAGTTTGCCCAGGCATTTAATCTCATGTGTTCACACTGTACATTTCCATGTCGAATTATTTCAGAATGCTTATACTGCAACAGCCATCAACAGCACCAGTTTCTGCACCTCGGCTCGTGACGCTTTTATTATTTTGGTGGAGAACGCGCTCCGAGTGGCTGCCATTAACACTGTGGGCGACTTTGTCCTCTTCTTGGGAAAGGTATTGAAACACTTGTTAAGTATTTAATGTAAGATAATCAGCCAAAGTGACCTGAAAGACCAACTTTTTTACATTAACAATGTTAATATTTCTGTTTGTAGCAAGGTCGTCATGTCAACTTGAAAGTTGGTGATACTGTATGTCAACATTTTATTCACAACCTGCTTGTGCTGCCCCCAAGTGGTTGAGAAAAATGTTATTGTTGACTTTTTTTTTTCTTTCTTTTTTTTTTTAATGTGGCCTCCCACAGGGATTTCAGGTTCTCTAACCAGCCTTTACGTCTACCCCCTCAGATTCTTGTAGTCTCCTGTACAGCATTTGCTGGTATTCTGGCTCTGAACTACCAGAGAGACTACACTGTGTGGGTGCTGCCTCTCCTCATCGCCTGTCTGTTTGCCTTCCTGGTGGCCCACTGCTTCCTCTCTGTGTTTGAGAATGTGGTCGACGTTCTCTTCCTCTGCTTTGCTATTGACACGAAGCATAATGACGGCAGCCCTGGACGAGAGTACTACATGGACAAGGCCTTAATGGTGAGAGGAGATAATCCTTTATATAGGGGCGATTGTTCCTTTTTGACATTATTAGAGCTCTTGTTTTTATTTTTGTGACTGAGTGGTTTGACTGTTGCCCATTTACTATCATAAATGAATTTAAAAAATAACCATATTTCTAATCTAGGGCACAGCAGAAAGACACATAAGTCCCAATTTTTTCTTTGTCAAAATGCTTTTGTTCTCTTCACGTTTTTACAAGAAGCATATTTAAGTAAATTGAGAGTTAAATATCTTTTCTCTAACTCTGCTTTCCTTCCCAGGAATTTGTCGAGAACAGTAAGAAAATGGGATTTCACAAGCCAAAGGATGGAGATAGCCGGGAGATGAAGCCCATGGTGAGTTGAACAGTGTTTGAAGTCCTACCAGTGTGGTGTAAACTGTGTCTTTGCAGCTGGCAAGCAAATACAGACTCATGAAAATGATGCAAAAATACACTGTAACCAAATTCATCTCACTTGACTCATTTAGAACAAGTAAATAACCTAACCCTTACTGTAGGTTGTGTTGTGTTTTAATACATCCTGCATTTTGTGGTTGCGAATGACAAACTGAGTAATTCTTTTTTATTATTCTTATTGCAGACACGTGGAGGGACTTTAGCTTGACCAAGTATCACAAGGACTGCCAAAACCACTAAAACTCCTCCAGATCTTAACTCAGAGTTTACTAGCATTACACTCCAGGGACATCAATAAAAATAACAGTGCACTTTGTATAGAGCTTTACCAAGCAAGCAAAGCAAAAAGGCGCTTTGGTCTTACTGTATATTTTCGAGAAAAAGATTTAGAGTTTGATACTAATAGATGTAATGTGGTAAAAGCTCATTTTTGTTTGTATTTTGTGATTAATTAGCTGGATTTGCTAGGGTTTTTTTTCTTTATATACCCAAGTTTTCTTTTTATTACATTTTAAATAATATGAGCGATTTAACATGGTTTAACATGTTTGGTTTCTTTTTTTTTTTTTTTACAGAAGTAGTGTTAGCTGCCGTTCACTGAACCCTTCAGTGAACATTTTGAAACATACAGCTAACTAAATTTTGTCGAAAGTCTGGTCAAGTTGTTTATGACATATTAAATTTTATACCTGAATAAAACACTGACTTTTATTGTTTGATACATTTTATAAATGTGGACAAAAAAAAATCTGTCAAACAAAATCATATTACATACAGTGTGCTGCCACAGTCTATTGTAAGTTGTGTCTTTGGATTTCAGCCAGAGGCATCAAATAAGTTAAGACGTACAGTCGTCCTCAAATGTATTCATATCCTCCCAATATATAAAAGGCAAAATAACTAAATAACTAGAAACTGAAAAAAGTAATAATAAATCAAAATTTGCTAAATTATAATTTAGTGAAAGAAGACGTTGCTGTTGAATTGTGGTTGAAAAGAGTTAGAATTTAAAAAGACAAACAAAAACAAAACGGATAATACTGTTCTGGACAAATTAGAGCACTTTGCTGATGAGCAGTGGGCCAAAATCCAAATACCTGTCAACAGGTGCAGAAGTCTGTTTTAGAGTTACAGAAAACACTTGATTGCAGTGATTGGCTCAAAGGGTTGTTCAACAAAGTATTAGTTTACAGGTTCTATCATGCTTGTTTTTTTTTGTTTTGTTGGTTTTAAAAAAAAATAATTCTGTTGAACCACAATTCAAAAGCAATGTCATGATTTTCATTAAAAAATTATTTATTATTACTTTTGTCAATTTCAACTTATTTCAGTGACAGCTGTTTTTTTCCTTCTTTAATGGTAGAGTATGAATAAATTTGAGGACGACTGTATTTAGTGTTGAACTTGTCATCAAGATGGTTAATTATGACACGTTTCAGTGGTCCTGAAAGTGCTTTACAGTCTTTCACATTCACCCTTTCACACACTAATTGTAGTAGAGCTGCCATGCAAAGTGGCATGGAGAAAGGCCTGGCATTTAAGGATCAAACCACCAACTTTGCATGTAATCAGCCTACTGCCTGAGCCACGGCCACACATTTAGGAAAAGATAACTTGATATGTTTGTGAATTGGTGTCATCAATACTGACATCCTCCCTCTAGGAAGGTGCTGACATGGGAAAGGATACAGTAGATAATGTTGCACTCATAGCAGCTGTCGTAGTACGTTCAACTTCTGTGTAATGGAATACTTATTAAGTATTCTGACATATTCTAGGAACAAGTGTTGAGGATATCGCTGCCGCGTTCAAGTCTCAGTCTACTGGTACCAGATTTGTAGGTACAGTATTACTTGTGATGTGCAAGACAAAAGAAAACAAATCAGAAGCTTAAATTTGATGTAAAGTAAAGCAACAGCTAGTGTAAGAATGTTCCATAATCAAATATTATGCCAAGGATAACACGTTGAAGTTAGTAGTGTTAAACATAATGAGGGATTCTTTAATGTCACAACTGACAGTTAAATGTAAACAGTAAATGTAAAATATTAATCTTAGAGTTTTTCCTCTGCTTTTTGTTTTCCTCATCAGAGACGAACTGGTTGGACAGAGAAGCTTGATTCTAAATATTCAGCTGTGGGGTCTGACTTTAACCACCTGAGGGCAGCAGATCCTACAAAATATGTTATACAATTTCCAGTCCTTAAGGAGATGTTGCTTTATAAGCTCACATCATGACTAACAAGTTTAGGGTTAGTTTATTTTAGATGCTGACATTCTGATTCCTCAACTGTCCATGTTTCATCACTTAAGTTTGGTTTGATTTAGAGCAGATGAAACCGAAATGAAATAGCAAATTTTCATTGATAAATTTGGTTTTGTTACAACCAGTCTAAATATGTTTCGTTATAACTCTTCTGTATTTTTGCAGGTATACCTAAAACACATTTTAAATGTGTCTTAAATGTATGTTGTCATTAAGACAAGTATTGTTTGTACACAGTAAACATGAAAATATATTCTAAAATATTTAATCTATAGAAAATAATTTTCTCTCCATATATTTAGATTTTATTGACAAATTAATGTAACACTTTGTAGCATCGTAGTGTCTGTGATCACCATGGAGACAGACTGTCCTGCCATGAATCTGCTTTCCTGAGAGTGTCTCCTCAGCGTATCGACGTATAGATTACTGCCTCAAACCCTCCAATCCTGCGTTGAACATCCAAGAATCAAACCACTAAGCAGTTAGAAGTTATTGATGGGAAAGCTCTCTCTGCGCACTGCTGTCCACCTCCATAAAACACCGGAGGAAAACAGCTCGATGGCTGCTGGTGAGTCACACTCAAGTGATTTCTGTAATACTTACAGCTCACTAACCATTCCTGGAATCCCCTCGTCACTGGACGGACAAAGATGAGAACAGATTTGACAGCCTGAATATGTTTGTGTGTGTAATTTGATTGTTTTTGAATAATTCTGATAACAATGTGAGTCATAGTAAACAAAGCAGGATGACTTTAGGCTGGAGTTTATTGACCCAAATCCATCACTTTTCTCTTCCAGTGAGAGCCACCCACTGAAGCACACTTTACAAATACGACCATAGAAATTAGATTTTTTTTTTTTTTTAATTCTAGTATAGTAGAATCAATGGACTATTTTTAAAATCTGTGATTATTTATTAGCGTCATTTGTACATGCAGTTAAATGTACATTCCATCTATGTTAAAGCTCTTTTTAATATATTTCAAACCTCTTTCTCAACATACTCTTAAATATATGCACATTTTATTGATTTATTTAGAAAAAGCTCACCTCTAAAGTTCCCTGAATTGGCCGAGTGGCAAATAATTAATTGATTCTTTACTGAAAATCTGTCAGGCTCTCATTCAAATGGTAAATAGTTAACAACCATTAAACCTGCTCTGTCCTCCTCCTACATGGACACGTATTGTTTGCGCTGACTCAGGCACAGTAACTTGAGCTGGCTGTAAATGTGTGTGTGTGTGTTTGCCAGAGAATGTATTGACAAACAGTGACTTACCTATTAAGGTGAGCCGTACTGCCTCCTCAGCAGCCTGCCCTGAAAGCTCAAGTCAGGCGTTTTCAATTGTGCCTATAGTACACAAACCAGAACAATGAAAGGGGCTCGCAATACAGCTGTAGTACAGAAAAAAAAACAAAAAAACTACAGAAAACAATGGTGGGGATCACAATTATCGGAGGAAGCGAACACACCCATAAGCATTGTCAGGCCACTGACGAGAACAGGCAATCATGACCACATGTAACCACTGTGTTTTATTATTTATATTCATGTATAGAGTGTTATGCAAAACGTTTTGGCACTTAAGATGTTTAAGCTCGACCTATACTAGTCAGGGTGTCTCCATGTTGGCTGCTTTGAATCGGACTGATCCTTTAATGTATAAATCTGTCTAGAATTAGAATTAGAATAAAACTAAAACTTTATTGATCCCTTGAACCTCAGGGAAATTGCTACACCAGAAAAAACAAAACAACACAGTCTCATGTGAGTCCTCCAACTCGAAAAAGTACAATATGGAATCACTGACTTTGATTTGAATGCCTAAACTGCAAATTTCAGTGGAAATTGGACAATGATACATGTATTGCCTGTTAGCTATATACAAAAAGAATCTCAATCCTTTTCCTAAACTGCATCATCATCTGTCATCTTTAAGCTTTGAGCTTCAGTTACTCTGCAGACATTTGAGCAGTAGGTCACCGTGGAGAAAAGATGCAGCCACTGGCATGGTCAAATACCCAAATAACACAAATCTAATAGGTGGTGGCACCTTAAAACAACAGCTATCATGCACCAGACTGTAGAAGTGCTAAAATAATCACCAAAAAAAAACAAAAAACAAAAAACCTGCGTCACAGAGAATTGCTTATCCAAGAAACCTGATTTCCTGAACATCAAAAGTGCTTCCTGCAATTTGAGGCATTTCCCATTAGCTCTCAGTCATTCTGTCTCCCTGTACGCGGGCAGATCGCTTTTTATTGTTGAACTGTCTCCAACAACAGGCTCCAGCGTGTGGAAATGAGCCGCAGAGATGGTATCTCCTCCACATTTCTATCGTCAGCACATAAAGGCTGAGGGAAAGTGTGTGAAAATGAACATTTGATATTTACCCAGTGACTTCCCTATCTGGAACCACTGACAGCTCCTGTTGCCAACACACACACACACACACACACGAACACACACACACATTTATCCATTGTGTGAATTCTTGCAGCCTGCTTACCCCGAGCTGCGTTGAATAAAACACAATCACATTACTCTCAGAAAAACAGGGAAACAAACTTTTCCAGGTCGACAAATATTTTTGTTGTAGTATTTCACTTATTTTGCTCTCCACATGCCTACGTTTACTTGTATGTGTTCTATGTGTGCATATGCGTCCGGTGCGGGTGCGATGTGACTCATAAAATATTCACCTGTTTTTCCTCCTACATAATGCAGTAATGTTCAAGCACACAGAACTCTGAGTTTGTCACTCCTGGGCACTGTCATCTTTCTCTCCTTTCACATTTCTGTCACGCATAAACGCTTTCACTTACATCATTTCATACCGACAAATCATCACATCCCTTAACAAAGTCTGCACATCTTAAAACTGGTCATACTAATAGACTTGTGATGTGTGCTCTCAGTTCTCACAAAATGAAACATCCTCCAGCTTTACAGTACACAAACTTCAGCAACACTTCTGTCTTTTCCTAAATTTGAGTACGAAAAGAGAGAACAGAAACATAGGTCACATGGGGAACAAGAGTTTACTGCATGTATTCATGTCTGTTCTCCAAGTAACACCTGTGATGACACAGACATTGGTCAATATAGCTTTTATTTCAGCAAATCATACATACACTGTAAAAAATGCATCTGTATCATAATCTTTAAACACTATCAGAGCTGTGATGACAGTGTGTGATTGGTTGAGAGTGGCTACAGTGTCTGAGGTCATCAAAATGATTTGCATGTCATCACACTCATGAAACTGCACACTTTAATAACGCCGGAAAGGTTTTCCAGCTCATAAAGTGAATCGGAATCCCAACTTAGAAGGAATGAGGGGTGCAAAAAACACACAAAAAAACAAAAACAAAAACAAACAAAAAAGCTCTACTGGACAGATAGATGGCACTTTTTAAGTTCTTAACATGGAATTTCAACAGATATTTGATTCAGATTCATTGCTGAAAATTAACACAGGAGCTCAGTTGATCCCAGATCTGCATAAACAGTCGCGCAACTTTATCGATAAGATGCACATCTGGGATCAGGTCGGATTTTCAGCCCTGTCAAATATACACTATAAGCAGATCGGGTACAAATCAAGCTTTTGAAACAAAATAAAACACTGTAAGATGATCTTTTCATATAAAGCTGTCTAAACCAAAGCTTCCTCTAGCCAGTGTTTAATATATAAAACATTTTCAAATCCAGCAGAATCTATGTGTTTTGTATGCCTTAACTGCTAAGCAATCTGTGTGCTTCTCTACATTCTAGCTATCCTATGTAACAAATCAAAAAGATCTGAAGTATGGCCATCATAAGAGAGACCCAGAACACATGCCATACCAAAGTCCAGATAGTACAGGCTTTAACAGGAAAACCACTCTTATGCAGTGTAATGACGCGTTTAAGTCAGTCCAGTAAGCATGCTTCTCCCACTACGACCACCATCTGTCCTTACCAGTAAAAGGCACACCTTACCCCTCGTCCCCTACACAATATTTGTGACAGGTCTGCATGGCTCTGTGGTTTTATTTACTGTGCAAGAAATTTGCTCTGTTACACCGTGTGCTCAAATCAGTCCCGAGACTCGTATCGGAAAAAATTTAAAAACATCAACACCGTACGTTCATCTGAACTCTGATGGGTTGTTTTTTTTTTTCTTTGCGCTCACCGCCCTATTAGAGTTCAGTTTGTTTTTTCTTTTTTTTAAATCATCACACAGATCGGTGTCTAAAGCAGTTTATAACTATGCAAGTGTGGTTTGATCTGTACACGCCTGAGGGGGATTTTACAACCTCAGGCTCCGTTATGTTTTGAGTTCCACAAAGGTTTAGTCTCTGCTTCTACAAACTGAAACGACATCACGCAGTATTGGACATGCTAAGACAAATCTGTTTCATCTTCTGTATTCATCCTACAATGGATTAGAAAAATAGATAACAATAATATTCCCCCTCCCTCCCCCAGCACCACCAGCCAAACAGTAATTTGTCCTTCCTTGTTGCTGTGCCTTTGAGATGATTTGACTTGATTTGTGTCTCAGTGAAAACAGCTAGCATGTCGGTTTCTGATTGTTATCCAACTCACCTTGTATTTTTTTTTTGTATTTTTTTGTTGTATTTTTTTTTTTTTTTTGCCTTAATTCTCCTAATGAAGCATGTCTAACTCTTATCTTGTTTTTCCACACAGTTACAGTCACAGTTACAAATCAAGATCAAAAAGAAACCTAAAGAGTGCAATATTCTCTTATCTACATCATCAACATCCCACCTATACACAGGAACATTTGATAAGGATAAAAGGGAGGGGAGGAGTGGAGGGAGATGGAGGAATGAAGAAGAGGGGAAATCTCTTTAACATTGCGCCTTAGGCATCAACACACTCAGGCATCAGAGTGTTGCACAAGGACAGGACACACTGGAGGACATGGACTGTCCAATGAAGGGAAAGGTCTTTGCACATGTGACCAAATCCAAAGCGATGGACTGGTTGTCAATTCGTCCTTTTGTCATATTCTCTGGTAGGCTGACACACAAGTGAACAAGTGCCATTAACCACTCATATTTTATACTTAAACAGAAAGAGAAATCATAAACGTTTGCCAGGAATATTGTGTTGTTTTTTTTCTTTCTTTTTTTTCTCTTTTACTTATGAACAAACAATACACGGAGAGTAGTCCATAGGCTGTTAGTATGATTAAGTATCTGCCTGGGGAGTCACCTAGAAACGTGCAGATTGACCAAACAAACAGTTTTTCTCGTTTCTTTTTTTTGTTGTTTTCTTTTGTTTTTGTTTTTTTTTGTTTGTTTTTAGGAAATTACGACAGGTATTCGTCATTGTCGTCGTCATAATCCTCGTCTTCGTCGTCCTCGTCGTCCATACCTGCCTGGTCGTTGAGGACAAACGAATCCTCGTCGTCGTCGGTGAACAGTGAGTCTCCACTGCCCAGGTCTCCGGAAGACTCCAAAATCACACCTAGAAACGTAGAAAAAAAACCCAAATTATATGACACTTTGAGAGATTCTGGTTCACTTTCTTGTCAGGAGTTAGATAAGATTAATCTGTACATTAACCTTATTCAGGACTTTCATGTTGCCATACGTAGAAGGTCTTTCGGGGTCCATTGTGCAAAATATTTTGTTGGTATTCATTGTAGACTGTTATACTGTGTTAAATACTTTTTCTGATAAATTTACTTATTTTTGGTTCCAAATGCATGACAAATGTCCCTCTTTTTATATTTAAAAAAAAAAAAAAAATCTTCAAAAATAAAAAAACAGTACCTGTCACCTAAACTAAATAGCCTGGAGTCCAAAAGACCCCCAAAGTCCTGAATAGGGTTAAAGAAGCTTGGCACAAAGACTGGAAAGGGGGGAAAACAGCTCGCCTGGCAACCGCATGGTGATGACAAAGACTCCCTGAATCAGTACATGACCCCAACGATGATCTGAAACTGACATGTTTTTTTACACTTGGGTTTTTGTACTGACTAAATTAGTTTATTAATTAGATTTGTTTCAGACAATTTCTGAAAATGAGTAGGATGAACTTTAACTTACTACCTCTTACCCATTGCATGTCTGTGCATCTCATACCATACTGTTTCCTGTTTGCTTCAAACCTTACACTTAAAAACCTCTTTAGAAAACCACAAGAACACCTTTACTGTTCAACATTAATATCTTAACTTGCTGATTAGCTGTGAATCCCCCTTTTACAGGTTTCAAGAGGTTTCAGTTTCGTCCTTTAACTCTCAGTGAGTGCACTTTCACAATTTTATAATATCAATCTGTTTTATTAGAGGACAGATTTAACTGAATTTAAAAAAAAAATAAAAATAGTTGACACCGATATCTGTGAAGTATTTCCTTCATTTCAACTATTACTAATAAATGTATTCATACCCTCCCAATAAAGAAGGAAAAAAACAGCTGTCACTGAAATAAGTTGAAATTGACAAAAGTAATAATGAATAAAAATTTCATGAAAATCATGACATTGCTTTTGAATTGTGGTTCGACAGAAATATTAAAAGAAAAAAAAACCCAACAAGCATGATGGGACCCGTAAACTAGTGTTTTGCTGAACAACCCTTTGAGCCAATCACTGCAATCAAGTGTTTTCTGTAACTCTCAATCAGAATTCTGCACCTGTTGACAGGTATTTTGATTTTGGCCCACTGCTCATCAGCAAAGTGCTTTAATTTGTCCGGGACAGTTTTTTAAAAAAAAATTATTCGTTTCAACCACAATTCAACAGCAACGTCTTCTTTGACTAAGTTATAATTTAGCAAATTTTTATTTCTTATTACTTTTTTCAGTTTCTAGTTATTTGAGTGACTATTTTGAATTTTGCCTTTTCTTTAATGGAAGGGTATGAATACATTTGAGGATGACGTATACTTTGAATTGTGAAGCATCTCTACATTTTCTTGTGTTTTGCCTACCGCAGTCTGCAGGTCCATGGGTACGTGAGCCGGCCACCTCGTTGCCATAGCGATCCACGCACCAGCACTGTCCACTGCTGCTGTGACATTGGTGGGACCTGTAGTAACCGTCCTCATCGCAGGACGGCAGATACTGACCTACGGATGGAAGCCGAAAACACAGGCAACCGAGTTAAGGATGCGCAATGTTGGCGTGTGCGTTTGTGAGATTCTGTGTACGTTTGTGCGTCTCACCAAGCAACTTCTTCCCCGCTTGCTTTTTGTTGATACTGGACAGCTCTGCTTTACAGGGGGAATCTGAAAGGGAGAGACAAGGGACTTCAGTGAACAAACTGCAGAAGTCTGCTTTTCTGGGAATGTATCTGTTTGTGTGAACTTTTGCTTCCTTTGTGTAGCCGACGTTTTGCTTTCGTCATGATGTTTGTTATCCTGCAGTCTTTGCTCTTACAAGTGCAGCTCTAGTGACTCATCTGTAAATGCTGTTCCTCTATCACCAAAAAACCCCCCCCAAAAAACTAATTTTCATCCCTGGTCTCACACAATGGTTTTCTATGCAGTTTATTGTGCTGCATTGTGTTGGATTTTATTGTGCAGTAATATTCCCTACATGTCAAGAAAAGAATACGCCACTCTGACAGAATAGAAGGTGTTTCTGTAGAAGGTGGCTAAAGAAAAGCTCTGCTTCATTATAACTTGGGTCTTTTCTTAAGAGTTTCAGCCATCATTTCAGCTAGCTGTGATAACATTGTGATCTTGGCAGTACGAGATTGGAGAAAATAGCGAGATCAGAGTAAAAGGAGACATCAGCAATCAGTCAATCAGACACGCTAACAAGCCGACAGTTAAAGATAGAGTCAGCGACACTAATCCAATGTGCTTCTTTGTTAAAAAAAATCAAATATTCATGCACAGCTTTGGCTCTGAAAAAGGGAAGCAAACATCCTCGCACACTATTTTAACACAAACACAAACGTGCGGAATCACAGACATCACCTTCAAGCCACAACACGTGAGTCACTTTTTGTGGAAGTAAAACCGAAAAAGCAGCAAAAATAATCCTTCATTTCACAGGAACGCTAAACTACAAAAAAAGTAGAGCAGGTCAAAGTTAAGCTTAAAAAGTTATTCTGGTAGTCATGATGGACGTTTACAATGGATGTTGGAGTTCTAATTCTATTGTTTTCATTTATTTCCATTTCATTTTCAATTCATTCATTCACTTTTTAAATGAAGGTCTTAAACTAATTTTGGGGGTTTTCTTTAAAATCTGTCTGCTGTTTCTTTCACTGTCTAAGATAAGCAAATCATTTGGTGAGAACAGAAAAAGAACAAGCAACAAAGCAACAGTCGAGGCCCTGCCCAGACACACACTGTTCCTGACCACAAACCGCCTTTTATGAAGACAAAGAAGTTGTCAGGTGGGAACTATTTAAGAACATGTTGAAGGTACATATATTAAGATTTCCGTAATGTGTTTGTTGAAAAAAAGCAAAGTTAATTGTAGTGAATGATAATAACAAAGACTGTTTTGTGTTATCTCTGTCAGTTAACGTCTAACTGTCGTCTTTTTGTTCGCTTAGAAAGGTCTTTTTTCATGTGCTTGTTTTATCCTTCCTTTTGGTGCCTCTAGCTTGTCTTCATGTTGCCTGCTAGTTTATTTTAGCTGCCTTTTTTAGTTTCTTTTGGTTCGCCTGTAGCTGTCTTTTGGTTGCCTGTATGTTATTTTTTTTTTTTTTTTTGAGTGTTGTACAGTTCTGTTAGCTCTTGCCTTTTCTTTTATCTGTGGAGGTCCTGTTCAACGTTGTTTAGGTTTGCAATTTATGCCCTTTGCTGATCACCCCATATTCTCTGCATGTACTGTACATACTTCAGTTATTATTCTGTTCATGGTTGTAAATACTGATGTAAAGATTTTATAGAGATTTTGTACTTTTGGTAATGAAAACAGGTGTTGTAAAACACAACTTGCAACTTGTGCTTGTTTGCGTAGTTGTGGGTGCATTTTAAGTGTTTGGTTTGTATTTGCAGGCGAGTGCATGCCGATGCCGTACCTGTGTACCTCTGGAAGCCTGTGCACCACTCAGAGCTGGTGATAACTTTGTCAGGATGCGTATCGCAGGATCTGAAGAAAGCATCAGAGCATGGCTCATTCCTGTCCAGATAGAGGCTCTTGATCTCTGACTGGTCCAGCTGGAGGTCAAAGTTTGTGTCGAGCCGCGAGAACATCCAGCCCAGAGGGTCCTTACAAATAGGTGATGCCCCGACTTCAAACTCTGTGGGAGGAGATCAAACAGGAGACAGGGTGGCTGTAGTAAGATGTCAGTGTGATACCACTGCGTATTTCATTGTTTCTGCATTTCGCTGATGCCAGGTGACTCACTGTTCTTCTCTGGCTTCTGGATCTTGACTTTCTTGTGGTTGCCATTCTCATGCAGCACTTTGAACCAGTCTCTCAGACGACTCACCACCTCCTTCAGATCGGCCTCACTGCACACTGAGGAATAATACCGTGAATTTATGACGGTAAAGTGATGCTTTAGTGTCCCCCTGCTCTCTGATGGATATGAAGAGTCTGCTGCCTTAAAACTTGTAGACATTCAGAGTCACAATGACACTTAGAAGCTTAACACTAAACATGGGCTCGAACGCCCCGGAGAACTTCTTAATTTAAGATGGTTTCTTCTGCAAATTATCCTAGCTTACAGCAGTAACACGCAGAACTTTGTACCTTTCTTCTCCGCAGAGCTCTGTTCAGGCTGAGCGGGACAAGGACACATGCCAGGACACTTCACAGTAATCTTCTTTCCTGTGATGCAAGCCTGGTAGTCCAACTTACACTGATCAAGAGACAGAGGAAGAAGGGACGAGACAGAAAAGGAACCAAAATCAGGATGTGAGTCTCATCAAGAGGAAATGAAAAAATGTGACTTGTGGGTGAGACATGAAGGGGTTACGTGTTGGTTTGTGAGCGTACTTTGGTGGAGTAGGTGTGGCCGTCAGTACCACAAACAGGCGAGGGGTGAACCACGGGGCAGGGTTTGCACTTTGACCCTGGGCTCTGGTACAGATTGGCATCTTTAAAACTGGAGAGAAGATTGGAAAAACTTTTTACACACACACACACACACACTGAGCATCTAACCTTGTGCATATGAAAACATTCTGAATGATGCATCACTTGACACCATCTCCTTCATCTCAACGCATCGATGCACTCAGTGAACCCTCCCAGCTTCAGTCAAAACGAACAGTTTCAAAGCATCTTGCATCCGTAATGCTTTGTCTTGTTCTTACATGAAACTCCAGAAATGAGACAAGGATTTAGGATTTGTGTGTGATTATTTTCTGATTTGTTTGCACCGTGTAGTGGGAATAGTGTTTTTGCTAAGAATGAAAAATGAGGTCAGTATGGTGTTACTGTCCTCTGTCCAGTCTGCAGTGTCCCAGACAGAAACGCACACACACACACACACATACACAAAGCCCATTCATATCATTTGGCAGGACTTTGTGTCCGTCGTAAGGCAGTGCCAGTGCCGGGGTAATTGGACCAAACAGTAATGTCACACAACAGTCACAAGAGAGCTGGGCAACCAGTAGAGCGGCTGGAAAAAAGAAAAAGAAAAAAAAAAAAACAGCCGCCCCTCTGGCGTTGTTGCTGTCGTGCTGCATAAATAAGTGAGCAAAAGAACAAAACAAAAAAAAGAGAGCGAGACAGGAGGGGACTTAAGGTAATAAAGAAATTTCATTTGCTCCTAATTCACTGTCATTCGTGTTTCATTTGCGGCTTTGTCACGGTAACGTCTGAATGCAAATTTGAGGCCTGCTTTAAATGTGTGTGTGTTCTTACCTAACTCTCCTCTGGCTGACACAAGTGGCAGTCTTGTAATCCTCAGCCACGCATACCTTGTGGCGACTGCATTTGATCTTCAAACAGGGGTCTTTGGCTGGATCAAGGCCTAAAAACACAAAGCAGAGGTATATAAGGGCATTTTAACGTGTCCATGTGTGTGCAATTAATACACAACCTCTCTAAAACAGACTTTCCTAGAAAGACGAAGTGCATGAGCGGGAACAGAGAGGAAAATCTGTCAAGGTTGTATTTTTCTTTTGCTCCTTGAAATTCTTGATTAATAACTCTTAGCTATACATCCTTTCATTTTTATGACATCCAAGCAAAATGCATAGACATTAGATCTGGCTGTGTGTTTACATGTATGTGTTGTTGTTCATTCTAGTCACTATTCCTTTCACTTACAGTAAACTCGCAACGTCTCTCCCACACTGAACTCAAAGCCGTGCTACTGTTAAGTATCGTTACAGCTAAAAACAGATGGAGCTGGTTTTAGAGGCTACTTCTGATCTTACACCAGCCTGCACTGGGTGTCACTCTCATGCGTGCTCTTGCAGAAATCCCCAAACTGATCCCACGTCAGATCCCACAGCCACAGAACCGTAGATGGCTCCTAAGGTGAGAGCTGATTTTAGATCTGAGGCTACGATCTCTGCTGAGAGAGACGAGCTGCCCGTTTCTGACCCCACGTCAGCCTTCACCGAGGCACCTATGAGCAGGATCTAAGGCCCTCAGCTGTTCTCAGAGCAGTTTGTGAATGACCTCTGCTCTAAAGAACCTTACTGTAATCCCTGAGCAGCTTTGGCAGATTATCCTGCCTCCATCCTCCAACGCACTATCTAATGCTATTGTTTCCCTGACATGTCCATGTGTGTGTGGATGTGTTTGTGGATACGGCGATAAGTGAGAGTGAATATGTTATGTCCTGCTGTGCCTGGATGTGTGGAGGAGATTATCACTGTCAGTAATACGATGAGAAATAAGATCGAAGAATAGAAAATCGTCTGTTGTTTTTTTTTTTTAGCTGGTTGCTGTAGTTAAAAGAATTGGGGATAAAGCTCAGAAGGAACACAATGATCAGACGTTTACTGTGAGGCAGCCTGAATGTCAAAATCTGTCTGTTTTAACGAAGAACGCGGTCATGCAGGATACCAAGAGTGCTTGTGTGTATCAGAACCCGACTGACAGGGTGAAGGAGAAGGATCTTTGTCATCTTTTTCTTACTGGTATTAATTCTTGTTACACAATATCCACAGAGCGACGATGAGTCATGAGGGTTGACGGTAATTGGTCATCATAGGTTGCCAGCAGTTACATGCTTCTGAGTGTCAAATGAGACCCACGGTTGTTTGAGGAAGCTAAATTTAATGTCGCTACGGCTAAACAAATTTAAATTACTTTTGTTGGAAGGTCAGGCTGCACAATTTGCAGCTCAGATTTACAACTTTTTAACAACATTTGTGCAAAATAGATTTTTACCAGAAGCCAGGATAGACTCCAAGCCTCCCCCATGACCCGCTACAGGATAAAGCGGTGTATAGATAATAAATGGATGGATGGATATTTTCAACTTTGCTTCATTTTCACCTAGCTTTAACATATTTAGAGGACCATAGATGATGGTTTTCATCAGGTAATAATTTGATAATTAGCTTATAAGCTGAAAAATTCTTGCGTGCAGGACCTATTTGAAGTCAACTTCCACAACCCTTGATTGCAAAGTGTAACTATGATCAAACGTAGATGCCGTCCTCATATTGGCAAATCCACAAATCCTTAAAGTTTGACTTTATATCTAGACGACGGAGCAGCCACATTAAACTAAAAGTCTATAAATCAGTGCTCATGTTTTGTTACTTTGCCCAATTTATCTTCAGCTATAATATTTTAGAAAAAAAACAACTGAACAGCAGCCAGTCAGCAGTTTGATATATACTGTGTGCATTTTGATGCAGATCCAGTAACACATTCAAAGCTTTCTAATATTTTCTAAAACTTTCAAGGATTTGCGCAGGAATAGGTATGGGTGCACTGGATGCATTGTAGTTTTTTTGGCTTGTTTCATCACTCAGCCCACAGCACAACCACTCCAGGCTTTGACTCTCTTTCATTCACACCCACCTTGATCGAAGGGCTTGGATGGAGTCCACGTTCCAGGCTCCTGAAACACAGGGAATCAATAAACAATGAAAATATTGTTCAAATGACAGTTTAAGTAAATAATACATGACAGATACAAGACTGCTCGTCGTCGTACACAAACTGTTATTAATGAGTCATACAAACCTCGACTTCCTTCAGGAGAGAGCATTATGAAGAGAGAGAATCAGGGGTTAATTTTGATTAAGTTTTTCTTTTTCAGTCGAAACTTTGCATAATGGAGTAAGCACATGAAACACAGGAAACACACACAAATGTATCGTCATGTATAAAGTGGAGGAGCGTGCATTAATTTAGTCAAGTCAGTGCTGATGTTACGACAGCAGCTGTGTGCAGTAACGTGAATAAAAGGGGGGCAAGTCTCTTGGTGTGTATCACTGAACTGGATTTTGTTTAAATATTGTATAAGTCATGTACACACACACACACACACACACTCGCACAACAGAGGGAGGACATTAAATCAACCAAATAGACTACACAGTTTTCAAGACGTAAAGGAGAGTTTGTACGATTTAGGTTAGGGAAATGCAATTAAAGTGAATTTCAATAACTATAACGGGCTTTTAAAGATAAAAATAATGGGTTTGGCTGTTTAAAGTTAAATGAAGGCACAAGGTTTTCAATCAAGTAAAGTTAGGTTTAATGTCAGGCTTATCTGTGTAAAAGCCTTTTAGAATTAAATCACCAGCCAGTAAAATTTGCATCGCGTCTTAAAGCAGAAGTACTTTAATGTGCCTTTTTGCAATTTAATTTACGTACGATGCATCTGATTGACTCTGTTCTTCATTAGCAAAACAGCTCTTCTTTAGTTTTACGAGTTTTGCCAAGCCAAGTGAGCAAAAGCTCAAAGAAGTCAGAATGAGAAGGCTCTTCACAATGTAAGTGGTAAAACACTGCTTTCACAAACTGAGCCCGTGATGCAGACTCCACTAAGAAACATACTTACACAGAAACTGAATTGTGGCTTAAAATGGGCACATCTATTAACATGTGTTCACTCAGAGGTGAGGCTGTTCTGTAGAGGAAGCCTACTGTCTTACGTTGTACTGTTTCAAAAAGTAAAAATATTCATAATATTAGCTATTCAACACATCATAATCATATTTTAAAACATTTGGAAACATGTCCCCTGTGACAAAATGTTTTACTCCATTTAAATCTTTTTAAATGTAGTCAAACTGAGATTCATTGCCTGTGAGTCTGTTCCCTCAGTCTAAATGAGGGGTGAGTGATTTGCCAGCTTTTAAAAGAAGGACAAGAAGGAGGCACACCCAGCAGGTGCCGGCTTATGATGCAAATGTAAAAGGAGCTTAAGAAATAGTGAGCTGGTTGTTTTTTTTTTCCCCCTCTCAGTCTAAGTTCAGAGATGATACCTTCTAGTCTTCCTTTTCGCTATTTGCGCCTGAAGTGTGAAGTTGCAGTGATATTTTTCTTGTTGTCTCATCTGCCTCCTTTCTGTTGCGTTTATCATCAAATTAGGGTCAGTAAGATTTTGAGCTTGTCAAGCGGTATACACAAATAATTCCAGAAGTGTAGCTGTAAACAATCTTTTCTAAACCTATAAAATAAATCTGCCGTCATGCTTCAATGGTCCACCCATCCATCCATCCATTTTCTTCCGCTTATCTGGTGTCGGGTCACGGAGGCAGCAGGCGGAGCAGGTCATTCCAGACTTCCCTCCCCCTGGTGACGCTTTGCAGCGCTTCCTGGGGGATCCTGAGGTGTTCCCAGACCAGCCGAGAGATATAATCCCTCCAGCGGGTTCTGAGTCTGCCCTGGGGTCTCCTCCCAGGTGGACATGTCGGAAAACCTCCGGAGGAAGCCTTCTCAGAGGCATCTGAATCAGATGTCCAAACCGCCTCAACTGGCTTCTGTCGATGTGAAGGAGCAGTGGCTCTACTCCGAGCTCCCTCCGGATGTCTGAGCTCCTCACCCTATCTCTAAGGCTGAGCCCAGCCACCCTGTGGAGGAAGCTCATTTCGGCTGCTTGTATCCGCGATCTCATTCTTTCGGTCATGACCCAAAGCTCGTGACCATAGGTGAGGGTTGGGACATAGATTGACTGGTAAATCGAGAGCTTCGCCTTGCGGCTCAACTCTCTCTTCACCATGACGTTCCGCTACAGCGCCTGCATTACTGCTGACGCTGCACCGAGCCGCCTGTCCACCTCATGCTCCATTTTCCCATCACTCGTGAACAAGACCCCGAGATACTTAACTCCCTTGCTTTGGGAAGCAATTCCCCCCCCCCCGGAGGAGGCAATCCACCGGTTTCCGGCAGAGGACCATGGCCTCGGACTTGGAGGTACTGACCCGCATCGCTGCTGCCTCGCACTCGGCTGCAAACCACTCTAGTGCGTGTTGAAGGTCATGGGCTGATGAGGCCAGCAGCACCACGTTGTCTGCAAAAAGCAGAGATGGGATCCTGAGGTCCCCAAACCAGACACCCTCCTCACTGTGGCTGCGCCTTGAGATCCTGTCCATGAAAACCACAAACAGGATCGGGGACAAGGGGCAGCCCTGGCAGAGTCCAACACCCACTGGGAACATGTCTGACTTATTGCTGAGAATGCAGACACAGCTCGCACTTTGGTTGTACAGGGACCAAATGGCTCGTAGCAGCAAACCTGGTACCCCATACTCTGTCAGTACCCCCCACAGAGTCCCTCGGGGAACACGGTCATAGGCCTTCTCCAGATTCACAAAACACATGTGGACTGGCTGGTCAAATTCCCATGCCCCCCTCAGCAGCTCCGCAAGGGTAAAGAGCTGGTCCACTGTTCTATGACCAGGACGGAATCCGCGTTGCTCCTCCTGAATCTGAGGTTCGACAATTGGTTGGGGCCTCCTTTCCAGCACCCAAGAGTAAACTTTCCCGGGGAGGCTGAGAAGTGTGATACCTCAGTAGTTGGAACACACTCTCTGGTCCCTCTTTTTGAAAATGGAAACCACCACCCCGGTCGGCCACTCCACAGGTACCGTACCCGATGCCCATGCGACACTGATCGATTGTTAATTCAATGGTGATGGCTATAACAGCACTCATGCCAACACCCTTACTGAAGTGAATTAGTGATGAGTCATCATTTTAAAGACTTTCCATAAAAGATGGAAATAGCTTCTCAGTCTGAAACGTGAAGTCAATGCACAAGTGTCTTTAAACTGCATTCTCTCTATACCCGGTAGGGGGCAACTCCTCTGGTTGCAGAATAAGTCTGGATGTATAATAGCCTATGAGAAAATGACTGTGCTTCTCTCCTAATTTGTTACCTCAGTAAACATTTTCCTAATGAGTTTATGGTTTTAATTGCGTGTTTCAAGTCTTATTAAACGTTGCTTGATGTTTATTTAGTAAATTATGGCCCCATTTAGAGTAAAATAGACATTGCTTTTGCCATGGCAACCTTGTGATTGACTACTACGGTATGGACGTGCACAGTGTCCTCACTTATCACGTCTGGTTTCAGAGAAACGAGATGTCAGCAGCCAAAACGCCAGTCTTAAGGCTTAGAACAAGTAATCCGCAAAGCAATGGGTGATTCCTCCTTTGGCTACGTGTGTCTATGACTCATTTGCACTTGACTGTAAAAAGCCGAAGCTGAGCCCGATTTGCGCAATAGCTGCATCACAATAATCACAAGCATGTGACTGCGATTTGAGACCACTGTGCTGACTGAGGTTTGGTGTCATTCAAGGAGACGTTATGGTGGATTGCATGCGAGATAGGACAGCACGAACATGAAATATGAGTCAGCAAAGACAAATAATTATGAATTTAGAAAAAAACAAGGTATTTTCTGACATCTAAAAATGAAAAACTCAATAAATGACAAAACATCTCTGTGTGTGTCTTGTATTAGTCTTTTGGTTGGGACATGAATTTGTTTACACAGTTCCAGTGTTGGAATCGACTTCTTTTTGCAACAAAACGCAGGTCTGTTCATGTAAATCATTACATTTTAAAGTGAAGTTTTAATTTATTTAGGGTTACAGAAAGGTTAGGTTTAGATTACGGTTATGACAATACAAATACTGCTCATATGTAGGGGTAGGGTAAGTCTACAGGAAATTAGTGTAAACACAACAGCGTACATGTTATGTGTATGTTGACTCACTAAGCTCTATATTGTTCTGATGGGAAGTTCAGTCATTTCTATGGCCACGGTGATCTCTCACTGTCACGCATGTAATTGTTGTAGTATTGTTCTATTTTAGGTATACACCATTTCCTATGGAGATAAGCTATATGCTGCTGTGGTTAAGACAGGAGAGAGATGAATGTGAATAAGCTATGACATAATAATTCTACCATTTTAAAGCAGTTGTTGCTTGTGCTACAGTCAAAAATGTAAAAATAACAAAACTAAATGTGCTTCAGAAAGGCCTCTCAAAAAAACTTCTTAAAACTTAAATGAACACTCAAAGCTTTGCCAGTGTAACAATTACATTGTACGCCATATTCTTTTTTTTTTTTTTTTAAGTAATATGTTGACAGTAAAAGTGATGATAACAGCACCAAATTGACCTTTTCAGCACTGGCAGGGCAGGAAATTTAGGTTTGTTTTTATAAAGACGTAGTACTACAGGGTACTGTAATGTAATACACCACACATTGTCTTTAATTGTTGCATCAGATGTTGCGTTGTTTCTATTTCTAAAATAGTTTTACTTTTATAAGGTTTCAATGTTAGAAAGGTTCAGTGCAAACCAAAATGTGGTTGTATATAGATCATTCCTTATCTTCCTGCAGTAATACTACTATGAGTTGTCTTTAGGCTGTTTTGTGAAGATTTTCTAAAAAAGTGTTTTGCTTTAGTTATGTAAAACATGTTTACCCCTTGATTTGATGTTGCTGATTTGTGAGTTGCAGTCTCAGTAATATATGTTTTGTGTATCGTCAGTTTCAGTGACACATTAACTGACATGCACTTCATGGTTTTGATGTTCTCCCCTTCTAATGCTGAAGTTTAACTGAGATATCTCATATCAAGTGCTGATGAAACCAAAGTAATTCATAATGATTTCTTGTAGCATATCAGTGCAGTCAATTTGAAATGAGTGAATCCTGAGCCTCTAAATGTATTAATGCAGCAAATAATTGCAGGTGTTTGCCACAAAATCCCTTTTATTTTTCATGACTTTACCTGTCTGCCTCTGTCTCGCTTCCTTGCTCGCTAGAAGGTGAACCAGGTCGACTCGTGTTCCTTCTCAGCTCTAATTAATTTCTCCTTCTTGTCCTTCATTGCTGAGCTTTCTGCCTTCCTGCGTCTTCGCCGCAAACTCTTCAATACCCATCACATTCTCTCCGTGGCGAAATAACGGCCGGTTTGTTTGTCTTGTTCGGAATCATACACAATTACTTTAACATCTTGATATGAAGAAAAACCCCACATACTAAAAGCTTAGCCGAGATAAAGCCAAACAGCGAGCTATTTGTCTCCGTTCAGGATGGGTCCCTTCTAGCACTGCAGAGCGAGGAGACTGAATAATGAGAACATTGCATTATGGGGGCCAGGCCCTCCAGACCAGTCAAGACAACAAAAGTGCTTGCGGTCCGATTCCTTAATGGAATCAACAGACACACGGAAACACAGATGCACACTCAC
>NW_007577760.1:31764-134997 GCF_000690725.1 Stegastes partitus
AAAAAAAAAAAAAACCCTCAGAAAAACCCTAAATTCAACAATAGGTCTAATGGTCTTCTGAGTGCACTCTAAAATAGCAACTTTTCAATTTATCTCTCCATTTCTTTCCACCTCTGTTCCTCTCTCTCTCTCTCTCTCTCTCTCTCACACACACACACATACACACACGCACACACACAGTTACAACAACCTTTTTCTCCTCATGTGCACAAACACACAGTGTTTGTATTCAGCAGCGTTGTAACATCCTAATTTTCTGCTGTGCATATTGATTTGGTACGGTTTTAGCTTGCATGCCTATAGGAAAAGGGGGGAAAAAAGTCCCCGTTAATATGTTGCTTCTGACAACCACTTTGCTCACCTCTACTTCAGATCTAATTGCATCCTAATGGTTTCCTTCCCTCTCCTCGCTGCCTTGCCGCTGACGTCCAACAGGAGAAATATGTGCATGTTTTCACTGTACTGGCTCTGCTTGTCTTGCTCAAGCTTGTCGCATGCATGCACGCACAAACACACACAAATCCACACTAAGGTGCTTTGAAGTGGAAAAGGCCTCAAGCTCTGTACCTTCCCTACATCATTCACACTCCACAACACAAACAACACAGGACAGACACGCACAATAAAAACACACAAAGAGAGAGGAGAGGATGAAAAGGTGCAATCTGTTTCAGAAGGGCTGCTCTAAACAAGACGTTAATTTGCTCCTATACTGTACTGTACGGTTAAACGTCACGTACGTCACCACACATTGTTCGTCATGTTTTTTCCTCCCATTGATAAAATTAGCGACTTCGTCAGTTTATCTCTTCGCTCTGTGCCAACGCTGTAAGCTAGCCAAGGTCCAAGCAAGAGGAGCTGAATGTCTAAAAACTGAGATGGCACCAGCACAGCAAAGGCAGCCCTCAGGCCTCTACAGCCATCCTAACAGGACTTACAGTAAATCAGTGGCAAAGATCCTATCTGGTGCACTTAGCATGAGACCCACTTATGGCTTCTCGCTGGAGGATGAAAGCAACAGAACATACCTAACATGTAAAATTTAAATCGGATCAAAAAAATAAGTAGCTTGATGGATGCATTGCTGCAATTTCCAAGAGAAAAGTTTAATTGCAAATTCCCTCATTTTGCATTGCAAAAAATATGTATGAAGTCTTTCCGTAATTCTACAATAATAGTTTTAACACATATTATTATATTTATTTTAGCTGCTAATCTTCTTTAAATGTGACTTATTTTGTGTCAGAGTTCACAGTAAGATGGAAATGTTTGATTAACTTATCAACACTCTAGTAACTTAATGTTATTAGACGGATGTTTTGCAATTTGGGGTCCGCTGTGTTAGTTTTGTTAAAATGTCACATTGTTATTCACAAGTATTTTAATGCATCATGTCAGAGGTGAAGAACAGTTCTTTTACTATTGACTCATTTAGGTCATTTAGGTCATTCACCTTAGCTGTGCCACTCGGTTCAGTTATGCAACAGTTAGGCCACATCTGGCAATTATTAAGGTTAAATAATGAGTAAATAAAATGTCATCTCTACCTAAAGACTAGTTTGTGTGATGCAATGTGTTTTAATTAATGATGGGCAAATCTCCAATTAGTAAACTCTAACTGTGAAAATTAAACGAAAAGCTGGTGCAGCCAATGCCAGTTCATTAAAAAGTTCATTTCTGAGGGCTTAATTGAGCAGCTTGATCTTTCTCACTTCCTGAAAAAGAATATGTAGGCCATGTGTCTCAGAAGTACAGCTTATATCATCTACATTATGTGCTCACAGGCTGCGCGGTATGTGTCATGACAATCAGTTGCAGCTTTCCTGCGCTAACTGGCCCCTGGAGCTGTAACCTCTATATAGTGTAAATGACAGTACTGTGACAGTATTGGGAGACATGTGTTCCATTATGCATGACACTATCAATCAGATTGGCATCACACTGAGCTCCAGACTGTCTAAATTAGTACTGAAATAGACTGATTCAGAAATCGGACTGCGGAAGCAATGTCCACCTTATATTCATAACGCCATATTTTAAAACAGCTCTACAACAAAAACCATCAGGCTTAACTTCCAGCGCGCATAAATATTAGCTGTAACTACAAATATGTACCATCTGTGACTTCATGATGGGCCCATATTTGTATGGGGGGGGGGGGTGACCTCTGTACCACAAAAAAAAAACATAGCAGTGATACAAATCTGCGTGGCGACAAAAACATGCAAAGAACAAGATGAATAACTTTGGCAAGATTGCTGCTGCTTGTTTTGTTACTTCGATAAATACCTTCATATACTGCTCTGATACGGTCTTGCATGAAAGAAGGCAGCAAAACACACACAGACTATCTGGAACACGGCCCGAAAACAGGAAATGAAAGACACGCACATATATACAGAGCACATAATGCTTTTGCACTCCACCTCGATCTCTAATGCCTGAGCCTCAAGGTTAAAACACTAGCGTGAATGCACACGGTGCCTTCAGCTCCACGCCAATCATTCCACTCTCTTTCATCTTCATCCACTTTCATTACCCTGTACTTTCCTCTTGTCTATCTATCTATCTATCTATCTATCTATCTATCTATCTATCTATCTATCTATCTATCTATCTATCTATCTATCTATCTATCTTCACACAAGATCTTTGTCTCCTTGGAGCTCAAGAAGTCTGATTGTCTTAAATAGCACAGCACTTGGCCAATCACTTTTCCTCACGAGTATTTGGTCCTGACATCTCATTTGCATAATCCAAATCCTGTTCAGTAGTTCAGGTCTATCACATGGATCCACCTGAGAGACACAAAAAGTCTCTTCAAGTCACATGTAAAAACACTGAAAAAAAAAAAAAAAGACAGCTCTTGCCCTTATCTTTAAAAATTAAAAGAATGTCACCGCCGCTTTTGTCTGCATCTCTCTCTGATATCAAATATATCAAGGAATCCAATTCAGAACACAATCGCTCCTGCATGTGCTCAGCATGGAGTTACAGCTACTCATCAAAGTTGGAGCGTATTCCTGTTGTTCCTGCAGCACCATCAAAGTACAGAACTTGTACAGAAAAGGAAGATAATTTCATGTGTGCGCAAATACATGCAAGCTTGCTTATGTTTTTGTATCTGATGGTGTGTGAGTACAAGTTCAAGCGTGCATAAATCAGTTCTGGTTGCGTGGAGCCGTTTAATCCATGGCTGGAGGCAAGATTTTTGGGGGGGAATTTTTTTTTAGCATATACACACGATGATGATTACATTCATTATTAGGGAATAGATTTTTACAGTGAGAGCTAGTCCTTTTTTGTGACAGCCAGTCAAACAATGTTAATCTTGTATCTGTAAAGTACAGCTGATGTATTTTTTTTTTTTTTTTTTTTTTTTATCATCACTGACTACAAATCATCTTAAAGCAGTCTACAAAACCAAAATATGTGCCGAAAGGGTCACGCCGCTGCAAAAACAAGCATTCCTCCCACACCCCCCAAAGGTTATGTTTTCAATGGATGTGAGGATTCTGCAAAGCATGAAAATACAGGAAGCCTACTTCTTCGCAGCAACCTGGCAGCAGGGCCACATGATCAGAGGCTTTATGGTATGTACCATGACAATCAGCAGCAGCAGCAGCAGCACTGCGCTAAGTGGCCTTATATAAACATGTCACGGTAATGCTAGCTGACAGCACCTTGTGGAAGAAACTCTCCAGCAGAAAGAGGAGACTCAGATGTACACACACATGCAGCCAGACACCTTAATTCTCCCATAGGGAACCACAGTGTGTCTGTGGGTTTAAAGTGGGGCTCTTTTGTGGTGTTTGCATCAATTGGGATTTGCTTTTTGTTGTGGTGTCAGTGCAAAATCTCACATAAAGCACAATACACACAGGTTCCCCCCCCTCATGGCAGGTGTTCATCCTGACCAAGCAGAACATCCAGGCCTCACTACTGCAGACTCTCCTTCATACCTGCCCCGTGATCAGGCCCCCTTTTCCTGGGTCCTCACAGACAGCTCTGTACCATTATTATGAGCCCTTTTGACTATCTCTCCTCAAGCAGGGGCCTGCTATCGCGAAAACAACACACAACTCACAGGCAAGAGATCATCTCAGTATCGCTATTAGTGTATTTACAGTCTCGGCGGAGCGGGTGATGAACGTGTGACAAACACAACAACCGACGGGCCCCGTGACGCGTCGCTTGGACACAACGACAAAATGAGGAGCGCATGATCCCAAACCAATGAGGGAGGCTACAGGGAGAGGAAAAGAAGGGGGGAGGTGGGTGTAAATGAGATAATGTGGGGGGGGTGAGGCGATGATGATAATAATAATAAATATAATGATGTTACTTACATCTCTGAATTTATCCCATCTCCCAGTGAGCCACTTATCATCCAAAAAATTGCCGCTGTCGGACCGAGCGGAGACGTGTCCGAAGGCGACGGCGCACACACACAGCAAGGCGACGCTCAGCATCTGCGGACACACAACAACAGCGCGGAGAGAGGACATTGGATCGGGCTGTAGGACACCGCAATCGGTGCTGAAAACAGCAGCGGTTCAATCTGCATCACAACCAAGCGGCGAATAAAGTGATCGAATGTCAGCATCTCAGAGTGGTTTCTTTTTTCTCTCTCGCTCGCTCTGTCTTTCCTACCTTGTCGCATCAGCTGCTCTCCAGACTGTATGTGCTCGCTGCCGTTTTCTGTCACTAGTAATAGCAGCCCTCTCCTCCCTCTCTGTCTCTCCGCACCGGCTGTCTGTGCGCAGCAGAGAACGGGAACGCGCATGGCACCGTGCGCGGGCCCTGCGCTCTTTTCCTTTTTTTTTCTTTTTTTTCTAGCTCTGCTCAGTGCGGAGGAAACAGTCCTGATGGCTAAGGGCTGTTTTCAGGCCACCTTATGAGTTATTCCTCCTGATTAGCTCTTATGAAAAAAACAAAACAAAACAAACAAACAAACAAACAAACAAACAAAAAAACAAAGTAGGAAATCATACTTGAATGATTGGAAAGTTCTATGGCTAATTCTAAATACAATAAAAACAAAACAAATAGATGACCAAAACAATAAAGTTTGAAAAAGGGAAAGAAAAACGATATAAAATGTGTGTTTGTTTTCCAGAGGTGAAAGTTATGTGTTGTGTAGGTTTGTGTTTTCCTGTCTGCTATGTTACAGCCATGAGAGCTGATCAGGCTTGTTTGTACAGTAGTGACTCATGAAAAGGGGTTTCACTCACATTCCAGGCAGAGGTTTGTTGAGGACAGTAAATTGATGTTGCAAGATGATTTGGTTTGCACAAGAAATGCACTTGAGTGGCCTACCCTGGATCATTTGTGAAGCTGGGTGGACTGTAAAAAAAAATCATCTTTTTCAACAGAACTGGAATTTTAAAATCAATTTCCTGTTATTTTACAGATTTTGCTCTCGTTTGGTAAATTACAGATAATTAAATTCATGTTAATTTACATGTTAAGTGCAAAAAAAAAAAGGCCAAAAAGGTAAACAATGTCCTTTAGAAAAAAATGTAAAATTTGTGAATGGTTATTTGTTCACTCAAAACATTTTACTTTAAAATTACACAATTTTACTGTCACCTATTAGCAATGAATAAATAAATAAATAGTTATTTTACAGATATTTGTGTTATTTGAAAGAAAATTCTTTGATAAAAAAATGAATGAAAAATAGTAGTTACTTTAAAAGTGAACCTTAACACAGTTCATTTACAATTTTCCCCCTTTTATTGAATTCTATATAACATCTAGTAAAATTGCAATTGAGAAAATGTAGTTACTTGTTTAATATAAAACATCCATCCATCCATCCATCCATCCATCCATCCATCCATTATCTATACACCGCTTAATCCTCATTAGGGTCGCGGGGGGGCCGGAGCCTAACCCAGCCGACTTAGGGCGAAGGCAGGGGACACCCTGGACAGGTTGCCAGTCTATCACAGGGCCACACTTAGAGACAGACTAATAGAAAACATGTATATTAAAAACAATATTATCTAAAAATCTGTGCTTTTACAGGTAGTAATTTGCTCTCTTACAACTTGTGACTGTATTTTTGCTTGTATTTTCACAATTTTTGCAGGCTTTTAATGTCACACTGTTCTACTGATTTTCTGGCACCTGTCTGCAGATACTTTGAGTTGGTTTTTTTTTTGTTTTTTTTTTTTTTACAGATTTTATTATTATTATTTTTTTAACAATGTGGAAACAGCCATCGTTATGTTTGTGGGATATGAAAATCCTAAAACATTCCTGGAATTGGTGTGTGTGTGTGTGTGTGTGTGTGTGTGTGTGTAGGTGTGTGTGTGTGTGTTTGTGACTGAAGGTGTTTTCAAGGGAATTTTTGTGGGTGGTGCACTTTGGGCTTAGGGACTGTACTGTGGCTTTGACACTGAAGTTTACAGAGAGACATATAGATGAGTGACAAATTATAGAAAAACAAAACAAAACAAACAAACAAAAAAAAAACACATTTTGTCTTGTTCAAGCATTTCTTTGCTTTGGGCCTCCAGGATTTCTTGGCATAGTCTCCGAATCGCACTGGAAGAATAATATGCCATTTTCCCAGAAGATTTTCTCTCATTATGTGTTTTAAAGATGATGGGAAAGAGCTTGACGCAGCATGTCAGGTCAGAATCAGGTAACCGCAAAAGCTGTGGGATATGATTCACTTCATACTGTTCCATGCTGTGACGTCATTCAGTGTTTTAATTCAGCTTGTCAACCGTTCTAAGCTTAAAAAGAGAACGCAATGGACACAAAATAGAGTGAATTGAAAAGAGCAAAAACCGAGTGAGCGTGAAGAGGGTGAGCAAGTTAGAGTGTTATTACCAGGCTGAGAGGAGAGAGGTCTAGTGGTCAGGTGGGTCATGGCATTATTATGCACTGTTGCTGTAGAAACCAACCTTGACCTCAGCTTCACATCTTCATCTTCATGAGAGGTTGTGGATAAGTGTGTGTGTGTGTGGGCATGTGGAAAAGATGACGGAGAGCAGACATTTGAAAGTCAAATTAGAACTATGATGCATACATGACTGCATTGGAGAGACACTCAAGGGTGTATCGTGTGACTTGCACAGCTAAGAAGTTAAATGGTCAGCCGTGTAAGCACACACAGGTACAAAGAAGTAAAGGGGGAAAAAAAAGAGAAAAAACATTTGATGTGAACTCTGTGTTCATTCCACCAGGAAGTTCACAGCATGTAAACAGGAAACTGGTAGTAGAAAAGCCATTGTGGTTGAACACACAGGAGGCACTGGTCTACTTTGAATCGTGCTTTGTTCTCTCTGAGCAACACAAGGCGATCTTGGTTATGACAAAATATGTTATTTTGGTTCTTTTTTTTATTGCTTACTGTTAGCTTTTGCTTTATGACATGTGTGCAAATGGAAGCTGTAAAAGAGGTGGTGTGCGTGCGTGTGTGTGTGTGCATGCGTGCGTGCATGTGTGTATGTGTGTGTGTGTGCGTGTGTGTGCGTCTTCAAGCCCAGGGGGTTCATACATTATTCAGACTCAGACATTAAAGATGTAGATGTGGTCAGAGACATATGCAGGAGAGACACACGGAGTGCTCACACACACACACACACACACACACACACACACACACACACACACACATAAGCATGCCAACACACACAAAGACTCCTGCTGTTGCCTAATGAAACTCTGCAAACATGTTTCCTTCCAAAGTAGATAAATTTTTTATCCTCTAACTAAATTCACGGTCTTTACACATTGTTGTCTTATTGTAATCTTTTCACAGGCGAAGAAAGAGAAATGGGGGAAAAAATGGGAGAGAAAAGAACGGGGTTAAAAACAGGACAAAAACAACATAAAGTGTGTGTTTGTGTGAGGCTGTGTGTGCGTGTGTTTGGATGGGAGAGGCATGAAATGTGTCTCAAGAAGCAGAGATTTCACAGCTCAGTGACTCTGTCACTGTGCACCTGCTCACTGAGAAGGTGGGAGGGGGGGAGAAATGAGAGAAAAAAAAGGGAGGGAGAGGTAAGAAGGTCTGTGGTAAAAGGCAGGTTGAAATTACATTGAGAGAATTAGGGTTACATTACCAAAGGAATTTGTATGATAATGTTAAAATCTACAGAGAGAGGCCTACGTAGAACTATATCACTACATTTCTACTGAAGAAAGCCACACTGTGTTTTAACATACAGTAACATGTGACACCACATAGCCTACAGTATGTGCATACTCAAACATGGCATCCTTATGTGATTATTTAAAAACCCATGAAGACTTTAAAGGCTTCCACTCTCCTGGGAAGGTTTTCCACAAGATTGCAGAACTTGGTTGGAGGGATTTTCTACTTCTCAGCCAAAGGTGGTGAGGTTGGGAGATAAAACCATGGCACACAGAAAGTGTTCGAGTTCCTTCCAAAAAGTCTTGGATGGGTTTGAGGTCACGGCTGTGTGCAGGCCAGTCAAATCTACTGTGCCAGACTTGGATTTTTTTTTTTATCAGGCCCCTTTTGGGACATTGTTATGCAAAACAGTTCATTGTCTTCTCCAAAGTGTTGCTATAAAGTCAAAAGTTTGTGATCATTTCAAGTGTCCAGCCTTTTTTCACAGAAGACATTTTCATATGTTACAATGTGAAATCTGTACTTGTGAACAAAAGTTTACATACACTTGTAAAGACCATATATTTGATGGTAGTCTTGACGTTCCAGTGACTCCTATAACTCTTAATTTTCTGTGATGGAATCATTGAAACTCATGTGTCTTTGTCACACAAAAAAAAATCATCCATTGTTTTCCTAAATTATAATAGGTCTTCTGAAAATATAACAAAATCTGCTGGGTACATCTGCAATTATCAGTTTTAGTAATGTAGAAAGTTGTGGTAATCTAATCTTTTAGTGACATAGCTAGTGATTATAATTGACCACAGCTGCTGATGTCTTTGAGCCAATTTAAATAGTGCCCATTTGATACACTCATTAGACTCATCCACCTCCAAACATTTCAAAAGTGCTACTGATACCACAATCATCCTTGTTTATAACTATAAAGTGCATGGCTCAGTTGTGTCACTGCTACCATCAGGAAGAAAACACAAATTATCACCTGCTGCTGAGAGACTATTGATCAGGATGGTCAAGAGTCAACCAAGAGTTCTTCAAAAAGCATGTCTTTAATGAAATAGAAGCTGCTGGAACACAAGTGTTAGTGTTCACAGTGAAACGTGTTGTACATCACTATGGGCTGAGAGGCTGCTATGCAAGAAGGAAGCTTTTCCTCCAGTAGCAGCACCATAAGGCTTGACCAAAGCCTAACCCAAAAAGAAAAGGCCTTCTGGACGAAAGTTCTGTGGTCAGAAAAAAAAAAAAAAACTGAGCAGAAATTTGGTTGGTGGAGAGAAGTTGAGACCTTTACCCCAAGAATACCAAACCTACTGTCAAGCATGGTGGTGGCAGTATTATGCTCTAAGGCTGTTTTGCCGCCAGTGGAGCTGGTGCTTTATACAAAGTAAATGGAATAATGAAGAAGGAGGATTACCTCCAGATTCCTCAAGAAATTCTAAAATCATCAGGTCATGGAGGCAGTTTAGTTTTCCAGCAAGACAAAGACCCCAAACACATATCAAAAGTGGTAAAGAAATAATTAAATCTGGCTGCAATTGACGTTTTAGATGGGCCTCCCCAAAGTTCTGACTGAAACCCATATGAAATTGTCGATTGTGATGAAGAACAAGTCTGTGTCAAAAAACCAAAAAATGTAGTTGAAGTGCACCAATTATGTCAAGAAGAGTTGGCAAAGACACAACCAGAAGGTATTAGACCAAGGACATTTAACCAAATATTAGATTTACTGTATGTATATTTCTGACCAGCAGATATTTCGGAAGACCTATAAAAAAAATCTAGGAAAGAACCAAAATGTGTAATTGTTCTTTGGATGGATGAGTTTCAGTCATTCCATCATAGAAAACTTAGAGTTATAGAAGTTATTAGAAACTCAAAACTGCCATGACATACATGATCTTTACAAGTGTACATAAACGTTTGTTCACAACTGTATGTGTAATAAAACTAGTATCCTGGTATTGTGCTCATTTTTAAACTGTCTCACTGTCTTACTGAGACATCTGAGTATAATTAACCTATTGCTGATGTCACACATGTGCTTATCCTACAGAATGATGCATCATTAAGGTCGGCCAAAGTCCATTAAAAACAACCCCAGACCAAAACGTTCTGCAGGTACGTGAATAGAGTTGTACACATTTGACATATTTCTTCATGCATTAAGTCTTCATCTCTCTTTCCCAATGCAGTTATATGTAATATGATTTAATGGTGCGGGTGTCACTCAAACATTATTGTGAGTAATTACATTTCAATCTCGAGAATAATAGAGAATAACAATAATGGAGTCTTTCTTTTTGTTCTGTCTCTCTGTCTCCTTTGTCTCTTTGCGTCATGAAGGGAGAGGAAACATAATACAAAAAATATTGAACTGTGAGAGACCCAGGTGTGTCTAAATCTTTAATTGGATTTCATGTAATCTCCATTCTACACTGAGATGAAACACATGGGTTTGGTTGGTCGTGCAACAACTGTTTCTTGCCATTTTTTCAAAGGGAAATGGTGATTTTGTGTGTATGAGTAGTAACCAATGTGCTTTGTGCAGAACTTAGCGTGCACATATGTTATCGTATGTATGTTTGAGAGGGCGATGGAGTCAGAGCACAGAGGTGAGGCGAAGGGAGTGCTATCTTGCAAAGCAGACGTTTTGAGCATAGCTGCGACTATAAGGTCAGGGTTTTAGCCCCAGGATGAAACGCTAATAGCAGAGTAATGACAGAGGGGGAAACTGCAAACAGGAGATAAGGCAGACAGAAACAAAATGGCCATCGCTGAGAAGGGTGATTACAGCCCCAGTGAGCTCACATAAAAGAAGAAAAGAGGCTGAACAGTGAGCGAGAAAATTGGGAGGGGGTGGAAGAAAGAGCAAAATAAGTGATATGGAAAATGTATGCATATTTTCACCTCTGGATTTCTGTGAGTTACATTCAAATGATTCCTGGAGTCTATTTTAGAAGGCGACTACGTGATGATGATTGTAAAGTGCAAAAATACACACTTTTCTGTTTATGATGTTGTGAAAATTAAAACGTGTTTTTCTTACATGTCATTGAATGGCATTGTAGCTGTGCTTTTGGAGGTATCTACACAGATCTAGCAGTAGTTTTCCATTTGAAGTTGGAATTCATATACCATTGCATCCATTTTCCCATGGCAGGAAATTTATCTACAGTCCTAAGCTTCAACTTAGAGGACCTTGCAGAACAGCTTTGATCTGTTGATGAGATGACCAGAGTCACATGAACCATGTTAGAGTCGATACATACACAAAGCTCCTTTCAGTTTAGCTTTGGGGAATAAACATAAAAGATAAGACACGAGAAAAGACTTAGAACAAGTGGTTACGAGCAACATTTTATCACTTAGTCACTGGAACATTATGAATCAAACACTAGGAGCACACTGCAGATTTTTTTATTGTGGTGGTTGTTCTCCCCCTTGTGGTGAATATCAGACATTACACACGCAACAGTAGAGATGCATCAATGAAGGACACTTCCATTATTTACCTGAAATCAGACTTTAAAGTGCAGCTGTAAATTGGGAATCCAAATCAAATCCATGCAGAAAAAGATAGGGCAACAAAACTATATAAAACTAAAAAAAAATTATATGTTGCTTTTCCACTCTAGGCAGGTCAGAGAGGAGGAAAAGCTACAGAAAAGTTCTTGATCAAAGTTAAGCAATGAACTGCACAAACATAGATATAACAGTCTGCATAAGAACAGTCTTTCATCCATCCATTATCTATACACCGCTTAATCCTCAGTAGGATCGTGGGGGAGCTGGAGCCTATCTCAACTGACTTAGGGCGAAGGCAGGGGACACCCTGGACAGGTCACCAGTCTATCACAGGGCTACACTTAGAGACAGACAACCAAGCACACTCACATTCACACCTACGGACAATTTAGAATCACCAATTAACCTCAACATGTTTTTGGACTGTGTGGTAGGAAGCCGGAGAACCCAGAGAGAACCCACACTACACAGGGAGACCATGCAAAGTCCATGCAGAAAGATCCCAGGTGTTCTCACCTGGACGCAAACCGGTGGCCTTCTAGAGGCAACGGTGCTAAGAACAGACTTTATGGTTTTAATTCTTTTTATTTTAAAATACATACTGTCTGAAGTTGCAGACAAAGATGCTAAAAGCTGTCATTGTTAATTACATTTATTTTAACAGCCAGTTACTTTTCCTCTATGGGGATCAATAAAGAATGATCTTATCTTACTTAGATGCCCCTCGAATGTAATTCACAACCCCCCTGTAATATACACAAACACTGTACTGCTTTTAATGTTCCGGTTTGTTCACACTGTGCTGAGGAAGTGTTGGTTCAACTCTACACAATGTTCTAAGCAGCTGACTGCATTAATTTGAGGTGTTTCTAATGTCATGTCAGGGAATATTTGCACACACTGGGTCCTGTAAGATGCAATCTAATGCGACGTCACTAATTACAGCCTCGAAAATCTCCACTGAGTTAAATCAAAATATCTCGCTCTGGCAGTGTCGGCCAAAAGGAGCGTATTAGGATTCACAAAGGCTGGATTTATTATTTATTGGAGGCCTGTTGTACTGGATTGCATTACTGCATATAGTTGCACCCTAATTAACCTCTTTCTCAGAGTACAGGGACGGTTGCCTTTGACATGGGCTAATGCACAGCAGACAGTTCCCCAATTCTTATCTCTGCTTCTTAACTTCATTGTTTAAAAGAAAGAAAAGTAAGTGTATGAACCTTCATGAATGTTGTTTATTAAGTGCACTTCATCTCTTACCATAATTGCAGGGATTGTTATCTATTGAGCAACAACAATGGTACGTGAGCTTGTCTTTCTCGTCTATAATGCAGTTAAAGTGACAGGTTTAGCAGAATAGGCAGTCTGGTTTCAAAATGGTAAACTCCACTATGCCCAAGTGTGCAGTGTTATCTGTAAAGCATGTACCGTTGTGTTTCATATATATTCACACATGGACAAAAAGTAGTACTTAATTCATCTTTTGAGATTATATTCTTTCTTCCGTAACGTCATTGTCATGAATATTGTTTATGAGTTTGTTGCAGCAGTTTTCCTTTTAGGATCACTGCGCCGTCCCCATTTGTCAGTTCTTAAACCACTCATCCTGTTTTTCCATTCGGATTCAAACTCCTTATCCTGAACCGACCCATTTTTTCACATCACCCTTTCATGCACCTTGTCCGTCTGTGTATTGTGACATTGAGAAACCCCCCCCCCCCACAAGACTAAGAGAGGATCTGGCCCTTCAGACCTTGAGGCCATGCTCCAATAACTGCATGTAAGTCGGTTTATTCGGATCCCTCCACTACCAGATGCTTGGCTGTCCTTTCCCTGAGCTGAGAGGTCGTCACTCCACACGGTCGTGACTGCTCCAGGCTTCCCAGCTGAGAAATAACCTTCCCACTTGAGGCAGAGCAGATAATGTAACACTCAGTCTGTCAGAGGAATCCCATCCTGCATATCACAAGTACCTCTTTTCACTGAAAGTTTTCACAACTCTACTGAGAGTGAACTTTTTTTTTTTGTAAAAGTTACCTCTCTTTCCTCAGCTTTTTATGTATATTTCAAGTTACTCATTGGATATGTATACTGTGGTGACCAGTTTATTAGGAACAGCCAGCTGAAACTAATGCAGCGTAATAATCAGAGCTGCAGTGAATCCTCACCATCATCACAGGTTTACTTTTCATTTGGACCTATTGTCAAATAGTGTTGATTTAACTCTGTAGCTATTTTTGAAATACATGTTTGTTTTGCAGCTGTGCCTAATAAAGCAGTATCTGGAAGTGTATATAAGGCAGGGTCATGCTGTAGTGATAATAATTTTTTTTTCTGTGTTTGTAGGATGTTAAATAAATGAGATGAACCCAGTGACAGGTCAGTGTACATGTACAAAATCCACTCATTTAAATAGGAATGTTCTGTTTTGTATTGTATCGTGTCTAGTCCTGACGCAGTATAAAATCCAACCACACAACTATGTCACCTTACTAGTGACACATGGTTTTGCTTGCTCTACAGGATCACAATCGAGATTACAATCAGCTCGTTTCCATACAGCGAAAATTCACCTCATAAAGGAGTAAAGCCCGTTCTTGTTGTTGTGATATCCGACACTGTAGTATGACACATTACCTTCAGATGTCGAAACAATTTTATACCCTCATGGACTCTTTCATAGATTTTACTCCTGTCTGCTCTGTATATACAGGCATGGATAGCATCTGTCCTCTAACTTGGCTCAGGTTTGCAAATTCTGCATCCGAATATAGAGGAGTCAGTGTTGTATGGCCTGCCTCCAAAGGATTCATGAATAAAATGATTTCCAAAACACACTTGATCAAACTGAAACTGTGGCTCACTCCACTGTAATGCTACATTTTGTCCACTAGAGAGCAATGCAGGACATGAAGCACTTACCCTCCAATTTATTCTAGTTTACAGGGAAAAAAAAAAAGAAAAAGAAAAAGAAAAATTAAATAAAAATGAAGCAGATTGCCACCCTCTGTTCTCCAGCTACTGCCCAGTTATTTTGTGTTGGAGCTGTGTTTCCTGTCCAGTTCACTTTCATGTAGTACTGTCAGGTGCAAACTAGACTTCCAGACACTCATTTATGTGTTCAGTTTGTTCATTTCTAATACAGAAACTTACATCAAATCATTGCTGCGGGTTCAAGTTTAATCGTCCAACCATGTACAAACCAGATTCCTTCTGCTTCTGTGACTAAACACTTCTCTACTCGCCCTCATTTCTTTTTGTTTGCGGTCTCCTTCTGCTTTTGACTTTTATCAAAATGTGCAACTTCTAACAACCTTTTTTCCCCCTCTTATTCTTTTCTCGCACAGAACAGACACAGACACACACCATGACCACCGCAACTCTCCACAGGAGAGCTCTGCCATGCTGCATAGATTGGGTGTCCCAGGGTGATTAACTATTAATATGAAGCTCAGGTAACACACCTGATATCTGGGAGGGGGAGAGGAGGAGGAGGGAGAGGGAGGGGGCAGGCAGAAAGACAATAGCGTTGGAAGAGAGAGAGAGAGAAAGAGAGAGGGAGAAAAGAGAGAGTGAAACAGAGAGAAATGGTCCACAGGGGCAAAAGAGACACATGATGAGCGAGATTGAAGGCAGTTAATAGACTAATGGCGAGCGAGCGGTCGCACATGCCTCGAATCCCCTCCTGGATTGGAGGGCCGAGTGGACACTCGGGCCTCAGCAGCCAATACCCGAGTGGCGTATTGTGATGACTCAGGACATAGCTGAGGAAATGGGATGGAGAGCGCAGTGAATGTATCGACAGAGATGAGCAGAGTGTGTGTGTGTGTGGAGGGCAGATGCATACAACAAACGGGTCACTGTTAGAGAAGAAGCATCCATTTGTCTTTAACTGCACACATCATGGCCCTGCTCTGAAATGACCCCAGTCTACCCCCCCCCCCCCCCCGAAAAAAAAATTACTTTGCATTCCCCTCTGTTTAAGCGTGTTTACCCCTGTTGTGTGTTTACCATGTAAACAGACCTGCTTCTTTGTAAGACAGCTGAGTTCCACTGTCAGCATAATTTACAATGAACTCACCCCTCTAATTCTTTACCTCCACCTCTTTTCTACCTGATAAGCATCTGTCCTTTGTTGACTGTTTGCAGATAAGGAATTGAGCTTCTTTTTAGTGCATGTTTGTGATCCTACTTGTTGAGATTTGTTTCGTTGTAAAGCATTTTTAACCTGGTTTGAGAAAGGTGCCATAAAGTTATTATTATTACATGGTTTAACTGCTAAATTTAAGCATCAACTGCCAAACTTTACTTTGCTAGAAACACACACAAAAGGTGAGCAGTTGAAATAGAGAGATAAACCCATTAGAAAGCTATAATGTAATGTTTAATTAACATCAGTGTATAAGCTTAAAGACAGTGAGAACATTTTACACGCTTTTCTCATCTGGATTATTGTAACATGTCTTTTTACCTTCCTTTCAAAAAAACCTGTTGATTGACTCGTCAGCAGTCTGCTGTCTGGCTTTTTAAAACAACCAAGAGATGCAATCACATCACCTCTGTTTCACCCTTGTTACACTGCCTCCCAGTGTGTTTCAGGATAGATTTTAAGATTTTACGGATCACCCAGTTAAATTTTTGAAGTACCCTATGCACCAGTACACACTTTAAGATCCTGAGAGTTCTCTGGTCTGTTTTGATGGCCTGACTGAAAACTGAAGGATGTTTGCAGGCAAAGCCCTGAGGCTGTGGAGCAATCTGCCCTATAAAATCAGGTTAAGACATACCTGAGACATACTTTTACTTAAAGGCCTTTACTGATTTTATACCACCTTTTATTTCATTCATTCAATTCTTCTACCTCTTTAACTTTGCATTGATTTTATACACCTTGTTGCGCTTTAATGTCTTTAATTCTGATGATTTCTTGACTTGTCTCTTGTGTTTTGCTGCCCTGTGAAACACTTTGTAACCTGGGTTTTTAACCCCATTCAGGACTTTCATGTTGCCATATGTAGAAGGTCTTTTGGGGTCCATTGAACCCCAAGGAAGAATATATGCAAAACATTTGTTGGTATTCATTATAGACTTTTATACTATGTTAAATATGTTTTCCGATAAGTTGACATATTTTTGGTTCCAAATGCATTACAAATGTCCTTCTTTTTATATTAAAAGATATCCTCAAAAAAAAAAAAAAACAATATCTGCCACCTAAACCAAATGGCCTGGGGTTCAAAAGACCCCAAAAGAGTCCTGAATAAGGTTAAAAGTGCTTAGTAAATAATAATACTAATAATAAAAATTATTATTATTATCATCTGTGATGTCATTTAAAAAAAAAATTCTTCAACTGTCTTTTCAACCTTTTGACATTTATTCTACCTCTTTAACTTTGTGTCGATTTCATACACCTTGTTGTGTTTTTATCTGTCTTTAATTCTGACTTGTCTCTTCTATTTTTCTTCTCTGTGAAAAACTTTGTAACCTGGATTCTAAAAGGGCTCAATACATTCTTACTATATCCAGTCACTATGTAGCCAATACAACTCCAAACTCCTTGAAAAAGTCGATCGTAATCTCAGAGCCTTGCCCAACTATCGGTGTGATCCATGTGATATGACGTCAGACAGGTAAAGGTGAGTCAAACTAACCTTTATGGCGGTAAGAACACAGATGGAGTCACCTGTATCTGAGGTGAACTACCTGTATGAGCCGCTCCACTGCTGTGCGTGGACTCCAGCAGCCAGTGTGTCGGTTTTTTTCCTCCTTGCTGCCACTCCCTTCCTTTCCATCTTGCAACATAGTCCCGCCTTTCAGCACCCTGTGAAAGGGACTCCGACTCTAATGCTCCGTCCGCTCGTATTCGGTTCCCGGGGACCCATTTTACTTTACAGGCACTTTTTCTAAGTCCTGGGCCCTTTATTTTGTGTTCTGTCTCCCTCCCCCCCGACAAGTTAAATTCTGCCAGGACTACAAGCAGATTACTTAAACAGAGCTACATACAAATCTCAAGGTAAGGCCAACTAAGTGCGTGTTACAACAGGTGTACCTTGAACTCAGCCCGGATAACTCGGCGAAACTGCACTTTTCCGTCTTGTTTTTACGGCGTGTGATTTCGTACAGTCAGTTGATAGTGTACAAGTTGACAGGGAGGATTTTAGGCGTTATTTGGCTGTTGTTTCAGTTTAGTGAATGCAGGTGCGACAGTCGAAACCATCCCTCTCCCCCCCCTCCCCCCTTCAGCTGCAGAGACGCAGGTGTAGCGAGGTTACCGTGGTGCGTTCACGATCCTTTCGCTACCGAATATGTCACCCGGGGCGATTACAGAGTTGTGATGTATTTGTGGATTTATTTTAGGTTTGATTTTCTCTTCTGTCGGGTTTTTGTGTCCGTCTTAAATATATTTTATGAGGGGGAAGTTTTACTAAGGCTAATTGTACATAGCATTTCTTGTTTGAAAAAAAGAGGAAATATTGTTCTCTGGAGTGTCTGAACGACCTTCAGGTTGTATTTGTTTGACCCTTCCTTTTCTATTTTTTTTTTTTTTAGCTACATCAGCCATCTTGCCAAGCTGCACTGCCAGTTTGAGTTACTTATCAGACTGATATTTATACACAACACTTAATTGTTCCATTACAACTGTTGGGAGGTTACAGTAGGTTGTCCTTTGTGACCTGAAAGCAACAACTCCAAATCTGGTATGGCCGGAAAACACGGTTTTATTGTTTATTTTTTACCTGGTCAGACATGAGAGTACCATCTGATCAAACATGTTACACCAGCAGGTGGAAATCAATCACATGATGTTTAAAAAAAAAAAAAAAAAAAAGAATGGCCAGAGGTGACTGCATATCTTCCTTTCAGATATGCAAGTCACTGCTAAGCATGCCACCATCTGACTTCCTGACTTGGATGGTGATTGAGATTAATTCTATCCTTTAGAAATTTCTAGTGGCATTGCTTTACCTCTCAGACTGTGTTTGTGTCCTTAGGTGTGCCTTTACCCAAAGCTAACCCGTATTTTAAGGGATCAAAGGATAAACCCACCTAGATTGAGACATCCTGCCGCACTTGAGAAACTGTTTACCTGCGCGTTAAGACTGTTAAATATTCTTTAAAGCACACATGAAGGCATCTCTAGCTGTGCTTTGCTGTTCTGTTGTTTGCGATACATTATATTCATGGGATGCTGATGATGGTTACTGGAATTTTACTGGTAGTGACTGCACTCCCTCAGTCTCTTTCTTTATTTGTTTATTTGGCGTAACAACTATTAACTCTTTGAAAGATGGAGCCTGTCGGACCTGTTCTTGTGTGTCAAAGGCCTAAACATTACGAAAGCAAAGAAGTAAGTGTCAGTCAGCAGTTAGTAGAAAAAAATGTCAAAGGTGAGGGGGAAAATAATGTATAAGAGTTAAACAGAATTTTTAATTTATCTGTGGGCTGTAGAATTACATGGAAAAGAGCAACGGACTATTCATGGGCGTGAGAGGATTCATAATGCTGACGGCCATGTAGTTCATTTTGCAATGATTTTCCCTTTGCCTATATGTAGAGGCGAGTAATCTTCCCAGACAATGTTAACAGTTGGCTTTGTCTATAGCCAATGCATCCTTTCTGTCATTTGCTAATGAAGCATTAAGAGATGTGGGCCTGTGGAGAGACCATGTTGTCATTATAAACAGCATCTCTTGTGCTTTGGCATGGGAAAGTCAAGTGTTTTTTTTTCCACTTACATTTTGTTTTCACCAAAATTTGGCTCTTGACCTTAACTTAACTTATCGGTGAAGTGCTCTGGTGCCCCCTTTCATCTTAGAGTTAAGAGTACAAAGTGCTATGTGCCGCATAATTGTCGTTAACCATTTGTAGAGTTGACCTGATGTATATTTTCACACATACATGCCTTGAGATATTTTTGCTGCTTTAGTTGATATGCAGCCATTAGGCCCAGCTATGTGCTGGCATGTTGGATTCTATTATCAGGACTTTACTTTTGATATGATAAAAATTTCCTGCTGGAGTTAATGATTTCATCACGCCATACAGCTTTTGGCAGGTTACAAATCTGTCTTCAATCTGTGAGCTTTGCAGTACGACTTCAAAGCTGACATGATCTGTGTCTAAACCCATTTCATCCCCACAGTATTGGTCCTTCTTCTTCTCTCTCTCTCTTTTTTTTTTTAATTCAAGTGTTACTCCTCTAAAGTAGCCAGTCTTGCCCTTCAAGGGCCCCAGTCGGGTTCTTTCCACAGCAAACAAACGTAAGATCAGTTTATCTCGCTCCACTTGAAAGATATGAGGCAAAATAAATAGCTCGGGCTGACTGGTGTTTGACTTAATATCAGTCCTTGGACGTCACATCTCCCCTCTCAACAGGGTGCACTGAGCTAATGAACCCCTACTGTGGAACCAGCAAGGCTGCTCCTCCCGCTGAGCTAAATCAAGAAAATGTTAGTCTAGATTAGGGTATTAGAGAGTATTAATCACTGTGTAAATACCATCTTGTGCCACTGAATGGCTGAAAATTCTTCCTGCCGAAGCTGTAATTGACTTGATTTTCAGTAATACTCAACAGAAAGCTGTAATGCAGGCCAATTAATTTAAGATGATTACAGCGTTATGGTTTATAATTTTTGACATTTTGTTTGTTGAAGCCAACATCGTGGTTGGCTACACAAAAACTGCCAATTATGTTGTTGTTTTTTTCACTTCTGTTCACATTATTTTGCTTTTAAGCTAAAGAAAAGATAATTTGGCAGAGAACACAGGGTTTTGTGTAGTTCACTGGTCTGCGAGAACTACTTTTACATTTTCAAGTCTGTGCCTCACTTTAAAATGTGGCATTGATGGAATTACATGCAGTTTTTAGAGATTTAACTGTGGGTTTAAAGCAGGCTATTATGGTAAAAATCAATATCATAGTACTAATAGCACATGACCTATGGCACAGTGCAGCACATGCTTTTATAATCATATGAAAAGAATCAGATTAATGTTTAGCGCGATGAACCGTGTTGTACAGCTAGACATTACATCAGAAAAAAAATATTAGAAATGTATCTTGACGATTTTGTCTTTCTCGTAACAGTGTTTGTGTGTCAGTGTTAATGTATTCAGCTGAAATGTAAACCAGTAGTGATCTAGATGTGGTGTGCGATCAGACGGAAACATTACTTAACAATTATATTCTACAATAATTTTCCACATTTTTATCACTTAAGGGCATTTTACTTGATAAGATAAATGATATCACAAGCCAGTATCATCATTGCACTGATGTATGTCCCAGCTCTCACCTGCTGACCAATATATTTTACACCACTGGAAAAAATGCACTTTTGTGCCCTTTTCGTCTTTCTTTTGTCTTCACGCAGATCATCCTGTCATTTCGTATTCTTTAATTCTTTTAATCCAGATAATTTCCTCAGCTGTCCCTCTGCGTTGGGTAACTAGACTCTTTTGTTAGTAACCTAAGTCTTGACGCATCGCAGTCGTCAGTAGACAGTGCCTGGTTTCTATAGTTACCGTCAACAGTCTGGGCTGAGAAGTGTTTGTAACGATATACTCAGGACAGTGCTAAACAAAATGGTGGCCACCTTGAGTCCTTCTGCTACCAGGCCCCAGCTGTTTGCAGAGAGAAACTCCATACTGTGGACAAACAGGTGGCTCATATACATTATAAGCCTTTTTAAAGGCCATCAGTGATGGTCAGCAGAAACAATATGGGCCGTGCCATTGATATGCATTCAAGCCTTATGTTTATGTAATCAAGAGATATTCCTCATCCAGGGATAAAACTTAATGCTAGAGATCTCTTGTAAGGCTGAGAGAAGGAAACAACTTTTTACTTTCAGTGGTTGAGGACAGCACACACTGAGGGAGAGGCAGGGTGTGCTCTGACAGGTTACATGAAGATGTAGAATCAGATCCACTCCGATAGCCGCTTTAAAATGTGTGGGACAATTTATGAATTCACCAATGCCCTAAAAGAAGATGTGGGCTTATTTATGTGCTGCAAAATGCTGTTGGCATCATAAAAATCAGAGGACCACTCATTTTTGCACCTACAATTGTTAAGAATCGCCCTCTTCTTCCTTGCCTTGTCTTAATCATGGCTTTGTGGTGTGCTTCGCTTACCTAACTCCTGCCCCCTTAAGCTCCAAAGTCACAAATACACAGTTTCCTCATGACCATTTAGCACAATTTATGCACTTTCCCCTAAATGTGAGCACATTCCTTCAGGTGGAACGAGCTCCTGGGTTATAGTCTTTGTTTATTATAAAAACCCTGACAACCGATAGCTCTCCATAATAAGTTTTCCTGTGCTGATCATTAATCCAAGTAAGAGAAAGAATGATTGTAGGCGGGCTCAGGCTATGACATGGTGGCATGATAATTGTTCTTTGTGCTTGTGTTTGTGAATAGAGTAGCCGGAGGTTAAGAATGACGTTGGTGCTACCCACACTGTGTCAGTGACGGTCGTGCACAGTGTGAGGAGGGCTGAAGGGGTGAATTTAAAATACGCTCAAAAAAGTAACCACGAAATGTATACGATTGAGGGCAAAACACACACGAAGACTTTGTATTCTTTCAGTACTGCACAAAGAGAACTGAAATCAAGTTGGGCCAGATCTGAATTCATTTCGAGACTTGAGGTTAGGCGGGTAGGAAAGAAGATTGTGAAGTATGTGAGACTGTTTGGTCTTTGCATCATGAATGACTCATAAAATTGTTCCAGAGTAAGAGCAGATAAAGCTTTAGGACAACGAGCTAATGACGTCTAATAAGCTGTTCTTTCTCTTCGTGTTGGTCCTCCTGACCTGTAATTTTATGTCAAGCTCATCCCTGCAGATGCAAGACATACAGTGCTTGACCCCATTCAAACAAATAATTCCCAGTATTTAGAGTATAATGTATGATACAGTTCTTTAACCAATTATAATCAGAAATGTTTTTGTGTCTGTGGATCAGTAGTGGTTAATGTTTGTAATATGACATTGCCTTTTGTTGTCTGTCCTGTGCTTTCATTTTGGTGTCATACACTGCTAACATTACCCATTTTCTAAAACTATTTCAGCCATGCTACTACCCTCCTCACTACTACTCCTCCTTGGCCTCCTCACCTGGAGTCCCAGTGCAACATGGGCTGCTAAAGTGATTGTGGTCCCACCCATCATGTTTGAATCACATCTCTACATCTTCAAGACGCTGGCAACGGCTCTACACCAGGAGGGCCATGAGACCCATTTTCTAGTTTCAGAGGGTCGCGAGGTGCCGCCCTCTCCTCACTACCATTTACAGCGCTATCCAGGGATCTTTAACAGCACTACGGCCGACAATTTCCTCCAATCCAAAGTCACCAACATCTTCTCAGGCCGCCTGACATTTCTGGAACTGTTTGACATTCTTGACCACTACTCTCAGAACTGTGATGCTGTTGTTGGCAGTGTTGAAGTAATGAACCGCCTGAAAGAGGCCAAGTTTGACCTGCTGCTAGTGGACCCTAATGAAATGTGCGGTTTTGTGATCGCTCATATCCTGGGTGTGAAATATGCTGTGTTCAGCACAGGCCTGTGGTACCCTGCAGAGGTTGGAGCTCCAGCCCCGTTATCTTACGTACCCGAGTTCAATTCGTTGCTGACAGACCGCATGTCCCTGATGCAGAGAATCACAAACACAGCTGTTTACCTGGTGCAGCGCTTTGGAGTCCATTACATTGCATTACCCAAGTATGACCGGATTATGAAGAAACATGGAGTAAAGCCTCAAGTGGCCATGGCTGACTTGGTGCAGGGCAGCCGGCTGTGGATGCTCTGCACTGACATGGCTCTGGAGTTCCCCAGGCCCACCCTTCCACATGTGGTGTACATTGGGGGCATCCTCACTAAGCCCCCCAGCCCACTGCCACAGGTCAGTACCAAGTAAGACACACAGTTGATATGCACAGGATAAGACAGTCAAGATTTTTAATTTTCTTTTGTGGTATCAAGGTACTTTATCACACTGATTCAAAATCATAAATCAGTCCTGCTCGATGACATGAAACATTTCCCACAATGGCCCACACCCTAAGTTGTTAAAATTCTGATTCGAAACACATGACAAAATGTCTGATGATTGACAAATTTTCAGGCATGTCATTTCATGCTAATAAGTATACTTTACATCAGCATTACTACAAAGTCAGAGTTCTTGTTTGAATGAATGCTTAAGCCACTGGAGACTGAAGCACTGCAATACAATGGGTAATTCACTGTACCAGAGTTTGACTTTGCCATTATGCAAATGTGTGGCTTCACAGGCAGGATGGAGAGCCATATTGTTCCTCAGGCCCTTTACTGACTTGGGAGAAGTTTATCCGTTTGTGCTCCTATATGGTGCAAGCACTCGCACACTTTATTCTTCATAGTTTTTGTGTTTGTTTTTTTTAGACCATTTGCAACAGTCTTTTTAGATATGGGAATGTTTCGGGTGTTTCCTTTTTCCACGTGTGTGTGTGTGTGTGTAGGTGTGTGTGTGTGTGTGCTCTCTGTGTTCGCCCTAAAGGATCTCAAGAGATTTAACATAAATGAAGTAGTAAGAATCTGTTCCTCATTTAGATTTATTTATTTACTTACTTGCTTATTTATTTATTTGACATGAATCTGTTTATTTTTTTGTCAACTGTTTCTGTTTTCTAAGATCAAATAATTGTTCAAATGGTCTTAACAGAATTAACCTTTTCCAAAAGTGATAATGACGAATTAATGTGCAGATTGTATTCTCAATTAATAATTTTGTTTGTAAGATTTTTGAAAATAGCAACAATTTCTCAAATCCTGTTTTGTTTTGGAAAACCCAAATATATTCAGCTATCTTTTGCGTATGTCTGAGAAAAAATATTAAATTCTCACATTGAGGAGCGTAACCAAGAAATTACTGGCATTTTTACTTAAAAACATGACTAAAATGATTATTTTAAGTTGAAAATAGTTGCAAGCAGTTGTTGCAAGCCATCATTTGTTACATTCGTAAAGATTTAGCTGCAGCATTTATGTTGAATCTCACTGTCGGTTCACTCGTATCAAATTCTCGTATTTCTGTTAATTGGCTCGTCTGTCCGGTTTCTCATCTTGTCATGTTATTTCCTTCCTACTGTCCTCACAGTCTGACCACTACTTTTTGTATCGACCCTTGCTTGTCCCCATTGTCTATTTAATCACTCGGTATATCTTATTAGCACGTCCTGCCACAAAGCGAGCCTTTATAGACGGGACTGGGGTGAGGATGGGTTTGGGTTGAATGGACATGGTGGATTTTTAGCAGAGAGGGAGGAGATTCATGGAGAGCAGAGGCGGGTAGTGATGGGGGTCCATCCAGCGTTTGGACACTGAGAGCGCGGGCCGTTGGTATCTGCTGCGGGGGGTTTTAGGAATGCCACTCCAGCCAATAGGGAGCATTGTGCTGTGTTGTGTGGAGGGAGTTATAATGGAAGTGAAGGGAGAACGAGGTCATTGTTCTGGGCAGAACTCTGGGGACACTGAGACTCTTTTATGGGGTCACTGAGGCTGCGTTGTAGGGACAGTAGGGCTGTGCTGCTGGGACACAGAGCCCAGTGTGCCCCTGAGGTTGGTCAGTGCCAGGGCCGACCTTAGCTGCTGCAGCTGGACCATTGGCCTCCTCACTCTACTTGTCCTGCGCTCCTGTTACTCCAACATGGCTGCTCTGACCAGTCCTTAGCTACTGTTAGGCGGTGAATCCTCACTTAACATTTTGCAATAAGTATTTTAGTGTACAGCGCACTGCTTACATCCCTAATGCGCATGTACACACACTCAAATACAAAATGCCCCTGTTCTGTCAAACAAAACTGCAAAAGCACTTTTGATTCAGTAATGGCAGGTTATCCAACAGTGCTACATTACTGCAGGTTTCTAGACGCAGGTTCAGTGGGTAATTCGGATAACTTCTGAGAGTACATTCTCATCTCTTGCTTGCAGGAATAGGGCCCTGGAGGAGGAGGATACTACTGCTTTCATTTTTCTAAAGGCCTGTCATGTCACTAGTTTTCATCACCTCAGAGTTGCTGTCGTCTGGTAGAAAGAAGTGCATATTGCAGATCTCTTCCTTTTGTTGTAACTGCAGTGCTGACATTTTAAATATTCCAGCAAAGTTTTATTGATATATAATATCAAAAAAAAGACAGCATTGAAAAAAAAAGTGTTATATTTAATAAGGACCTTATGTTAAACATTTAAACAGCGCTCATAAGGTCTCCATTGAAGATAGTTACTGTTGTCTTCATAACTGTGTAACCAAACTGTGATGAGCTAACCTGCATTGGCCTCATTGAGATATTACTGTATTTGCCAGTTTCAAACTTGTAAATACTGTTCATGTCGAAGCAGTAATTATGACTTGGAGCTCTGAAAAATACGATGTTGCTTTAAAAAAAAAAAAAAAAAGGAATTTGTAAAAACAAGCCAGCACGGACACTTTGCCTCAGCTCAGTGCCTGTTTCGTGATAACTGTACCTCAGCTTGATGTCAGGTTGGTCAACACTCATGATTTCACTCTAGTGCATGACCAACCGTAGGACTGGGTGTGGTTTTTAGTAAAAAAAATTGTTGAAACGAAAACTGCTACTTGTTGATTACTCAGACATTGTTTTGTGTGTGCAGCTGTGGCTCGGGTAGTGTACTGAGTTGTCCACTAAAAGCAGTGGTTGGTGATGTGACCCCTTGATCCCCAATTTAAGATGGAGAACTCCATGTAGCTGTTGATGGCATTTGAGCACCTTGCATGGCAGCTCCACCACCACTGATGTTTGTGTGAATGAGGAACTCATTGTAAAGCACTCAGTGGAACCCAGCTGAGGTTGAAAGGTGCTATGTAAGTGCACACCATTTACCATTCAAGAGAGACATGCTGCTGTTAGGCTTTCTTTGAGCAAAAGAATTTCTTTTATCTCCATTATATAGAGGTGCAGGAGAACTGTTAGATATATCAAAACCTTGCACAAGCAAAACTGACAAGATATTGCTTGTGCTGATTTATGTGGACTGAGCCTTTATATGACCAAACTATGATGCAGACTTAGATAAGAATGTGTTGCAATATGCTTGTGTTATGAATGTTTTTATTGAATGCTACTATTGTTGGTAGTTTAATGCTTTGTTGATTATCACTAATGTTTGAGTTTTTTTCTTCACTTCATAGAGCAGGATTTGTATGGTTGAATTGTTTTTATATTTGTTGATTTACCAAGGCCATGCACACCCAGATACATACATGAACAGAGCTTGTGCTGTGCCGATCTCTTCGGAAAGCAGACTTCAGTTGCATTTTATGATGCACAATTTATTTGTTGGAGAACAAGGAGCAAAAAAAAATGGGAGTTTTTTGTGAAATAAGGTTAACTAGGAAAAAAAATCATATTTTTGTAGACGATCAAAACTAGCCCCTAATAAACAATATGGGCTTTTACGATAAAAATTTCAGGATTTGAATTTATGTTTCTATAATCTGCACCAGCTGGAATGCAGTGATGACAGAATGAACTTTGTATGCTTGTCCACATAATCATATTATTGGTTTATGGTCCGAGAGCCTTTCAGCTTATCTGCGTTGTAACATTGGTATTCATTATTCTAACATTATTCAATGTTTTCAGTGTACTGCATTGTCATTTATGTGACAAAATTCCGTGGGTTTTATGACTCATCATCCCACAATAATCTTTAAACCTGTAAATCATGCAGAACATGGTTTTGATATAAGCTCACCTGATTTACGACCATAAACGTTATCGTCACGTAGGCGTGGCAATAAAGCATAAAAGATAGATGTCGTGTACAAAGTTTATATGAAGGTGCTGTTTTATTGTTATCATGTATTTATTTTCAAAGGAGTGGAATAATCTGATGAAGATGTTAAAATGCAGTCATATACATTGTGGGTCATTTGACTGATTGCAACAGTTGGGAGGGAGAACTTTAAAAAAAAAAAAAAAAAAAGGAACCATAGGAATTACAATACAACTCAGGCCTAAAATTGCGTAGTTGTGTTGCATAGTACTGTTACACTTGTTGTTTCACAGGCATTCAGCCTCTATGAAGTGTATTTTATAGCTCTTACAGTGTTTTTCTTTTTTTTTTTTTCATATTCCCACAGGATTTTGAGGCATGGGTGAATGACACAGCGGAGCATGGCTTTGTGGTCGTGTCATTTGGAGCTGGCGTCAAGTACCTTTCCCATGACATTGCTCACAAACTGGCAGGAGCCCTCGCCAGGCTGCCCCAGCGTGTCATCTGGAGGTAACGTACTTCCGCTCATGCACAGCTGTCACTGTGACTGATGTGAACAGGACTTTCTAAAGTTGTGAGCCTCATGTTACCGACAATCCTCCACTCAGCACTCAGGGGGCTTTGAATGTTGCAGGACAGAGTATGTTTGTGATATTTTTTTATGTGGACCCCCAGCTCTATAATACTGCCATAGCACATTGTATCATAAATACAACACATTGTTTCCCTGAGGCAGGCTGCCTCTAGAGGTCAAAGTCCATCCTCACCTCACATTAGCTCCAGGCTGTTTTCTGAGGTTATCTAGTTGATCAAACAGAAATAAGTACTGGATCCTGCTCTCCAGACACTCTGTTCCTTCCTCTGCATAACTTGCAGAAGCTAACGACGAAGACTTCACATTTTAATAGTGAAAATACTTCTGCAATTTTCATATAATTTGGCTAAGTCACAAAATCAGACGTGATGTATCCTGAATGTCTGAATACTTTTTGTGTCTCGCTCATAAACGTACAGATAAATACCTACGTGTGACTGTCCTGTTCGCTACACAGGTCGCGCAATGTCACATTAATTTGTTATAGCCATGTGACAGGCAAAGTGCATCTGTGATAGGGACAGCAGAGTTGCTGCAGTATCTGTGCAGGTGTCTGCACTAGGGTGTGAATGCAAATGTGGATGACTATAGCATGACTTATTAGTAAGAGCTCCTTTGCAACGAGTTATCTAAAATGTTTTTGCTTTCTCAATGAGAAGAAAAAGGCATGATTAATACCTAATCTTTTTGCAATCATTTACAGCACCCCGAGGCAATGTCCTGCTAACTCTGACCTGAGTAGCAAATGCTAAAAATAAAGGACAGAAAGTTAGACTGATAAGAAGACAGGAAAAGAGTAAAGGCTAGTTTCACAACACTTTCAAATTCCACCCGTGAACCTGGTAATCCTTAACTCTTATCTCAATCTTTGTAGGCATTTGTGATTCATTGACAACATTGAGTGGTGCTGCTCTTGTCATTGTGGTCCCATATATGTTTATAGAATAGTGAATTAGTCAGCCAAAGTAAGTTGTTATATCTACTCTGTAATACAGATTGCAGGGTCATAGCCCTTTACTGCTGTACATAAATACATTCTGTTCCCCAAATCTGACTTTCTAAACGTGTTTGATGTAGCTGGGTTCATACAGAAGTTGGTGGCTGTTGTATAAGGTTTTCATTCGTACAAACACAGAACACAGTTTACAGTAATGACACAACTGACAAAATGGCCAAGTAACCTTTCATTAGGTGTCTGTGCCAAAATAATTACAGTGTTTGTTTTTTTTTTCCAAGTGCAGTTTTTTTTTTTTTTTTTTTTTAGTTTTCGATCTAAGATGTGACTTTTGCCTTTGGTTTGTTTTTCAAACTACTGGTGAGGTCCTGAGAGTTTTTATTTAGTATTATTTCATTCTATTGAAGTTTAAGAAACTTTAAAATGTTCTCGTTGACCACACAGAGATTAAATACTGTTGACAGTGTCTGGTTCAGTTAATACATTACCCGTTGACTCGTAGCAACAATGATATCACTATTGTTCCCACAATTGTCTCACAATGCTTTGGGGGGAGGGGGCAATGTTCCCCGTTGACCCCACAAGCAAGAATAGTGTTCAGAGTTACTCATCGTTAGACAAGCTGCTCTTCTGAGCTTAAAGAAGAGTGTATGTTGTTGGTGATGTCTGTGGATATAACATAAAATAATCAAGAAATTAGAAGAGAGAATTCCACGTTTGGTTGTTATCTTCAGAAGAATTACAATGAAATAGACAAACTTTGATAATTTCCTAATCAGAGGTGGAAATTGTGCATTCCTTGTAAAGATGACACTAATTTCACAGATATTTGTAAAGCAAAGGAAGATAAATATCAAAGCTCAAGGTGGATTATGGCTCGCTTTATCACAAGCATAATAAACTCTTTCCGTGGTCAGCCTGGTTATTTAGTAAAGCCTCATACTGATATATGCCTTAATAAAAATAAGGTAGTTGAGGTGTCTGGCTGCTTTTCTTTAATTTAGGTGTTGAAGGGGTCGTTTATAGCGGAGGGGACTGAGGATGCATGAGGTATGACCTTCTCAGCAACCTAGCATGCTAAGAACAGGGTTTAATAGTAGGAAGTCACAGTTGTACAGACTTCAAGAGGGAAGACAAGGGGCTGGATGAAGTGCCTGGCAGGACCTCAGAGATTCAGATTGTTGCAGCAGTTTCTGCTTGGAATTGGATGGGTGTCAACAAGCTTGTCATAGCTTTTGGTTCCCTGATTTCCCTTCATAGGAAAATGACACTCACCGCTATCTGACCAGGTCTACATGTGAAGTCCAACATTGATTGGAAACTTGTCGGTCTTTAAGCCCCAAGACTTGGAATGTGACATTGTATGGTGATGTGGCTTTCAGTGGCCCTTTCCGAACGAAGAGCATAGAAAAGGAAGAGGACTGATGAGAGGGACAAGGACCAAGCCAAATGAATCGTGTCATTGATAATTGGCTCCATGAATGTAGGCTTTGATAGGCAGGACAGTGAATTGGTGCTTTGTTGAAGAGAGAAAGAGAGATGAAAGGGTTTGGGTTAGGGAGGGAAGCAGACGGAGATGGACAGATGGGGGTCGTAATGTAGCATGCATATGCATTGTGTGTGGAAATGCTTCCCCACACACAAGACAAGACATCAGCACACACATATATAACAGTGTACGCATTCACCGTAACCAGTATAAGACAGAGGGTTAAAACCTAGATGTCTATGATTAACAAGCAAAGCCCTTCTGCTATTGGCTTGTTGTTTAAGTAAAGGAGATCGACTTTAAATTCCTATTTGTGTATCTCATGTGTACTGAATACAAACAGTGCATCCTCACTAATACACTAGGCACACAGCTAAAAACTAAAAACTACAGCCTGACCGATATTAGATTTTTGGGGCAGATAAAGTATAAAAAAAAGATTGATATTGATATATTGACTGATTGCATACATATGTGTGTTGAATTATATCTCTTAGCTCTTACAAACGAGTTTGCATTGCATATTCTATTCAGAATTCTATTCCAAATAGCCTAATACTCAATAACTGTGATTTTTTTTTTTTTTAATATATAGGTATGTCTAAAAATGACAAAGGTCGTAATCTCTTGTCTGTGAAGCTAACTAAGAAACTTATGCTTCAGATTTGTTTCAAACCATTATTTCTGTGAATTTAACTACAATCAGAAACTTTTTTTTAATTGCCTATTTCACCCTAAGCAAAATATTGCTGTGAATGTATAATTGTCACAAACAGTAACTCATGGTTCTTTACTGCTGAGTCAAGATATGAATAGTGCCTCTGCTACAAGAGGAAACTTTGTATGTATCTGGTAGAAAACCAGACTTTTAAACTTTATCAATCGTAAATGCAGTGACTAGAGTTGTTCGGTTTAGTGGGAGTATCAAAGCGTGAGCATTGAACAGTTTGTTTATGTAGGTTAGCATTAGTTGGACTCCTGGGGCCTCATTTATCATTAGTGCGTACGCACAGATATGTGCGTAGAGCATGTATACGAACATTCCCACGCAAAGTATGGAATTTATCAACTTGTCCTTATACTTGGGAATGTGCGTAAATATACGCACATAATCTAGCGGTAGAATAGTGAAACTACAAATAGAAAGCATTCAGGGATTGTGACCACTGGCATATTCCAGCGTAAGATTGGAGACATATGCGGCATTTCCCAGCCATCACTGAACAGGATCATGCCGGCAGTGTTGGATGCCATAACTCCCCTGGCCCCAGCCTACATCCAGTTCCCTTACAGCCATCACCAACGAGCCCAAATCAAACGGGGACTTAACGCCGTCGCTGGATTCCCAAACATAAGTGGAACCATCGACTGCGCCCACAACGCAATCAAAGCAACCATCACTAATGAATTTAATTTAGTAAATAGAGAAGGGTTTCATTCAATCAATGTACAAATAATTTGCGATGCGCATTTGTCGCTATCCAACATTGTTGCCCGGTGGCCTGGAGGAATGCATGAGTCATTCATTGAGCAGAACAGCTCTGTGGCTGTGCATCTCCAAGCAGGAGCTGTTGAAGATGGCTGGCTTGTTGGTGAGTGTTACAGAGTATGAAAGTATTTTAGCTGGACTTAGTGTGGTTATCTCATCTGGAGTGATCAGGGTTATCCGCTGGGTGAACGTTCTGTATTAATTCGTCGTCCTCCAGTTGCAGTCATTTCTCTTTTATGGGCTGTGATGCATATTTTTGGCACTGAGCTTACTGTCAAACCAGTTTTTTAAAAAGAAATTCTGCTGGCGATCTGTCCTCTGACTCAACAGAAATAACTGCCGTGGTTGTCTTGTCCTATGCAGCATTTTTTCTTTTGCTGCTTATCCCAACATTTAATGCACCAAACAATATTTTCTGGTTTGCTTTAACCTGGCTGACAAGTACCTCGATTTCAGTTTCAGAGAAGTTCCTCTTTTTTGCCCTTTTTGCCACGATGATGACGACAGGTGATGAAAAAATAAATCTTCACTTGCTTTAAAAAGAGGCGTGTTGTTGCCGTATATGGTGATTTGGAGGCATTCCTGAAGGCAACGTGCATGAGCACGGAGGTTAAGAACAAGTGGGATTTATCAACACTTATTTGTGTACGACGTACGTGCGCACGTTTTCTAAACACATTTTTTTGTACTTACGCACACTCTAAATTTCATTCGTACAACAGAATTTAGAAGCTTTTCTACGCACTGATGATAAATGAGGCCCCTGGTGTTGTTATATTGCATGGTGGGAAAGGGCTTAAATGCTGACGCATTAGTTTCCCCTCACCTGACAAGCTATAACAGAAGCAGCAAATAAAGCAGTTAGTGATGGTTGTTACAGGAGAACAAAAGATGGAGAAGTCATTTATTACTTTCTGACACTGAATCTTAGTTGGGACAACGTAGCGTGAAATCAACAACGAAGACACTGAATTGTAGTTTACTGACCTGCCGAGTTAGTAGGAAGTGATGTTCTGATGCCAACCTTTCCATCTGCTATTAAACTGACTTGACTGATAAACTATAGCTGGCCAGCAAACAGATGTTGCACAAGTGACCTGACCCTGTTATTATGGGGACAGGTTATGTTACAGTCATTAAAAACTGGAAAATAGTGGTGTTGCTAACTTTCCAGTGTTGTGTTTCACCAACTAGTTAGTTGCTTACTCTGAAGACACTGCTTTACTCCATCGTCTGCTCAGCTGGGATGTATTCTCTGCTTGCTGCATGTGCTGCTTAGTGTTAAACAGTGCACTCTGCTAGAAAAACTATGTGATTGAAGAGGAAAAAATCCCACCGAGCCAGGTGGGGTGAGTAGGGAGGTGGCTCCAGCACGGCGATGTTCTTCTCAGTCAGGAACTGTCGGATGCTCAGGGCATTGTGAGCAGACGTGCTGGTTGATTGTCTGAAGGGGAAAACCTTGTAGTTTGTAGTTTGGGTTTGAAATATATCTCTCGTGACACCAGTCCTGGAACTTTTCTGGTACAACTCATATTTTCCCATACCAATACATTTGTGATGCGTCAAAATTGTAGGGTCAATAAACAATCAGGCTCTGCGGATTAGGATTTGTGATTTGAAGTTTGAAAACAGCATTAGTTAAAAGTTTAAATAACAGTGATTACAAATCAGAAAAAAGGGATGAGACAACATAAACAATAGCAATATGAAAGGTGTAGCAACGTGATCATACAGAAACAACAATGAGAAAGCTGAATACAAAAGGGCGTGGTTAAGCACATTAGTCACATTCTCCCTCATGTCAAGAAGACAGGTTAGGTCAGACAGGGAAATATAAACAGGAAGTAAAATACATACACATACAAATAGAGGTCACAAAAAATATATAGTTTTTGTGATTTATGAAGTCCAGTTGCACTTATAATGTTGCATTAGCGCTATCTTAGCTACATGCAGCTTATTGGGAAATACACCTCTCCATTTAATTTTTATTTATTTATTTATTGTTTTTGTATTAAACTTACTTACATGAGGTTTTGAGGCAGCCAGTGGAGACATCAGAGAATTATTCATTCAGGTACAGAAATTAGATATGATGTGTCAGTTAGTGGGTGGATTTTATTCATCCTTATCAAACAATAAAATGTGTTTATATAATTCAAACAAAGGGCTGGTCCTAATATCAGCATATACTCATTCTCCAAACCTGCATCCGTGTGAAGAGGTTGGCATCTGGTGTATAAGGTCTTCACTGTATAAACAGTTTGGTAGAAAGTGTTAATTAGTGAGCTTTAAAAGGTACTGGTTGTTGGGTTTTGTTACCCTTTGCTTCTATTGTGTTTGCCACGCTAAGCTGACTCTAGTTTTATATTTACTCTACAGGCTTAGGACTGTTTCTAATCTTTTCACTGAACTTTGTAGGAAAGATAATAAGGGCATGAAAAATGTCAAAGCATTCCTTTTGAAAAAGGAGTTGATAAAAAATACCTGTCAGTATTTGTTTGGTCACAGGTCTGACAAAAGACTTGGGCTTTGTCCACAATCAAATCCTTGCATTGACCTTGCAGCTCCTTGTTTTTTTTTTTAAGAAACAGCTGTATTTTTTGCATATTTATAATATATTTTCTGCTGTAAATGTTGTTTATTGACTTGCCGTACTTATTTTTAATGACCACGTTAATCGTCATTGTTATGCACCACAATACCAGGAAAAATTCTTTGCTCAGACTTGCTTGGTAGTAAAATCAGTTCTAATTTAGATTCTGATTAGCTGCTTTTGAATCACACAATGATTATATTGTGTCTATAAAAGCAGCAGTCCAGATGCAAATTTATCTCTGATTTTGAAATTTAAAAGCCATTGAATTTGTAGCACTAAAATTGGGTATCTGAAATGTCTGCCTCTAAATTAAACTATTTAATCCTAAAGAAACTCATTTTCACTTCTATTTTTAAATTTCGAATCACAAATTCGAGGTTCTACAATTGAAATCTTATCTATTCAAGTTACTAAAATTCAGATCTCAAAATTTGGTGTTAAAGAATTAGATCTGTAATTTCAGTGCAAAAAAAATGTAAATGCTAGAAATTCTATCGCTTTTAAATTCCAAAATCTTGGTGAGATAGATTTGCTTTCATACAGCAGGTATCTGTTGCAGTCTTAGTTGATAATGCAAAACGAAAACGATCAGTATGTGTTCAAACTTTCTGTTAACTGCTGGCTATTGATTGATTTATTGAGTTTCCATTATACAGAGAGTAGTTAATGGGTAAACAAGGGGGTAAATTTGGACACAGCTTAAAAAAAATAAACTTTAACTGCAATGAAACTGTGGAAGTGGACTTTTGTAGTAGCAACAGCATTCAACTAAAACACTACGTCATTAATAATTAAATATAAACATGTCAAGAGTGCTATATGTACACTTTTATACCATTATCAGCAGTAACAACACTTCAGGAGTAAATATGACCTTTTGTGCGACTACTTAAGGTTCAATTGGATGTTCATGCACGGTGATGATATGCTCTGCTCAAAACTGGCGTTGTCTTTGTCAACATTTCTTGTTGGCATCTTTCATTGTTCCCCCTTTCCTTTTCTTAGATTTTCTGGCGTTCCACCCAGTAACCTTGGCAACAACACCAAGCTTGTAGATTGGATGCCTCAGAACGACTTATTAGGTAAGTACATTAGCAGGACAATACATAACGTGTACCTTCAGTCTGACTGGCTTAGTGAATTTATTGTATTGTATTGCTCCATACAACTGAAGTGCAGTTAACGGCACTTGCAAAACCCTTCAGATGAATTCAGATACCTTACCTGAAACTTCTCATAGTGCTGGTTCATGGCATGTTTTGACACAAAGTTCATCCCGGGAGTTTATACAGATGCTTTTCATACTACAGGTGTGGCCGACTAGGTTTTGTGCGGTGTGGGTTCCTCCCATACCTACTTATTAACCATAGTAATGGGTGACGTGATTGTGTAAGCCATTTTGTGCCTCTCAGGAATGAGGAATGTGTAACAACATTCAAATGTTGACACCTAGCATTGTATTCTGTGATAGTGGAATAGCACTTTTGTTAGCAAAGACTGCAAATACTGCAATGTTCTGCCTGTCTGACTTCTTGCTAAGTCCATAAGAGGCATTTGAAAGGAAACAAAGCAATAAAACTTCCCTACTAAAGTCTCTTTTCTTATGTTATTGTGTCCTGTCTCACCACAGTAAGCACCACACCCAATTCTTTCAAAATTCAGTTTGACTTTGAAACTGTGCACATGGATATATATAGCACCTTCACTGAGAGGAAAATTCAAGTCTACTGTGTTTAAATAAATTACACCTTTTAAAATCATTACAATAGGTTTAAAGAAAGTAAAGCTTTTGCAGAGACATTCCTTCCTTAATAGATGCACTGTAATTTGATCAGTTTTCTATTTAAATGATGCGTATCTTGAAGCACAGAGCAACACTGAGCGCTGCTGTGTGTCGACCATATAATCTGTAGAATATTCAGAAAAACTAACCCAGTGAATGTGCCTTGTCAGAAATGACTAATGAACACAATACCTAACATGCCAAAACCTACCTCATGCTTGCTGTCATCTAGGTCATGCTAACACAAGGGCCTTCCTGAGCCATGGGGGTCTGAACAGCATCTACGAGGCCATGTATCATGGGGTGCCGGTGGTTGGTGTGCCCCTGTTTGGCGACCACTATGACACCATGACCCGTGTGGCAGCCAAAGGAATGGGCATCATGATACACTGGAAATACATGACGGAGGAAGACCTCTTCATAGCCCTGACCAGCGTCATCAAGGACACCAGGTTAGATTGGTCTTATGCTGTTCAACCACAACATTAAAACCACCTGCCTGAGAAAGTATCTTTAATCCATTGGGGAATGGACACTGGACCTCTTGGGTGTCCAGAATATTGGCAGCAATTTTTTTGGGGTCTTGAGGGTTGTAGGGTGGTGTTTCAATGGATTAGGCCTGTTCTGGTGCATCCCACTGATGTTTACTTACATTGGGATCTGGGGCGTTTGAAAGGCCGGGTCAGAACCTTGGGCTCTTTGTTGTGTTCCTTGAGCCTTTCCCGAGCAGTCTTTGGGATGTGGCATTCCGCATTATCAGGCTGTGGGAAGCCGCTGCCGTCGGTGAGTGATCTTGCCAATGGGTGGTGTGCTTGGTCTGCAACAACGTTTAGGTGGGTGGCAGATGTCAAAGAAGCATCCATATGAAGCCCAGGACACAAGGTTTACCAGCATGATGTTGTATTGTAGAGAGATAAAATTGTTCACTAAAGCTGTCAGAGTTATGATGTTGTGGCTGATTGGTGAATGCACATACATATGCTTTGTGTATTAGTGTTATTGTTTGTCAGTGCCCTCTGGTGACTATTTATGGCATCACTACTCTTTAAATTCATGGTGCATACAATATTCTGTTTTTCTCTCCCACTTTTTCATACTTGGCTTTACTCTGATGTTATTGTACCTGCAAAGCTAGCTTATGAAGGCCTAAATCCTTTGTCTTCGCCTTGTGTCTTACTACTTAGATACCGCCAGCAAGCACGTCTTCTCTCCAACATTCACAAAGATCAACCAGGCCACCCTGTGGACAGGGCCGTTTATTGGATCAGCTATATCCTCCGTCACAACGGTGCCAACCACCTGCGCTCATCTGTATACGAGGTGTCCCCCTACCAGTACTTCCTGCTGGATGTGATTTTTACTGTAGGGGCTACCTTGGCTCTAACAGGCCTTGCCCTGCAGCGGTTGGTACGATTGCTGAGGGGGAAGGTCGGGGACCACAGCAGAGGAGGTAACATCAGGGATGATGGTAACATGGCCAATGGACATTGCCATAGCGAGAGCATGGCCAATGGGAAACACAAACGCAATGGCTCCTTGAAAAACGAGAAGAAGATAAATTAATGTTCTGAGTGGCAAAGAGGGACGAGGAAGAAGTTGCCCTAAGGACTCAGCTCTAGGTTTGGTTAAGTGGTTTTATGAAAGCTTGGAAAGGAAGCTGTTCTTAGGTCTGCGTCAAGAGGCAACTGCTACTCAGAGCATGGAAGAGGCTGTAGGAGGATACACAATGCATCGTGTGAGGACAGAGCAAAGCATCGGGTGCTCAAAATCTGTGTGTGTGTGTGCGTGTGTGTGAATGTGTATGTGTGCAATAAGGCGAATTTAACAAAGACTCTTAACAGCAGCTACAGCAATACAACACTAAATTTGAATGTCTTTGAGGATGAAATACAGGAAAGACACATTGGAAGAAGTCGTTTCAGCATGTGCATCTTCGCTCCTGCATGTTCTCTTTGGTCTTCCTGCCTTCCTGTGCAATGGAAGGATCACGAAGAGGGGAAATCTTGAGCGCCAACCCCTCATCCTCAGAACAAAACAAGAAAACAAACAGCTTTTGAAATATTTCGGTTTTAATGTTTTTAACTGCAATCTCCAAGTGTCTGGTAAACTGTAAATAGAGCATAAATCTATTTATTACTGTACAAAGACATTTTAAGGATGGATCTTTTTAACCTATCTTATTTTTAATTTATTTCATATATAAGTGGTGTGAAAATATGATAGTAGATTGACACTCCCTAGTCTAAGGTCACATCTGCACAACATTGCGTCCTTCACATTCGAGAAACAAACGAAACAAAAACTGATAGCAGTCGTCATTGTAAGCATGCACAGGTCTGTGCTTTCTGCACTTGCATTATCCACAGTATTCACTGTGGTCTTCAGACTGATCAGTATGAAAATGCGCAATTTTCCCTTTTCACATGGTAGTGCCAACTTGTGACTGCACTTAGCTGTGCAGCGTCCCCATTGTCTCCTGACTGACTTTTGTTCTGGTGGACAATAACTCTGCTGAACTCTGTTTGGCTTATCCGTGTGAAAAGGTGATTATGTAAAATTGAAAAGATACAGCAATGATAACTACTGAGGATACTATGGATAGGCAGAGCCAGATCAGAAATGTGCTCTAGCTCATCCAGACAGGTGATAAGGGATGAGTCAGAGCATTATTGATTTATGATTACTTGCTTCGTCAGTCCCATATCTTAATTCTACACCCCTCATCTATTTATTGCATAGTAAAGAATAATCACCTAATCGCCATTTTCAGTGCTACACTCAACTTTATACTTCATTCATAATTTATTTGTTAATTATTTGTTAATAAATGCACTAACTCTAACATGTGTTCCAAATACTAGTTTAAATGATACTATTCAGGTAGGAATTCCCAATTCAGTGCTTTACTTCTGTATATCTGTTTGCTGTTAAAGTTCATGTACAAACTAGGCACACCTTATGTAATTATATTAATTCTGAGTGTGATTGATTCACATTCCGTATGTGGCCTTTTATAATGCAACTATATGTGTATACAGTATGCTTGAATACCGATGTGCATGTGTGTGCTTGTTGTTTCAGTGCTTGAGTGTTTTGGATCATTATACAGCAATAGACCAACTGTATGGGTGACACAAAGCAGATGTGGTATGTCTTTATCCACGGAGAGTCATGTAAAAATAATTACTGACTTCTTAGTTCTGTGAAGTTAAATCGTATGCCCAAAAATATGCAAAGGATTCCGTCTGTTCTTTTCTTTCAGTGAGACTGAAGTTGCCTTCCGTGACTTCTCTATCATCATTATTTTACTCGTGTTTCTTGGCCAGCATTAAGAAGCTGTGTCTGTTCATTTTAAATGCAGATGAGTGGATGAGGACGGCTGTAAGAAGAGAAAAAGAATGCTATAGTTCCGACAATAAAGGTGAATCCCGGTACTTTTACATTGAATAGTAATGTGTCAAAGTGACACTGATCCCCGCAGTGAAATTCTCTTTTCTTAAACCCCCGTCAGTGAGATCAAAGTACAAGGCGAGCTGGAAGAGTATCTTTAGAGTTTGTGGGGATTCAGTATCTTGCTAATGGATATTTCAGAAGGGCAGGTGCTCATGGACATGGGACATGAAAATCTCATGAACAAGAGACCTCCAGCTGGGTGATTTATCAAACCGCCTCACATACTGTATTTTCTGTCACTGTTTTTGCGGAGAGGACCAGACATCTACTTTTTAAAGTTGCAAATTGCAATAGTATTTTTGGCATCCTAGCAAAAAGACTGTTTACCAACTTAATAAAGCCTCATGCACAGCCAAAAACAGCAATGTAAATGTAAAGGACACAGAGGAAATGTTCACTTAACCAGGAAAAGTTGTTGAAAATTTAACATCCAAAATCTTGATGATAATTTAGAAAAAGTTTCATGATCTTCCTTTCTCTGTGAGCTACCGATATACTTGCACAGCCCAACCCAGCCCTGCTGAAAACAGAGACTGTTATACTTGAATCGTCATCTTTATCATCATCAATAACAACATCAGGTGCTGGGCATGGTAGGTGGGCCTGCAGGTGCTACATAAGCTATGAACAGAGAAAAAAAAAACATTTGAGAACATATATCTTCTTTTTTTTTATTTTATTTTTTTTTCAGTATTAATAATAATGTAGTACAGAGGTAAATACCCATCCTTTAATTCTCTAATGTTTTTGTACATATCCTGCAGTCTGACATGTCTCTGTTCCTGTGGTGTTAGTATCTCATCAGCTTGATCACCTTTTGTTCTGTCTTCAATAGAACAAAAGGTGCTTGTTGCTTGTTCCACTCTGTGACTCACTCTTTCCTTCCTAGTGTTTTCTGCAGTCTTTGTATTCTCGTCGTTTTCTGCCTCTTTCCACACAAATATTAGCCGTCTCTACTCACTTTATTTAAATTTTTATTATACTTTAATTTCAAAATGACAAAGCCCTCACTTTTTCTGTCATGTGTGTCTTTGTTGTAAATAGAATGTAAACAAAATACTAATGCTGAATAAAAATTGCATATTTTGTTTGCAGAAAATGATTGAAACTTTTTTTCTCAAACACTGACTGTGACATATTTTATTATCTTTAGTTTGATGTGGTTTTTGAAATATCTGCTCTCACTACCACTGTACAGCGATATTGGACAGACAAATACATGCAGTCCATGTTTTTGAGACCTGACAAGGCTGATGTTGATTACAGCAGCTGATGCTGCCAGTCTCCGTTTGATAGGGGATGTATAGGCTTTCTGTCGGGAATTGTTACCAAGCAGCAAGAGGGTTTTGTAGGTATCAAATGGTAGAATCATCTAAAGTAGCAAACTGCACACACACACATGCACACAAGTCGGGTGGATAGATAGGGTTATCTAATGCTGTATGCTCGTGCTGAGTGAAGCTGGGGTAACAAAACACCCAGCCTGGTACCCTACCTCGCTCACCGGCCCTGTTAATTATTCACTCTGCCTGCAGGGGCCCGCAGACCTCACACACACACACACACACACACAGAGTCAAAAGCATCTGCAGGTATGTTTAATTTACGTTCTTGAAGTTGTTTTCTTTTGTTGTCGCTGGTGGCCAAATGGGGCACTGTTCTGTTAACTGAGACAGGAAGGGGGGAAGAAATGGAGGGCCGGCCTCTGTGGATGAGGAATCTGATATCACAGAAAACACAGTGGGCATCATTCATGACATCGTCCATTCATTCTTAGCCACACCTCCCTCCTCCGACCTTGTAAGTGCCTATTATCTACCTCCACTCTTCACCTCAAAGGACAATCATCAGGAGCAATTAAACACTTTGTGTTCGACTAAGTGGGCTTACAATATGGAGTTCAGAGTCCTCCCTCCTTGAACTATATCTAAGTGATGGATTTGCCAATAGTTTGACAACAGGGTGTGCTCTAATCGTATGCACACTGACATCCAGTCTTTATGTTAAAACAGGATGTTGGATCTGGCTTGTGTATGGTTGTGTGTGGTGGTGTAATGCCTTGGGGTGTGTGCCCGTTTGGAAATTGTTGACTTAGCTCGTATAAGCTTAAATGAATGATGGCTTTCCTTCAGTGTTTATTAATCTCTGTCACACTATATTCCAAGAGCTCTACCTATGGATCTACCCAAAGGCATATAATATTTCTTTGTAAATGGTTTGACAGGATTGAAAGACTTTCCCACCACTAAATCAACCCAGCGCTGACTGACCTTGACAAGATATGTAATAGAAAAAGAGAGAAAGATCCGTCACGATCAATTATTTCAATGAAAAATAATTAACCTGGCAAGATCATTGCACATTCAGAAGCAACCTTCTTTCCTTCTCCGGATACATGATTGACAGCAGTCAGCTATTTTTTATTCATGTACTTATTTATTCATTATTTTATTTGCACTTGACTGTGCTACCATTTGATATGTAGCTTCAGAATTAAATCCAATTTCCACCTGCATTTTATCAATTACAAAAAAGCAGCTTTTATGCCTTGAACAGAGAAAGAACAAATTGTTATGTATTTTGATATATGGCTGGTCTTATTCCAGCATAGTGAGGTGCTACAGTGTGTGATGTATGCACAACATTAAAACCATCTGCTTAAAAACTGTGTAGGTCGCCCTTCGAGCTGCCAAAACAACTTTGAATCATCAGGAAATGAACTTGAGATCTCTGTCCCATGGTGTCTGACACTACCATGGTGGCAGCAGATCCTTTCAGTCCTGCGAGATTTGAGGTAGAGCCTCAGTTCCGGTGTATCCCCCTGACATCTGATTGGATTGAGATGTGGGAAATTTTGAGGCCAACATCTTGGGCTCTTTGTCATGCTCCTCAAGCTGTTCCTAAGTGGTGCTGCTTTTGCCATGAGGGGATGTGCTTGGTCTGCAGCAGTGTTTCGGTGATACATGTCAAAGTAACATCCACATAAATGCCAGGACCAATGGTTTCCCAGCAGAGCATTGCATTACAACAGTATGTCAGAGGTTTTAATGTTGTGGCTGATCTATGTTTTCCCCCTAAAGCTGAAAATCCTCGCTTTTCCTCTGCAAAGTCTAAGCTTGTGAGGGAACAATTATACAGGCCATGTAAGTCTAATGAGCGGACTTGCCATCATCAAAAAGGGAAGACTGAGTTAAAGGCATTACTTTGGCCCTCTTTGTCTTTCATTGACATTCTTTGCCATTTCTTTTCCCAGAGAGAGGCAGATAAGTACGATCAGTCGTGTGTTTCATGATCTTAAAGGTTGGAATCAATAAACCCAAGGACTCCCTCTGCCTGATGAAAAGGTGGTCAGCGTATCTTTTGAGATGGAGATATGTGAAGAAAGCCAAGGAAACTCATTCCTTGCAGGTTCCCCTTCTGTCCAGTAGAGGGTAGTAGTATTCCATATTTAACCACGCCTCATGCTCTCCTCTCTTTCTCCTTCTGTCACTCAGTCTTGTATTTCTGCTGCCCCTCTAACATGACCAACAGCTGATGGACCTGTCAACTAAAGTTCCAACTTTAAAAAAAAAAAAAAAATGATGCAAAAATCTTGCAATAGCTACCATGCCTGTGTGTGTGTGTGTGTGTGTGTGTCTGTGTGGTTTAATGTGTGGGCGGACTGCTATTGTCATTCCGGTCCAGTGTATCAGCAGCTGTAACTCCTTTTAAATCTCCCCCTATCAAAATCTTTGGGCCCGAGCTCTGCGTGACAGATGTAGCCATCGGTGATTGAGGAGAAGCCTTCAACATCAGAGGCCTTCAAGTGCTGCGTGTGTGAGTGTGTGTGTGTGTGTGTGTGCGCGCGTAGGACTTCAAATGAAAGTTAAATGATCCATGTGGAAAAACAGGGTCCCTTCAGCAGCCTCAAAGATAAGATGAAGCCAAAAAAAAGAGAAAAAAAAAAAGAAAAAGAGACGAATGGAGGTAATGAATAATTGCAACAAGCAAATATAATTGGCATGTGCTATACTTGGTGGGCCTTATGTCTGCGCATGCATTTACATGTGTATTTGTTTGCATGCGTGTGTTTGTGCACGTTGGTATTTACGTGCGAGTGTGTGTGTGTCTGTCGGGGTGTTTGCAATAGATGGAGCCCTGTCACCGTGTCACCATGGAGATAAGAGAAGCCTGACAGCACGGGGAGAGAGAATGACAGCTTTTATATCAATCATACTGACTTATCACCGCGTGCGTGTGTGTGTACAAGTGTGTCTGTGCGTTAAGGGGTTAGGAAAGGGTATTAAACTGGCATCAAAAATAAATCAATGTCATGTGGTTTGTATGTCAGCAGCTGTTGTCAGTTTGGCCTCACCTCTCGCCGTAATCTCCAAACTCCAGTGACCACACGTAAAACTCACACACACACACACACACACACACACACACACACACGCTGCTCTGACACACAAACAGACAGATGCCAGTGTGTGTCACCCATCTCTAAGTGCCTGGACAACGCCCAGGAGGAGAGGTTTGGCCAAATGTTATCCTGGCACAAGAATCTACATCTTTTAGCTTTTCTGTGATCTAATTCTCTCCATTTAATTTACTTTCTGCTCCTTTCTATCGCTCTCCTACTCTGAATTTCTCTTCCCTCCTCTCAACTACCCCCCCCCTCCCCCCCCACTACATCTTTCCACTTTCTTTTTTCTCCAACCTCTCTCTCTGTATTTACTTTCGTTCCTCATCTCCAAACCATCGTCCAACCCACAGCCTCAGTGAGTCTGTAAGCTGATGCAGCGTATCTGTGAGGAATTGGGAATTCAATTGGAGAAAATCAGGCTTTTGAGTTTTCAGCCAGATATTTAATTATGGGAGTGAATTATAGCTGTGTCGCTGCGGGGACACAGCAGAGAGGTAATGTGACTAAGTAAACAATAAATAAGCACTAAATAAACATAAAGTCAATGCCATGCTTGATTAGAAACATAACACCTACTGCTGCCCTTGCTAAACCTCCCTCGCTTACCTACTTTAACCAAAAGAACCCAACACTTTACACTCCTTGTAGGTGTTTTGTGTGTGTTAATACCTGGAGACGTTTCACTAATATTATCTGAATCTTTCGCCCCGCACTGGATCTCAGACAGTAGCTGAGAGAGCGGCCAGTAGTGAGATGGGAAGATAGAGACGGGGAAGGACTTGAAAGATAGTAAGATAGAAATCTAACCTCCGCTGTGATTAGGTACTGACCTCATAGGCCTGCTGTCTGCACTGATAAAGAAACACAAAGACACACACACTCACCCTCTATCCCATCCCTTATTTTGAACTCAGTAAATCATTTGATCCTTATCACTGTTCATTCATTTCATTTCTCTCTTGTCTGTCTCGCTCTGGGTTTTCTGGCTTTTCATATTTCTGTCCGCTCTCCCAAAAGCTAAGGAAAGAGGTAATCTTGCTATGATCTGTTTTCACAATGTATTCTTCACAGTTTCTTTTTTTTTTTAAATTCTCTATTGAAAATATTTCCTTTAAGTTAAAAAAAAAATTACATTAAAAATAGAGCAAACTTCTCTTACACATTTGGTCTCAAGAAGAAAAAAAAACTTGCTGATGGCAGTTTGCTAATTCACCTGTAGGGCAGTGAATGAAAAAAGAAAGTAGTGACATTCTAAGAGCACATCTGAGAAGAGACAACAATGTACATCTGTCTGTATTAAGTGATGATTGATAACTTTCCCTCACTGATAACGCTGATATTTTCCCACTGCCGTGCTCAAGAAGGCCTCAGCCGATGTTAAATAACTGTGCTACACTTGTCAGATATCAGATATCTGTGCTGTCAAACATAACTCACTTTAAAGTGTGGGTTAAAGCTGGGGATAACGCAGTTATCTTCTCTCGTATTATAATCTGTTGCACCTACGTATCGATGCGCGCATGTGCAGACAGACGTCTGCGCACACCTCCATCGAGTCAGTCAGCGAGCTCTCCATCATTGCCAGTGGTAGCCCGGTGCTCTTTGGTTGGTTGCAGGTTGATGGATGAGTCTCCCTTGAGCAGCTCTGTTAAAGCGCCTCTCTATCAGGCTGCAGCCGCATGGGCCCTCACATTTGATTAGATCCCAATGGAAGCCAGTTGCTCCCTGTCATCACTCATACAGCACAGGCCCGAGATGCAACAGCAGCAGCCATTGGAGCACGGAGCTTGACACGCTGAGGAAGCCATTTCGGTGCAAAGAGAGGATATTATGTGACTCATGTACAACTCTGTCTCACATGGGTGGCACTGCACTTGGCTGGAGAGGAGAGATAGTGTGAAGGAGAGGGATACTCAAAAGAGCAGAGTATTATTTCCATATATTCCATTATATTCAGAACCGAAAGCCTCATCCAAGATTCTATCAATCAAATTGCCCACCTATTCATTTAAATTACACCTGAATGAGAATGAGGACCATTACAGCACTTCAAAACTCAAAAGCCTTCTGTCGCTTTGACTCTGCCTCTCGCTCTGTTTTTCCCTCCCTTTAACGTCTTCCCTCCCTCTCTTTCATCTTTCATCTCCCTCTGTTGGTATTTACATGTCAATGACTTCTGTGTAAGTGCCTTTCTCTCTCTTTTTTTTTTTTTGTCTGCTATTTACATGTCAGTGGCTTTCGCTGCTTGATGGTGCTGCGTTGAAATGAAAGTAATTTGCTCTGTGACAGTCAGGCCATTTTACCAGCTATTACTCTCATCCATTCTGGTCAGTGAATACTGATGACAATGAAACCAGGGAGCTGTGAAGAAATTTTGCAAGCTTCTCGTGTTAGTGACGCTGGTGTGGCTTTCCTGTGGCGCCTGTCCCATTCACCTCTAAAAGAGTGTGTTTTTTTTTTTTTTTTTTTTTTTAATGATATGCAGCAACTTTGTCCCTTTTATGTTGCTCTTTGTTGCTCTATGGAGTCGTTTTGATCTTTGTGCAAGTTAATTGCTCCAGCATGAGTTGTTGAAATACAACGAGAGCAATCCTTTATACTGACTTCTCATCTTGGAAGCAGTTGGAACACTGATGTTGTTTATTGCTCCAGACCTGCCTGGTCACTGCAGCCTTAAGTCAGGCCTGACATTCTTTATGAACTGCACAACAATGTGAAAGCCATTACACTTCCAGTAAATTGCTTTGAAAACTTGATAGTTGCACAAAAAAGCAATTTCAGCATGAAATCATGGCACTTCCCAGCGAAGGGCCTGGAGATAAGTCTCAACTGATGATGCGGTTTAAAAATAAAGACTAATTTCCTTTTAATCAGCAGCATAGACCGTGCCGCCCAGAGTGTTAAATCACTGTTGCAGAAGTGATTTGAGGATTGTTGCTCACAAATCATAGTGGCTGGAGATGAGATATAGTGATGGGAGGCCACCGATGTGCCCAGGGTCAGCGGCTCACATGTCTAGATGGACACACACACACACACACCCGAGCGCACGCAAGCACATGCACACACATGCATGGCAACCCTCTGCCGTGTTGTTTTTAAGAGTTCCGTTGGCCATTAATGATTTAGTCTTACAGGCAGGACAGAAATATGACTGCTTATGACTGAAATATTGATGCAGTTGTATTAATTATTAATAGGGCAGATTTCTGGAATAAAGATGCAGTTGACCTACTGTAGTCAGAGGTGAGGTGCAGTGTTTTGTTCCACGGTCGGTGTGGTTTTTGTTTTTTTTTTTTTTTTCTCGTGCGTGCTCACCTTCAAATTGTCACAGGTGCATTTTGTGTACATTTGATTTTCTTTGTGTATCAGAGAGAAACGCGTGTTGCCGTGTGCAGGAATGTGTAGCTGCTTTGTGCGACTGCAACAAATACTAATCTGTTCCTCGAGATATGCATGTATGAATGAGAGTGAGCTGTAGCGAGGTCATTCAGCCAGTGCTGTGTTTATTCTTTAAAACCACTACACTGGCCGCAGACTGCTAGATAGTCAGCTGACAAAGTAGCAGACTGGCTAATATGCGCGGCACTGTTTTGCCAAAACAACCTGCATGCTTTGAAATCTGTGTTGGTGCTGCCTCCAGATGAATCTAATTTGGCACCGAAGAGCGTGAGTAGTTAGTGCAAATCTTAGTACGCTCTTGGATCGGGTAGAAAGAGTATTGGAGTAGAGACGTGACACATAAATAGTCAAAGCGCTGCTTGTTTTTGAGCTAAAGGATTGATTTTTTTTTTTGCCCATTTACATAGGATGAATTTGTCAGTTCTCTCCATATAGTTCAATTGAATTCCTTTTTTTAATCTCTTTGCCTCTTTGTCTCTTTCCATTGTTCCTTAAAAATTCATAAGCCTTCAGGTTGTCTTTCATCAGTTTGAATATTCACAGTCTCCTCTCGTCTCCTCAGTTAGTAAACCATCACTTTGGTTTTCTCTGCTGGATGAGTTTTCAGGCTTGTGATTGTCCTTTTTCAACTCCTCACCTCATCCCCATTCCTCTCTCACAAATTAGTGTGCACTGGACAGATTTTTCACCCCCTCATTTTATCTTAACATGACCCTCCGCAGAGTGTTTGACGATTTTTTTTTTATTTTTTTTTTTTATGGAGCTGTGATAGATAGATATGGAGTTCTGGAGATGAGTTTGAGTGGAAGCTAGAGGCAAAGGAGACAGTAATACATGTTAATGACTCGCAAAAATGAGGCCCCAGAGGTGCACAAAGAGTTTTGGGTGACAGGAAAAATGTCCAATGCAGGCATGTTTCAAGGAAGGACAAAGAACAAAGGGGGATTATTCTTAAGCGTTTAGGCCCCGGCTAAGTTTGCTGGCTTGGGCTGCTTTGTCCTTCACTTGGGTCAAGAGGACAGGGATGCAGGGGGGTGGGGTGAACAGATAAGATCTTTCTCCTCAAGGGATGAAGAGAGGCAGAGGGGATAGAGAGGTAAGCGCTGTGAGGAAATGGAAAGATGGAAGGATGGAGATAGGAGTGAGTGGAGGAGAGAGGCTATAGAGTGGGGGATGCTGAAGAAGAGGGGAGATAGAAAGATTGGGAGGAGGAGAGATTGAAGAGAGGAAGGTTGTTTTATTTTATTTTTTTTAATAGGAGTAAGAAAATATTTGACAGATCGGATAGTTCCACAGCTTCTGATTTGATTTGCTTACAGTCAAAGTTTTTAAATAAATGGTGCCAGACAAGGTGGATAAATATCTTTTCTGCTTTCAACAATTGGGATTCCGTTGCTTTGTGGGCTGTGGTGTATACCTGGGTGAATACCTGGGTTTAGATGGCAGGCATAGATGAAACAGAGTTAGGGCTGTAAAAAGATTAGCCACAATCTATTGCTGAAAGCAAGGGGCTTTGAGTAACATAAGGCGCAATGGAAGCCTGCAGAATTTGGAAATACTGTGCAGGGTTGAAAAGTGTGTGTGTGTGTGTGTGTGTGTGGGTGTGTGGGTGTGTGTGTGAGCCAGCGTACGTGTGTCTCTAAATGATGAGGTTGAGTCCCAAGCCACTAGCTAATGGTTTCCATAGATTTATTGGCAGCGCTGGGGGTACTTTGTTTTAGACTCATGAGACAAGTTGCAATATATCACGTACTCAACCAGCCTACAGACATCAGACTTAACACCAGATCTCTCTGAGTGGTTGTCAGGATGTACATGGGAACGTGAGCACGAGAGGAATGAAAATGAAAACGACAGGCCAATGAAAGGCCGAAAAAAAAGTGTGAGCGACAGAAAGACACTGAGCAGCAGTTCAGTGAAATCACAAACGGTATTTAGTGGTTGATTCCACCCCGTGGATATTGGATATGCCTTGCTATGTCCACCTGTGAAATCACAGTACAGAGCATTTGAAGCCTTTAGGCAAAGTACTTGTCTCTCCAACAATAGTGTTTTCATAACCAGCCAACTGGGAGGAGATCTAAAGAGAGAGGCAGGAGCACTAATCAATAGGAGAGGGCGGACCGGTGTCAAACGGCAAATAAACAAACAAGCCATTATCCTGACACACACATACGCACACATGCATTTGCTTCACACACACACACACACACACACACACACACACACACACTCTCACACACACGCTCAGCTTTGGACATTTATGATAAATGTGGGTGTATGTGTTTTTTTATTTTTTTTCTTCTTTCCTGTGCAGGAAAAAGATGGCGAAAATAAAAGAAAGCAGAAGAGAGTGTATGGCTGATACAAACACCGATATTACTGTATTGATCAAACCCTCATATCTGGTGGCAGTTAGATGGCCCACAGGCATGACTCTGTGTGTGAGCATGTTAACGTGATCCGTGCATCATCTGTTGTGTATGCATGTGTGCATTTCATCTGGTTGCTCGTGTGTGTGTGTTTGTGCGTGTGTAGGTGTGTGTGTGTGTGTGTGTGAGTGTGTGTGTGTGTGTGCTTTATCTCGCTCTGTCAACAATTTGTGTGCATGTGAAGTTTGTTCTGGGCTGCGCTGGTGACAGAGAGAGGGAGAAGGAGAAGTGCTATTGATTTTTTAGCCCAGCCATGCTAGAGAAAGATCTGTTTGGGTGGAACTGTGATTACCTCCCCTTTCTCACCCCCCCACCCCATCACCCCTCCATGTCCCCCATCTCTCCCGTTACCCTTTCACTTAGCATATGTGCAGCATCCATCTATCCATCCAATGTCTCACCCGTCTCAATCGTTAGGCCTAAACAAAGCGTGTGATGTGCTCTTGCTGTCGTCTATTTCTGGATGCCAGCACGTCTGGGAGAGAATATGTTTCAAAGTTTTTGCAGCTTAGAAATGGTGTGTTTATATTCTAAGTATACCACACTTGGCACATAGGGATTTTGTGCGTCTGTGTGCATCCACATGTGTACGTGTGTGTGTGTGTGTGTGTGTGTGTGTGTGTGTGTGTGTGTGTGTGTGCACTTTCTAAAACAATGACAATGGTATCTGAGGTTTTAAAAGATTTAGGAGTGAATCAGTTGCCTGGTTACCAGAGTCTGTTTGTTAGGTTGCAGTTTTCATGCATGCAGTTGCAGACACACCCATGCATAAGTAGGCACACACTCACATGCATGTACAAACATTTTTCATTTTTAGAAGACATGAGCATGATGTTAAATATGCCCCATTTCCTTTGCCAAACTTAATCCTGACTGCTAAGTACGACTGGACTGACTGGTGCCTTCTGAACCCAGATCAGTGTGCATCTGTCTGTCTGCACATCTGAACAGACGGCTCCACAAAGCCAATCTGTGTTTCTCAGTGTGCGGAGTCAGATAAACAGATAAATGATTAGTTGCAATAGAGGAGAGTCTTAGTGTCATCATTATGAGGGAGAGAGGGATCGGGATTAAAAGAGCGGCATTGTGTCTAACAGATTATTGGCTCTGTGCGAGTGTGTGCGCGCCTGCTGCATGTGTGGTTGGCTGCTTTTCTCATTACAGGATTAAAGAGCATCTGGTTCAATGTTCCTACTCAACCCTGCCATTCAAAATCATGAGGGAAATAATACACGGTTGCTTCATGTAGGTGTACCATGTGTACCCGTCCACGCATGTCCATCTGTGTCTACGTATGTGTGTGCACACATGCCGCATACATGACTGTGCATGCATGTCATCTGGGAGGAAAAAAATATGGATTGAATGGAAGTGGACATGGGCAGAAATGAAATTGCTGTGTCTAGAGGCTGTGTCACAGAAAGTGGAGAAGCTTGTATTGTGGGCTCTCTGTGTGAAAAACTCTTGAATCAAATCTATTTCTGGTTATATAATGAAAGGTGGACTGAGAAGGGCTTAGCTGGATCTCTTGGTGAGTATACAGCCAAGAAAGTGATGGGTGAAGTAGAGAGAGAGGCTGGGGGAGACAAAGAGCATAACATAACAATAGATAGATAGATAGATAGATAGATAGATAGATAGATAGATAGATAGATAGATAGATAGATAGGTAGTCTGGCACACAGTCGTGATGACGTGTCTGAAATCTCGTTTTACTGCTCACTATACAGCAGGCAGTGATTACATATGTTGCAGGAAATCTTGAATAAACTGAATTATTGTGATTTATCTGAGAATATATACATACGGAAAAATCTGTATTGTATTTTACCCAGAAACCAAAGTTGAACATTTATGTTGTTTGTAACAATTCTACAATTTAGATACTTTCTTCATTTAACAACCAAATGAAAAATGGTTCATATGGTCACTAATAATGATTTATAGTACACAGTAACACTGCTGACATCTGTTTGAAGATGTTTTCTTCACAAGTAATATAAAAATGAAGATAAAGAAGAATCAAATTCTTTTATGAAGCATTCATAAACAGTGATGATAAATAGTTAATGAATAACTAATACAACAGAGTTGCTATTATTTGTAATAATGTGTTTTTAACACACATAAACAGCTTTTAAAATTGCTGACTCATGCAGCTATGATATACAGTGTTATCAGTCAGTCATTACCCATTTATGCATTAGTTATATATATTTTAGGTGGAGTTAAAACCAACTGATAAATGGTATAAATCCATTAGTTGACACTAACAGCATGTGTTTAAAATGTTACACTGAAACATGTTTACACTGCTTATGATTGTTATTTATTGAAGATAAAAAATGAATTGAATTGCTGCAGAGAAGAACGAATAAAAGAATGAATGAAGCTGGGATACCCTAAAAAGAACTGCAGTCAATTCACTTTGCTCCTCACTCAGCTGAAACATTACTCGAGCAAAGAATAGAATAAGTACACACTTTAATTGGATAAACTGTATTTTTGTTTGTGACCGACGGAACAATAATACATCATTGTGATTGCATCGCTGATGGTGGCGCTGAGCTAATAAGAGTTTATGTCAGTATTTCCGCGTGTTTGTGTATGTGTGTGTTTATTGCCTGTGCCTCTATTAATCAGAACCTATCACTTGTGCCTAATGGAGATAGATTATCAAGAAGAGAGACGTGACTGTCCCTAGAGAATGCTTGCTTTTTTGTGGTGTGTGTGTATGTGTGTGTGCGTGTGTGTGTGTGTGTGTGTGTGTGCATGTGTGCAAGTGTGATACCCCAATAACTGTGTGATTTTCTGCTTGACTACCAGAGCCACCGTCATTTGTGTCACCTACCCTCGATAAGGAGGGTGAGGGTGTGTTTCTGGGGACACAGAGGTTAAGCACACTCATTTATTACTTTCTTTAGTGTGTTTGTGTGTATACATTGTGTGAGTATAATTAGCAAGGACTATGCTTGCTAGCGTCCTCCAACATTTATTCCCCAAACATACAAGACTTTACCAGCATCTGTACAGGCTTCCTCTACATGCCCCAAGGTAGAAGGAGTTTGCTACCAGCTGCAGCAGAAGGCTTTAATCCCTCAGAGATACCTATATTATCCTCGCTGCTCAGGGTAAAATATCAGCTACATACTAATAATATTTCTCTGCTCCTTCCTTGAAACGTGTCCTTGCAAGGCTCCCTGGGATACCTCATGGCCTTTTTGTTATCCTGGAAATATTACCGGTGTATTCAGCCCAGCAAAATTACCACATCAAAAACACTCGCAACTTCAGTTCACGTTAATTTGACGGGATAATGTTTATGGTTTAGTGACAATAATAAACCTAAACAAACTCCAGCTGATCCTTGCATGCGCATAATCCCTTAGTGACAAGCTCTCACGAGGAAATACGTACTTGTGTAAACCCATTTTACTTTCATTAAGCATCACTCAAAATGGATGAGAGCACTCATTTCATGGAGTGCTGCCAGACTTGATATGAAGGCCTCTTTAACATGGAGACTGACACACACACACATGCATAAACACTCAAATAAAAAACCCTTCATCCTGACAAGCAGCGGGAAGAGATGTGTTCTTGCAGCTATAGACTGATAGTAGATTAACACTTATTCCGAAGTCAGGAACATCACCATAAATGGGAATAAAATCTAAGATAAGATGGCGGAAACAGAGAGATAATGCCAAATGCAATTTTAGACGACGCCACTCCATCTGACAAAGTGTGCAAAATGTAAAAAAATAAAAAATAAAAAAAACGGCGTAAGAGGTGATAATTTTGTACTCATATTTTAAATTTTAATCTGATTTTGACAATCCTTTCATGGCTGCACAGAGAGGAGAAAAAAAATGCAATGAAATGTCCCCCAATGTTATTTGGACTGTTGATGCCATTTGAAGGTCAGCAAAAACAACAACCAAGTTTTATCGTCTCTAAGGGAACAAAATACTCTAAAAAGCCAAATAACAGCCTTCTTGCTCATTGTTCCATCGTCTTCTTTCTTCTATTGATTGCCAGCTGTCTTCTGGGTAGTCAGACTTGCTGATGACCTTTAAAATCTGTGTGTGTGTGTGTATGTGTGTGCGTGCGCTTGTGCCGTTGTCTGATGTGTGTGTGTGTGTGTGTCATTACCTCCGTGTCCAGCCTCAGCATGTGCTCTCTTTGTGTTCTGTCATGTTATCATATTTTCTCCTGTTCTCTTCATCGATTACCTGTCGTCAGGCTGAAAAGTGGACTTTTGTTTCACCAAGTTGGCGCATAGTGTGTGCTTTCTGTCTCACTGTCTCTCTTTCATTTTCTGTCTCTATTTTGCTTGTCTGACTTATTTCCAAAATACAAGTTTCCACTGTCATGCCAATTTTTTTTTACCGGTTCATCTTTATCTTTTTGGACTTTTACACTTTGCTTTGTGAAATATTCAGCAGTCCCAGTTCCTCTTTGCCTCCCTTCAGCTGTGATGTTGTTAGAAGGAGCTGCGTAACTTATTAAATACATCCATACATCTGTTTACTTTTTCAGAGCCATATAGTGCCTCATGTCCTAGAAAGTGAAATCAGATCAGACCTGTCATGGCACATCTGCTATGCATGGACGGCTTCATTTGTTTGTGTCTTTTCGTGTGTCTGTTTGGCGGTGTGTGCATGTGCGCGCGCCCTGCATATTGTGTTTGCAGTACAGCTGGCATGCATGGCTGATTGTGGGACAGTTCTCTTGCTGGGATGCTAAACAGCAGAAGAAGAGGAGGTTAAGTAGGAAGGTCAACAGAGTAGAGCGAGGGAGATATCCATCACAGAAACCAATACATTTCCGTGGACACCATGGCTATTTATTTTTATTTCTATGGAAAAGAAGACAGTTTTTGCAGGTAAGCTGGCAGCGTGCCTGGGGCCAACTTGACACATCCTCTGCAGACATTTGGAGGAGAACATAGAGCCCTGAAGTAAACAAACTGACTGGGCAAATCAGCTTGAAAAGTTGTTTGCTTGGTTGCAGAAACAAGTTTATGTATTCTTTCAAGTAAGGGGTCATTCCATTAGAGCTAGAGGAAGTAAATACATTGACTTTGTTTCATTAAAATCATCGGAGGAAAAAAAAAAGAAGCTTTCTAACCTTCTTGGTAAATACACAGACTATGCATTTCATTACAATCATTGGGGAAAAAAACAAACAAACAAAACAAAAAAAAACCGCTGCTGTAACCTTTACAGCCAAACCATAATGGAAACAGGACTTTGGTCTGTTTTGATTTTACTCCCACAGCGGAAACCAATTAGCCGATGAGACAGACAATATCTCCATCTCTAGACAGCAACCTGAGTGTCAGCTATCCATTGCTGCCATTTGTCTGCACTGAAGCAAGACCTTATTAAGAGAAAATGTGTTGGCAAATTCATTTGTATAACATATTTACTTGAGTGGTCCTTCATTTTAATAGGACTTAGACACATTATGACATCAAAGTTTCATGAGTCTGTGACTTGTGCGGGGAAAAAAGGAAGCAGTCAGACACATCTTGATATAGGTGTAATCGGTGTTTTTTCAGACTCAGTCATGTCATAATCAACAGAACAGGTCTACAGGGAGTTATCTGGTGAATAACCTGCCAGAAAACCGACCAGTCTGATTACAGCAGCCAACAGGTGTGGTTCACTGGTTTGGATAAAGGGTCAGTGATTCTGAAAGTGAGATGAGCTGTGAGCACACTGCAAGTTTCATTACATTAAAGCAACCGCAGCCGCAGAATTTAAAATATATCTTTGACAGGTATTTTATGCTTAGCTTATAAAAAATGTCAGAAGATTGTGAAAAACATCTTTTTTCCATTTCACAGTTTGTATTTTGATGCAGTCTATAATCTGCAGATATCCATTACCATTGTAAATGCATAAAACTACCAAACATTGACATAAGGAAAGGTAGAACCAAGACATTTTTGGCATTTTTGCTTTTGCTTAATTGACCAAATGTTCAGAGGTTCTATATATGAGACACTGTTGACCCTTCCTGTGTTTGCAAGAGAGTTGCTCAAACACCACATTGTAAAGTGAGAGTGCAGTTGGGATCATACAGATGGTGTCTGACAAAAGTTTATTAGGTATTGGTAAATATTTTATATGTAGTCCTCTTATATCAAGTCAATGTGCTGCTGTTGCTGCTTACCTCTGCTTCTCCTTCACTGTGACTCTCTTCAGCTTCTACTCAGCTCTGGTCCATGTATGTCTGTTTCACCTGTTGTGTGAGTGAAACAGAAGCAAATGCTCAAATTGAGAACATATGATTGCAACCTTGATTCTCTGAGTGAAAAGACTTTCTCTCGACCCAGTTACATATTTCATATATACGGGGTGTGAATAGAAAGGCCACTCAGATCAACTAGCAAGCTGCCAAGCTGACCAAGGGAGGTGGATGAAGGCCTGGCCCAGTCATCCACTGATGAGTCACACACAGCATCCAGGAGGGACTGGCTGCTATATTCAGGTAATGGATTTGAGATAAAGTAGACTGAGATGATCATGTGACTGCTGGACATACGGCAATGAAAGATGTTCCTCGCCAAGGGGCACATGTGGTAGCCACACCATGAGGAGAGTGTGCTGAGATCCAGGATGTAACAGGCACACCTGGGAAAACACACATCTGCTGAATTTTTTTCCCTCCTAAAGTCCAGAAGCTCAGACATGTTGTCACCTGGTGTCCCCACAAACCAAACTTTACAATGTCAAACCGCTGCCCTGAGCCTTGCATATGTTCCAAGAGGATAGCCACGTGGCAGTGGCATCATTCCTCTCAACCCATGTAGACCAGCTGGGGAAGGCAGTAGACGTCCACTGTCAGCTGTCCCAGTCTGCCCTTGTCACGGACTACCACTAAGTACGTTAGCTGTAAGCAATATGCTCTTGGGGCATTCAGGTGTCGGCAGAGTGATGCTGGCCTGACTGGAGTAATATTCTCACAGCCTCCGTTAGCGGACTGGAAGGTCTGCATTCAGTAAGGGTCCCACTGAGTGCATTAGTCTACACTCGACAGGAGTCCTGCCTTGTGCGTTAGCTTACTTGGCAAGCAATACGCTGGTAAAGAATCACAATAAATGCCTTTCTTTTTTTAAGGTAAGCTGGCTCGACCACGCTTTTCCTGCTTTTAGCCGATGTTTAGCAAATTGCTATTTGCCTTCTGAAGGTCTAGAACAGAAATGCTACACTAATATATTTGTGATTGCAAGTTAGACAGTGTGCGGGAATCTGTTTAGTACCTGTTCGATGTGCTTGTCCCTGTCCGACGCACCTGCACCTCATGGAATAGATGTGCAAAGAGTTCCATCCATCCATCCATTATCTATACACTACTTAAATGGTAAATGGTCTGCACTTATATAGTGCCCTTTTTCTACCTTAGCGGTACCCAAGGCGCTTTACACTGTGTTTCGCATTCACCCATTCATACACATATTCACACACCAGTGGCGACAGAGCTGCCATGCAAGGCACTGATCTGCCATTGGGGGCAACTTGGGGTTCAGTGACAATTTAGAATCACCAATTAACCTCAACATGTTTTTGGAGTGTGGGAGGAAGCCGGAGAATCCGGAGAGAACCCACACTGCACTGGGAGAACATGCAAACTCCACGCAGAAAGATCCCCCACCGGGACGCAAACCGGCGACCTTATTGCTGCGAGGCAACAGTGCTACCAACTGCGCCATCTTGCAGCCCTGCAAAGAGTTCCCTTTGGTTTATATACACACAATACAAAACAGTGCGTACAAGACTGTGGACTCTCTCCGGATAACAGTACACGTTGGTGACCCAAACCACACCTAACATGGTCGTCCTCAAAGGCATGGACACTCCACAATCCACACAAGATTGTCCCTGGTGGCTTGCCATAATTGAAAGACCATACTATCACGCTGTCACACCTTATCAGGGGGTGGGGCCAGGACTTCCTCACTTCCTTGTTTACAACCAACTTTGTGGGATTTCTGTTAGCTTCATGCTAAGTTGACTTTGTGGAGTAAGTTGTCTAAACCAAGGAGGTGATCTGGGATCCAGAGAGCAGAGATTGTAAGGACATGTTAGAGGGGAGAGATCAAAAGAGGAGAGGCTGCGCTCAGCACTGACCACCACTGAATGGGTTAACTTCGCACCGCAGCATTATTCTCCAGCAGCATCCAGGTGTCCGCAGAGAGATGCCAACACGTCCGGAGAAAAGTTTTAGCTGTTTAGCCGACCGGGAAGTCTGCACTCAGCAGGTTTCTTTCGAGTGCGTCAGCTCACGGACCCGCGAGAAAAACGTGGGTATTTGGGATTACAGCCACAGGAGAAGCAGAGACAAAGGAGTACACCTAACGACATCTGAACACAGAACCAGCAATCCAGGGAGGCTGCTTGCAGACAGACATCCAAAACACAACAGGTAAGCAGATATATGCTGTAACCCACACACACACTCATACACACAGAATATTATTAAAGGAGTACAGATTGTCACACTGCATCCAGACTGAGTGGAGATCAAACCATCAGTGAATTCAGGCAGCACAGGTGTTTTATAGGTAATCTGTGGGGTGTGGCTATATGAGATATGTAAATGGGTGGAGAGATAAAATAGAGAACAACTTGCTGCAGTCATTCAGTGCGTTTTATAATGGTAGCATGGGCTAATTGTTGTGGTTAGATTATTTTTCTTGCCTCTCATGCACACCTTTGGTTGCAAATAAAAGGTCAGCGGAGGCGAGAAGTGTGGCTACTGTTTATTTTGGTCTGAGATTGTGGTGTTTCCCAATATCATGTACATCACCTGTAAAGACCCCCTCAAGTTCTCTTGACATGTTTGTGTGATTTTTCACATGCCTAAAGACATGTCATGAGCAAAATGAGTGCCGTGTGAGCATTTCCGTCTTAAAACTGCAACGTATCGATGACCAAAAAACATGGATTCAGACTTTCAGGATTTCATACGTAACAAATATTAGGAATAAATCCTGTCAGTTTGCAGGATGGGACTTTCAGCACTTTTCTTCTTCGGAATCATTTTCTGGTTTGAGCATGTATGGATGAATTACTGTTTAGTGGAGGGTTGTCGGCGAGCTGGTGTGTTCGAGCTGCAGCAAATGGACAGAGGTGAATCATGAGTGAAGCAGTTACTACATAGATCCACACATTCTAGAGGAAGCAATGACAGAGTCGCATCATTTTAAGAAAGAATATTATAACTTTAATGGAGAAAAAAATCCAGATATGTAACTTTGATTCACAGAGATGAGTTTTTAGGGGTTAAATCAATGACTGGAGACGGATTTAAGCTTTTATTGTGTTTTATATATATCAGCTGTGAAGTCTCAAAATTGCTCATTGATTTTCAAGTCAAAACAGCTTCTTCCAGACATATTTTTTTCAAGCAAGGTAAATTAAAATATATTTATATAACTCCGCTCAATGCTGTCTTTTCACTCTCTTTTTAATTTTTTTTTCTCCTACTGTCAAACAACTCGCTTTTTCCCAATTTCTTGACTTCATCTCCTTCCGTGTGCCTCCCACGTGCACTGTCACTACCCTTCTTCTGTGTGTTTTTTTATACTTCTCTTCTGTTCTCCGCTCTTCTCCACCTCCCGTCTCCTCCGCCTCTAACACCTCTTATCATTATGGCTAACTCCTGCTATGACAAGCCACAGCTCGATCTATTTCTATCCCCTATTAGAAACGTGTTACATATGCACCAACTGTGTACGCGTGCATGTATGTGTGCGTTGTATGGCCACAGCGACGGAGACATTTGTGTGCATATACGTTTTTCGCATGTGTCCTCAACAGCTGTTTCCAGTTTGAATCTGACCATTAGCATCGAAATTCACATATCCGGCATGTGCAGTACATTGTCACGGGTCTTTGATGTTTTGGGAGAATGGTAACTGAGAATAATATGTGATGTGAAGATGACACTACGGAGACAGCCACCAGCTAATAAATGCAAATACAATTCCTGTGGAGACAATGAACTCCACAAGCACCGAGTTAAAAATACAACGGCGCTACCTTTGGTTTGATTTTCAAAATCATGTCTCTTTTGTCCTCTGATAGCAAAGGTTTACCCTGAAATGACCATGATTATATAAGCCTTTAAGGGTTGATCAATTCCAATGTTTAGCTCCAGAATACCTTTATCTGATATATCTGTCTTTAGTGTGAGCTGTGGAGGAATCAGCAATGCCAGCCCTTCATTTTTTTGAGTCCTGTGAAAAAAGTTCCTCAGCTATTGCAGCGCCCTGTTGTTAGTGATGATGTGAACTATTCTAAATTGGAGTAAGAATAACCTATGTTATTAACAGGCAGTGCTTCAAGCTGCTGGAAGCTTTGCATGCCTACACGCATTCTCTCGTCTGCTGACTTTTGTTTCAACAGTTGAATTGCTAGCAGTGGGTATAATCTTGGTCATAAAATGAACTATGCAAATTCTTAACTGTTATCATAAAGCCCGACTGATTTACAGCTGCTGTAATCATTATTAACCAAAATATCAATTGACCATGTGCAGCATGATGTGAAATGCTTTTAGCGAAAGAGAAACATCACTTGACTTGAGCTTTTTGAAATATTGTTGTTTTGAGTTTACTGTTTTCGTTCTATTCCAGTAGGGTTTTATTGTTACTTTAAGCTGCATTGTACTCTTCAACTTCTTATAAATGATTATGACATTTCTGATCCCTGTTTTCATATCATAGACTGTACATGAGGAATCTACAAAGCAGCTGATGATGTCACCCATTGGTTGCTGGGCTACTGCTCTAAAGCCTAAAATATGGAGGAATGGTCAGCTTTATCTTCTCAAACTGGACATGACAACGGAGGTGTGATGTTTTACCCACATATATCATATATGTCACTTTAAATGGGACCATATCCTGTTGTATTGAGGAACATCCTGAAACTAGCATTTGAGACCATTAACTCATGAGGAACATCTTAGCTAAAGCGACATATCAAGTGAAAAGTAGAGTCATTTTCTTACAGACTTCAATACAATCAGCCTTGTTTTTACAACCAGAGGAGTTGCCCCCTGCTGGCTGCTCAAAAGAATGCTGGTTGAAGGCACTTTTGCACTGGCTCACCAGTCTTTTATGTGCAGGCAAACCGTAATGTAGAAGCTTTCTCTGGTATAAGTCGAACAGCTTTGTGTGTGTAGTTTCTTTTATTGTGAGGCCCTTTGAGCAGCATTTCTTTCATAATTGATGATGCCGATTCAACAGGTAGCTGTCTTCAATGAAAAACCGTTCACCTTGGACTGCATGCCCAGCAGCAAATGGCAGACAGACACAGTTAGCAACTAGCTGGTGAATGCAATAAAACATTCAGAAGCTAAAAAATAGGAAATTTCCAACTGTGGTGGAGATCAGAGCGAAATTATGGACACAAAACAAATATACACGTGTTTATTTTACTTAAGGTCAGTAACTGTAATGTCAATCTTTATCTGCTAACAGATATGAGTTTAGAATATTATACATTTCAGTATGCCACTGCTTCACTATGAACTGTGAATAATTGCTGTTAATCTGTGGCTGCATTCTTTTTTTTCTGTCTTGTTGGTAAAAATAAATATAGTAAAAGGAAACAATAGAAAGTGTAAGCGGCGCAAAGTAAAGCATACTGGAACAAAGCCCTTGTCCCATCAGATCTTTCTCCAGTGTCCCCAACACACAGCACACTCCTGATTGATCTACAGAAATCCTCGGCAGTCAGTGTTTTTCCGGTAGCTTGTTAGGGTCAACAAATCTGGCGCGAGTTTGTGTCTGTGGAGGCGATCACACTCTTTTGTCTTTGCTGTACTCTCTATGGGGTCACCATACTCTGCAGTAATGTTCCTGGAAATGTGATTAGTTTTGTGTGTGTGTGAGTGTGTGTGTGTGAGTGTGTGTGTGTGTGTGTGTGTGTGTTAATGCAGCACCCCTGCGTGGTCTAGCCAAAATATAGCATGGTTTTCTTTTTGACCTCCCTTGTACCCTTCCCTCAGGGGCTAACGATCCAATCAGAGGATAAGCCTATTTCCAGACCCTCCCCCTGGGAGCAGGAAAGATCCAATCAGATAAGGGTTCATCTTAGATCTGAATCAACAGGGGAGGTGGATAAGGGACCACACAGACAGACAACCATCAAAAGAAAGACGGAGGAGAAACAGACAAAAAAAAAAAGTCTACATAAAGACTGCAAATAATTTTTTAAAAAAGAAGCAAACTGCTACTTGTCATAATATGAGTGAATAATCCGTTATACTTTTTCTAAAATGCACTCAACATGAGGGGGCTTACCCTCTGTATGAAATTTCCGATAAGGACAGAGTGGGCGCCTGTGTCTCTGCATCTGACTCAGGCAGAACCCCTCTGTGATAATTCTCAGCAAGCGGGACTGCAAGCCCACTAAAATGACAGAAACAAGAAACGCTCACCCTGATTAAAACAAACACAAATAAAATGCAGCAGTGGTTGCTGGAACAGGCTGAGAGTGAGAGGAGAGTAAATACTGTGGGACTGATGCTTCAATACTCCCACAGTTTGGGATATCTCATTCTTTGCATGATCTTGAATGACATTTAACATTTATTTACCTTTTCTATAATATTCTAACCCACATTTCCTTTGCCTTTTCAGATTCGCCATTTCCGCCTTCTCCGTGAACGTCTCCACTTACATTCCTCTGGCATGCAGCAGGTTGCACATGCAGTGTTTGTGTGGGCTGTTGGGCTAGTGTGTTCGTGTGCCTCGTGGTGCAATTGTCACCAATGTCACTTTCATCTGGGCGTGCTACTCTTCACTCTATCTATTGCTTTGAAGATACAGAGAGACTTTAATTCCCTCTTTTGCTCCCAGTGACACCCAAATATGTACGCACTTGCATCCAAACACTCTGTACTGATGCTGAAAAACTTCATTTGCATCCATCTTTTAGCCCTACAGGAGCAATTGTGATCTATGAAGCATCTCCTTCTGTTTAATTGTTTTGCTGGCCTGAGGAAGTCATAATTATGCATGCTACAACATGCCTAACTGATTGTCTTTGTGCATGTCAATATTTGTGTGGGTGAAAATATGTGTACAAAATGGGGTGAGGTGAAAAGAGAAAGAGAGAGAGAGATGCTGCTATGGTCCACAGAGTCTAAATCCGAGAAAATGTTGCTGTTGGGGCTTTTGCTTCATTGTCCGTACTGTAGCTGCTACCTGTCAAAGAACTGTACATCCCCTGGAATTATTTCAGCGAGATGTGGGCGAAGTGGAGAATATCTTTTGTTACCGTACAGATGTTTTTTGAATCCATATGCTCCTTTTAGAAAAAATCCGACTGCTATACATTAAGTGTGAACGTGTATTTGCATGCGTGCGTGTGCTTTTCTGCATGGCTAAGGGCAACAAATGTCCTTTATCACTGTCAAAATGCCAAATAAGTTATCAACACCTCTCCGCCTGCTGCGGTGACATCTATGCCCACACATATACAGACACACACATACACGCACAAGTCAGCGAGCAGACTGTATTACTCAGACACACCAGCTGAAGTAACAAGTGTGTACATTGTATTAAGGTGAAAGTGAAGGATTTGGCATTTGAATTAAATGCATCATTTGTTGTGAAATGTGTTTTGGGATGTGTGCATACACTTGCTCTCTGTTTATATGTGTGTACTGTCTGCATTAATGCTTTCGGCATTTCTTCACCATCAGTTAAAAACTGTTCTCCGGTATAAATGTAGATTTTCACCTCTGTGACACCCAAACACTCACTCAGCTGTATTGACTGGTGTCTCACTTGGAAAGCCCGAGGCAGTTGAGTGGGTTGGTTTTCAGAAAATTCTTTCTGGCAATTTACAATGTCTACTTTGGACAGTGATACAATGAATTAATTAGCAGTGGCAAATGAACGGGAACTGTCCTGAGATTAGACAGATTTCTTTAAAAAAAAGAAAGAAAAAAAAGAACAGTGTTCTCAAAGTCACAGAGAAACACTTGCAGGCATACAAAATAATATGCATACAACAGGCTATAAGGATAACATTCTGACTGCAGTTGTGTTGTGCTGCATGCAGTCTGTATGTTTTTAGTGCTCTGTGAGCGCAGTGCAAAGACTGTAGACTATAAATACACATGAGAGTCGACGACAATAAACTTACAAAATGTACAAACTGTAAAATGAATTGTGCAATTGTGGTCATTGTTATCTAAGCAACACAACACAGCTCAAAGCTCTTTGTTATATATACTTCCATTCTTCAGCAGTTATGATGGAGCCTTCAAATGACAGGAAGACATGAAGATATTCAGAAAACAACGCGTCTCCCTAAAATTACATTCCCATACAACTAAATTTTATTCTCATCCACATTTTGAAAGAAATGTCTCCCAGAAATGTAACACTGTGACGTAGTAGGACAGACTTCCAGTTTGAAGGCACCTCGTCTCACTTTGTCAGACCATTCTGCTTTACTGAATCATCTGACTGCCTCATTAATATTCTGCTTTAAGGGGAAAAAATCCTCTGGCTTGTTTGTATTTCTTAAAACTAATCACAGTCGTATTGAATGGAGCTAAGTAAAGTGACAGGGGAATTGTTGTGGTGGAACATTTGCACATAGAAAGGCTAAAACTGTGATTAATTCACCAAAAAAAAAAGCAGGGCTGCCCTACTGCACAATTCAAATAATCCACAAAACTTGAAGTTTTCATTGTGGTAAGTTGTTGTTTGAAAGTTGTTGTTTATTGTAGTGAAGTGGAATTTGAAAACGATAACCCACAGATAGCATAAGGGAAGGAGAAAAGCTGCTTGTGGTTTGGTTTAGGCAGCAAAACAAGATAGTTAGATTTAGAAAAACATCAGGGTTTCAGGTTAAAATTCGACACTTGCGCTGCACTGAAAAGGCAGTAAAGCAATAGAATAAATGGTAAACGTATGTTGATTTGAAATATATTTGTGATACGTCTCACACAAACACACACAAAATGAAATTATGTTTTCCTCAAATGGTAATAGAGAATAGGAAGAGAATTTTTTGGAGGTTGTAATTTCATCCTTGAGCCTTAATACTCATCAAATAACTGTAGCCACTGTAACTCTGCCACAAAATTAAACAGCTTTCATTTCTCTTATTTGCTCTACTAAAAGGCTTAAATGGCAAATGTTTATATGCAGGTATATTCACTTACACTCCCCTCAAACACACACATACACTGGAATGTTCCTGTACTATGCATAATGGAGGTTCTTTACTGCAGGGGATAGTAGGAATAATGAAATATTTAACCCTTCCCATCTTGCCGTCTAATGCACATTCCCCTCCCAGTCTTTTAAACCCACCCCCTTTAACACATACATCCGCTTGGAGGAGCCGCTTTTCCTGTTTTAGTGTAACAAGCAGAACAGCTTAGTTTATAAATTCCATTGGCCCCAGTTGTACGCTCAATAAAGTCAAGTAAATGTAATAATGAAAGCACAGTTATAATGAAATATAAATAATGCAATGAGCAAATGTGATACCATACTTAGGGAAAACATAGGATGGTATCCAGACAAATAAATACCAGATGAGGTGAAAGTGAAGAGTGACACAAAGCAAAGCGGCCTCTCCATAACAGAGTCCCTCGTTTTCTACATGAACTCATTAGAATGTGTTGTTATGCTTATACCACTGACTGTAGGTGAAAAGAGACGCTGTCAGCTGTGAATCATTTTTGCTTGTTCATACTCAGTTTAACTGAGGTTTAGGTCTGCCAGAGTTATTGTGTTTCCATTTGTTTTTCCTGTTGTATCTGTGTATGTGTTTTATTCCCTTCCACACTAAGGCCATGTTTACACATAGCAGGGTATTTACAAAAATGGATCTACATTTTCAAAAATAACATTCTTCACACTAGATCGTTTTCAAAAAAATCTTTGTTTACACAAACCCTTAAAAACACATTGTTAAGAGCTGCTATGACCATGTCAAACCTATAGGGGGCAGTGTAATGAGACGCATATGGCCATGCTAGCCAGTCAGAATCCTGGAAAAAAACTGTATATATATGGGTCGCACACATATGACGCTGATGACCCTTTTGTTGCATACTATGATGTCAAACTCTGTCTCCTTCTGTCTAAATGCAAATGTAAATATGGAATTTTTCCAAATCTACACTTTGGTCACAGTTTTCAGATATGATCGGTGACTTGTAGCTTCATTTACGTGCAAACGAAAGGCCCAAACGCACTGAAATATCACCATTTTTGCTACGTGTAAACGGGGCCTAAGTATTGCACTCTTTCTTGGGCTTTGACCCTGAACTATAGTCTTTACCTGTTCTTACATTTTTAAAATTTATTTATTTTTTACCAGTTTTAGTTGTTGGTCAGTCTGTTATACACCAAGAGATTGGTTCAGGCCTGACCGCCTACAGTAAAGGATTCTGGTGGCGCTGTTCTGATGTCGGTGGCATTCGGCTGGTATCCTGACACCTTTATCCTACGATGAAATGTTTCTGTACTGATGGGAGGGGTCTCTTCCAGAATGACAATGACCCCATCAACAGAGCATGTGGGGTCACCGAATGGCTTGATGAGTAGAAAAAGGTTATGACTCATATACTTTGACCTTCACAGTCACCAGATCACCTTTGGGAGATTTTGGACTGATGTGTTAGACGGCGCTCTCCCCCACCATCATCAAAACACCAAATGAGGGAATATCTTCTAGAAGAATAGTGTTCATCCAGAGATTTACAGAATCAATGCCAAGGTGAACTAATACTGTTGGGGATAAATGCGGCCTTCCAGCACCGTAGCAGGACACTTCATGTTGGTGTTTCCTTTGATTTGTCACCCATCTCTGTATCCCATCTCTGAGGAAGTTCCTGAGAGGAGGTCTATAAAGCCTGTCAGACGGCATGTACTGACCTTGTCAGTGCTTTAACCCCCTGTCAGTCTGTAATCTGAAAGAGATTTAAACAGATTACATTCAAATGTCCACAGGGCATATCCTATATTAGAGCCTTGCACACTGTGTGGGCACATAAGTTAAAAACTAGCAAGCTATCACAGGTCCACCTCATTAATCCCTGTTGACTACACTTCCATGGCCACGTTTGTGCCATTTTTCTATAACTTTCCTTCCACCTTCTATAATCCTGTTTCAGAATGTTCAGGCTGAATTTTCCTTCCCTGCTTCTGCTAAAAATAAAAAAAAAAAACAAGTCAAATTAATAGATTTTTTTTGAAGAGCCTGAAATGAACTTTGCATGGATATTGATTAATAAATTAAGTTCTTTTGACATTTTGAAGAAGACCCTTCTGGCTTTGAGAATTATTGCTTCATTAGGCCATTGTATTATTGAAAGCTCTCCATCAAGTTTTTAATATCTTCTTTCATCACAAATGTATGTGTTTGATGTAAGTATCTTAATGAATTGGAATGTACTTCTTTATTCTAGTGATGCAAAATCAATGTAATACCAGACTGAATATTAAGCAGGCGAGTGAGCTGTGAAGATTTGGAAACTGCTCTCTCAAACCACACATACACCTTTTCTTTTTCTCCCTCCTCCAGCCTCTGCTGATGTCTCTGTCTTCCATACATGCACAGTATAATTATTGAAGATGGTGGAGCCTGGCCTCTGTGATCACTTGGTGTAAATCTCAAGTGAATTTTTCTTTTTGTTTTTTGTGAATTGTTAGAAAGCAAACTTAAACTATAACAAGTAAACTGTAACTGTGTTCTTTTTTCAAGATAACGGAAAGTGGTCTCACTTAGTTGCAAAACAAATGTTAAAAAAAACCAACACATTATCCCAATGTAGTGGTGTGTAACGGCAAACAAGACAAATTCATTATAATGGCTGCAACAACTGATAGCAGAAGTACATCTATGATTTAAACATATAGGTCAGATCGGGGCTCATTAGTGGTTCATACCAAGTACCTTAACTCTGCAGGGAATAGTAATAATAGAGTACATGTTTATGGATGAGATTCACTGCATGTATGCGCTGTTTAACTGTAGCATGGCATGGGCTGGTGTCCAACTGTTCACGCAAATATGACATTGGTAAATTAATGACAAAGTGATACAGCTGGGGTGGCGGTGGTAAATAAATTAGGCCTTATGAGCAAGCTTCCTTGGGGATTTCTGACTTCAGAAGGAAGGGAAGAAGAAAGGGAGAGAAGCAGGGAGGGGCGAACGCGACTGAGGAGGAGTGGAATACACAGAGATAGATGAGCAGAAATAATTGTGAGATTTCCCTCTTCTTTCTTCCTCTCTCCGTCTCGTCTCCTTTTTCAGTTCCAACCCTTCTAGTTTTTCCTCGCTCTTCCGTCTGTCTTTCTCCCAGTCGCCCTCCTTTTAACAAAAGTGTTTTGCTGTCTGGCCCGGCTTGCACTCCAGAGTCTGTCTGTCAGTTCTTTTTTGAGAAATCAGGAGGTGAAAAGGGGAGGCAGACAAAAAAAGGAGAGAGAGAACAAGTGAAAGAGATGGAAGATGATGGCTCTCAGAACGTAGATACAATTTCAATATTAAGATGGGATACCGTTTCAATAATAGAATTCGACCTCAGATCTCTTCCTCTCTGCCTCTCTCTGAGGGAGCCTCGCTGTCAGATTGTGTTTTCACTGGGACGGGTTAAACTGGGGGCTAATCCATCTTGCTCCACTGAGGACGCACACAAACAACATAATCTGACAGCATGTAGCCTCTTGAACACTTGGAAATTCAGATGAAGATGCCTACAGCTTCGAAAGTCATGGCTCTCCCCTGTGAGAGTCGTTCCTGACTGTCTGCCAAAGGAATGAAAATTATAGTTGGGTTGTGCACACACAGTCAAGGTGACTTACACCTTCTGGAACACCTTGATGCACATACTGCGCTCTGCACAGCCTCTGAGCGGCTCCGGTATGGTCACTGTACTTGAAAAGGGGCTTGACACGTGTGGCGAGATTTGCTCCTCATTTACACTTTCTCCTCTGCATATCGCTGTGTGACAGAATTCTTCTTTTTTTTTTACAGGTGTTTCAACTCAGTCTCACACAGCTGTTTGTGGGTCTCTAGTTTTTTTTGGGCACAGCACTACAAACTTCATCTGCAAGTGCAACTTCACACTAATGCTCGTGTTTTTGGAATAATATGCAGACATTGTTTCTATGCAGAAGTGTTATAAAGTTGAAATGATTAAGTTTGGTTAGTCTGAGAAGCTTCCCAGCCAATCCAGGATATTCCAGCTCTTCACCTTGAAAGCTCCTTGGTTGTTTAGGCCATATGTTTAGAATGTTATCCTGCTGAATGAGTAAATGTCATCCCACGGGGTTTTGAGGCTTCTGGCGGAATCCGAGCACACAGAAATCTCCTATATATCTCTGCATTCATCCTCTTGCTTCTGTCAGCAGTAAAATCATCAATACATGCTGGTGTGCAAGTTGTGTTAGGAGCCATACAGGCTCAAATGTTAACAGAACCACCACCATGATGGATAGATGACATCTGCTCTTACCTATGAGGAGTTCTTTTGTTCTTCATACCACTTTATTTTGATGTAGATTAATTTCCATCACTTCATAGAACTTTGTTCCACAACTCTACGTGTTTCTTTTTATTTGCAAACTGCAAGCTGCCTTTCTGTTTATGAGGTTTACCAAAGGGTTTGCATCTTTCTGTGAATCCTCTGAGGTTTTGGTCCTGAAGTCTTCTTTTGCTTGTTGTTAGGGAAAAATATAAGCCCACGTACACAAGAGCATTCTTGACTTGAAGAGGATTGTCTTTACTATGTTAATGGTTTTCTGGTCATCCATGGGACTTGAGCCCCTCTGTTTACCACGTGGTTTGATTTTTTGTTTACTTTTCCTGTGCACATCTGCATCAACTGCTGATTTTGGCAGTCCAACTACTGCACCTTAATTTGAGCAATGCATGATAAAAGGGCTATATCCCCCACACAGTTCTTTCAGTAATGAAGTAAACTTACCCAATATAAAGCTGAGATTAGCCACTTTAATTCAGTAAACGTTATGTTATTGCAATGTGAATGTGTTAAGCCACAAAGCCTGAATCTTATTACAGTGCAATGTTCTGTGTAGAAACCTGGCATTCAAGTGGATGTTACTTTGACATGTACCATCAACTTAAACAGTAGTACAGCATAGACCCAAACTCCAAATTCCCCAGATCCCAATTCCATCACCAATCTGTGGGATGTGGCGGCTCAAGCCAAATCCAGGGAAGCCTCACACCACAACCCAGAAAATCTGTTGCCAATGTCTTGACACCAGATGCCACAGGACACACCTTGAAGGTCCCATGTTTATGGCATTGTGGGTCAGAGCTGTTCTGATGGCTCATACAGGGCCTACACAATATTAAGGCCAATTCATGGTTTCCACGTGACTGATGGACTTTTGAAGGTGGTGAGTGGATGCTCGTGGTTCAACTCATACTCTAACAGGTACGCCTTGGTTGACTACAGAAATGATCACATTGCCCCTAATATCAAACACAGAGAAACTCACAAAGCTCCTGTGGATGTTTCTAAAGGGCTTTGATTTTGTTTTTTTTACAGGTTAGTTACACACTTTTGGACTCAAGCAGAGTGGTCAGACCAAGTACAGGATTTCAGGAGAACTGAAACCTTCCATCTGTGTGCTTAGGCATCGTCAGTGAACAGCATACACAAATCAAAACACCTCCAAAGTTGGCAGTAACTATTTTCATTACAAATCTTTTTTATGATGAATTATAAAGCTGTGGATGATGGAGAATCTACTAACATAGCCTCTCCTCTAAACACGCTTTTATATTAAGCACAATGACTAAATTACGTCAAACTGATCTTTGCAAACATGCAGATGTGAAAAACTTGAATTGGTCTACACCACATTGAGAGTCTTCTTACCCTCTTGAATAACACCTATACATTATGTCTGGCATAACTTCTGTTTGTCAAAATTCTACTGTATGTTGTATGTCTTTGTTATAACAAAAAGGCCACACCCAACATGTCATGCTGTATCATCTGCCATTATCAGCCCACTGCACCAGTTTAACACCATTAAACCATCATCCATGTTGTCCTCTTTCGTCCTTTTATCCCACTTGTCCATTGACTCCCAAAGCAGTAGCCAAGAATTTCCCTCTAACTGGAGCAGAAAATTCTGACTGTCTGCCTTATAGCCCTTATCCCCCCTACCTCACACTCTCAAACCTGCACACACTCTTCTTTTGCCCTTGCCCTTTAAGCTGAAAATAGTGCGTGTGTGTCCACGAGTGTTATACAGTTTGTGTGTGTGAGTATGTATATAAAAGTGTGTGTGTTTATATGGTGTACACAGAGAGAGAGAGAGAGACAGAGAGAGGGAGGGAGGAAAATTGGGACATATGGCTGTGAATTCCCTGAGATCCCACCTAAAACACTGCAGTATTCAAGGCATAAATCACCCAGATTGCTGAAACACACAGGATAAATCTGCACTTTATGTTTATGCATCCGTGTGTACGTACCTGCACATTCGCACACACACCTTTGCACAAGCCTGTGAGTGTTTCCCCGCAAGCACATTTTGGTCAGTGTGATGATCACACACATTCATTTGCATTTACGTGCCGGCACACTTGTAGGGACATTATGTAGCTTATATGTGTGTTCGCACACACTCGTGTTTATGTGTGTGTGTCTACATGTGCGTGATTTGCATAGCAGTGTACCATAATGGGGCTGCTCTACAAATCCTGGCTTCAAGCTCCGGTCCACCCTACCCCCTCTTCCTCCCTCTGTCTCTTTTTCAGGTTCAGCGCAGGTTCTCTAATGCTATCACTCTAACCATATGGTGGGAGCATCAGTTAAATTGCTGCTGTTTCAGCGCTGCCTGGCCCGCGTACAGATCAAACACTCACACACACACACACGCACAAACACATGCACATATTCTGGCTGGCCTGTGTACAGATCCAAACAAAGCCATATGGCTCTTCTCTTTCTTCATTTACTGTATGTAACCCCAGTGCAGCTGAAGGACAAGAGGGACCAGCAACACCTATCTCTGCAGGCTGCAGAACACAAGACGACGGATGAAGCAAAGTGGTGCACGCAGGACTTTGTATTTTGTCTGAAGTCAGCCAAGATCCTTGCCTTCCTGCTACCCAAAGCCACTTACGCTCCACCACTGACTACACAGGATGAATGTAGAAGATTAAATTATCAGATTAAATTAAATTCTGTATCTTATCAGCACTGCAGTGTGCTGCAGATACATTTTCTCCCCGAGTATGGACCTATCCTGTTTGCATGCTTTTTATTCATGTAAAAAAGGTCAGTGTTGTATCCTCAGAGGCCTAAGTTTATCCAAGAGAGGACAGAACAACAGCACTTCTAACTGCCTTATCAAATGCCCGTGTATGTGTGTGTATGCCCGTATGCGTGCATGCATGGGTGTCTGTTTAGTGGGAACATGACTGTGGATGTTTCCTCTCCTCCTAGCCATTAGAAGGGGCTCATATAACCGGCCTCTGGGCTTCAGAGAGACACACTCTATAAATACACACCACTTAAGGGCCTGTGGGGGACTCGGTGCACACATACAGTACATGCACGCACACACACACAAAGACACGCACCTCACAAGCAGTAGTTCCACAACTCCCTATTAAGCCTTCAAATGGATGTTTATGCTTTTGCTTAATAGGAACAGGCCTCAAAACTATAAGCTTCAAAATTCAGCAAGGTCAAAAAATAAAAGTTTGTGCTGAGCAGAAAATGCATTCCACCTCCTTAATGCCTCTTTTATTGCTTACCTTAACCGTTTCATACTGTACTCATGCGTGGCTTTGATTAACTAAATGAGGAAAATTTGTCATTCACAGGAGGCTTTTGGGAGCCAAGGGTGGCCTTTTTAGAGTTCAACATTATTTTTTACAAGAAGGTTAGTTGTTGCGCTCTTCATACATCACTGTATGCCTTTAGAACATTCTGCTGGAAAGGAGATAAAACTGTGGAACAGATGTCCCTGTTGTCCTTCTGCCCTGTGTGTGTGCGTGCATGCGCGTCTGCGTGTCTGTGCTTGGCAATGCAATAGTGTACATGTTGTGTTTGTGCTTCAGATGTGTGTAAAAGTCCTTTGCCATTTGTATTTTTAGTCTTTTAGCACCTTGTTTTGGCAGCATGTTCACTACTTTTAGCTCGTACCTCAGTAATGGCCACAGCAGTATTAGACACACACACACACACACACACACACACACTGGTGTAGGAGCAAACACACACACATCTGCATACACGCTTTAAAGTGGAGTCCTTCCTTGTGTCGATGGTCTTCAGAGATACAACGTCCTCTCTTCACCTGGCCCCGGGCAGCCCAGAACCATTACTACATCAGAATGTCAAGCCTGTTTGGGTTATTTTTTTTTTGTCTGCCCATTTAATGCATCCCAGTAGAGTTTCTGTCTGTTGGTATGTCTTTCTGCCAGTCTGATAGTCTGTTTGTCCATCTCATCAAAGCCTGCTTTTCCTAATAGAAGCACCATCTGTCATTCTGTCTGTCTGTTCAAACTGTCTGTCCATCTGTCTGTCCGCGCATATGCATGCCAGTCCTCGTGCCCTCTCTATCTGCCCGCTTCTCTGTCTTTCTCTCCACTTATCAATCTTGTTGTTAATTTATCACAAAGTCCATCCGCCTGATTGTCTGCCATCAATCCGTCCATCTGTTTGTGTATCTGCGTACATGATAGGTACCAAAATGTGTTTTTTTTTTTTTCTTGCATGCCCGCACCAGAAAGCATCATAATTTGCAGAATGCCGATAAAACAATTTTACTTTGTCAGCAGGTGCTGTGGAAAAAAAACAACAAAAAAACAGGTCATTACCTGCTGAATGCCTAATATGGTGGGAATGTATGGATGCCTCAAAAATCCATAAAATGTTATATTAGATTCATTTATTTGGAAATTAGATGAAGCCATAAAGATCCCCATGGGGATGTTGGCTTTCTGCTGCTGTCGAGAAAATGATATAAATAAAATATCTGTAATAAAAAAAAATATTTTAAGAACACAACAAATAACTAAATAATTACGAATGCAACTGAAGATCGTAGCAATGTTCTGTTTGCAGGTCGAGATGTGAGTCTTGAAAACATACATCACCGGTTCTCTATTAGATTTTCTAAGAAGATGCTCGGGTGTGAATCACTTGCTGTGAACGTGGTGATACACAGGAAAGGTCAACTAGACGGTGGAGGTATATCTAAAGACGCGTGTTATTAAATTATTAATATTACTAGTATACAAAGAATTGAGAGAAAAATGTGTTATCAAAATTGTTTATTATAACGTTATCTAAAATAAATTTGTAGCGTTAATAAGACAGATCACAAAAACATAGAGTGTCCCTTCTTTAGCCACCTGCTGGGGATGCACCCTGAGTGACCAGAACAATTTAGCCATCTCATTTTCATACAGCCACAGACACCATGCAGTCAGTTGCCAGTTTCAATCTGGCTGTTATGTGGTCGAGTGTTTGTAGTTGCTCTCTCCCACTCAGCGAACGCAGCTGTCAGCCTACAGCCACGGTGAGAGGAGGATTGTGGATTCAGCGAGCTGCATTAGCAACTTCTCTCCTCAAGGAAGAGTAGCTGATGTCTGCCAGAAATTCAAGATGTTTATCATTAGACTTGTTTGCAAAATAAAGTTGCTAAAGTCACCAAATCCAGCGTCGCAGTTGCTAAGTTGGAAACAGTGGAGTGTGTTCGAGGATGCCCCGATGTGCAACATCGCACTGTTGTACCTTTGAACTCAATTATTCTCCTTTGTGTTGGGTAGAAAAGGTTTATTTGATCGAAAGCTAGCGGCATGTTGCAGCGTGCACGGAAACTCAGATGTTGTGTTTGGCACATTTTCATCCTGTTCATCGCTAAAAACAAAGGTCTTTTCCATCTTTTTAATCTACATAAGTCACCACAAAAGTAAGTTTATGTATTTGTCCTGTGACGTTGAAAAACAATTTGACTGATTTATTCTAATAACAGCTTTATAATTAAGAGGTTTAATATATGTAAATCTCACATCAATATACCATACAGACTTTTTAAGTCTATTTCTTTTTCTGGAAAAACAAAACAGCATTACATTACATTACAAAATTGAAAATAAAACTTCATTGAACGTGCACAGCTTTGATAATCCTAAAAGTTTTTCAAGTCACCACACGCATGCAAACGTGCGCCAAGCTATTCACCTTGAAAAACAGGCTGAGAAAAGAAGCTTAGATTTATGTACAAACATACAATATAGCAAACAATCAAATCTGCAGTAGCCAAAACTATAAAATCTAATTGGATGTGTTGTGCCTGCTAACCTTTGTGCTCCCTTCCTCCCCGTGTAATGATAATACTGCTCGCAATCAGATCGGAGACAAAACAGCGCAAAGCTATTTACCAGGAAAGACACACAGAGGATGGAAGATTAGATTTAAATGTACAAACATACAATATGCCCCTAAGCATACGCCACTTTTTATGGAGTTACAGTATGTTGTGTGTAGGATGTGTGCATGAATGCAAGTCAGAAATATTTGAGCACCGCGGTGCAGCACAGAGTGAACAGAAACAATAATAACCCAGAGCAGTTCATTGAGACAGCGCGGTACAACAACAAGGCAGAATTACTTCATTTTCCATGGCCGCTTGCTTATTTTCAGGGTCATGGGGGTGTTTGAGCCGAACCTGGGGAAGTCAGCAAAACACCTTGGACAGGTTTGCTTGTGCTCTGCAGGCTGATGCATAAACAGACAAACAAATTCAGGCTGAAGGGCAAATTTGAATCTTCAGATCACATGACTCGGGAGATGGCGAAAGGGAGACCAATACAAACACAAGAGGAACATGTGAATTCATTAAGGAAAGCCAAGGCTGAGACTCAAAAGCTCGCTGTGGAGCCACTTAAGTGTGGATCCGCCGTGCCAGGACACACATTATCCCCTACTTCTAAGACAACTTAGATAAGGTATGCTGTGGCAGGAATGCGAGGATAGAAGTCTGCACTGACTGGTATACCTCGGGGTGCACCTCGGGGGTCTGACACAGATGTTTAAAGGGCTCTGAAGCTCCATCAGCTCAGCTCAGAGATGCTGGCGGGGTGCATTCCTTTAGGTAGACAAGACAGCAACTAGTGCACAGCTTTAATCACAATAACAACATGTGTTCACACGCGCCTTGTGAGCACCCGTGTGTACGTTACTGTATTTAGTCCTCTGGCTTATCCATCCAATTCAACAGATGTTTGAATATGAAATCCAGGCTGGAATCATTAGCAGTAATTTACCTCATAAGTGCAACCTGATTACTCACAAACACTCCTGTGAACGGAAACTGATGCACACAGTTTGAGAGGCAGAGATGCTGCAAGAGGAGAGAGCCTGTGGGACGGAGGCTAAATGTGTGAGGGTTTTTTTTTTGTTGTTTTTTTTTTTGGTGAAATTGCGCTGTTACTCTCACTATTTTTTTGTCTCACGTGTGTGTGTAAAGTGCGCACATGTGTGAATGCACGTGCAATATTTTTTCTTGCAAGTGGTGATCCATTACTCTGTCAGCTATTTCCCATGATGCTTAACAGCAACAGGAACATTGTGTCTGGAGAAAATGACTTCATCCTGCAAGACAATACTACCTCATTCCTTTAATTCTCCCACAATACCCCTCTCTCTCTCTCCTTTGATCCCTCACTCTTATCCTGTTATAGTCTGCTGTATAGATCATCTCTATCTCTATCAGTGTCTGCCTCCCTGCCTTTCTGGATCACTCCTGCTCTTCCTATTTTCTATGATTCATTTTTTTTTTCTCCTGCTGTGTCTTTCTTTTGCCCTCTGCTGCTCGCTCAGTCCGTTTTAAAGATGCTCTGCGTGTGTCTTTTTGTCTCAGATGCCATGGAGATGTGTCTTTTGAACGAGAGATAATCGAGCTACTAGCGTCCTGCTTTTATGTAATTGTAATAATGGTACACAGACACACACACACACACACACACACACACACACACACACACACACAGACACACACACAGTATTCTCTTCTGGTTTGTCTTTGCAAGTCTCCTTTTTCTCTCTTTCTTTTTTTCTTTCTCTCATTCTTTCTCACACACACACAACAAACACACACTCAACACAGGCTGACCTTGGTTGTCCATTTTCATGCAAAGTCAAGCTGAGGTGTTCAGTTTTACAGACAGCTGTATCTGCATACAGCATCCTGATGTTTACACGTGATTGTTGAATTTAGCAGTGCATGAGCAATTTAATTGTCAGACTTTATTTCATCAATACATTCCATCTTAAGCTGAGTGAGTGAATTTCTCTAAACAACAGCTGTGGAAGATATACCTGCAGACACTCAGAACTCTATGGGAACCGTGTCACCATATATTGCAATTGCAGCAACAAGGGCCATCTGCGTAAATTGGGCCTCGCAGACCGTAAGACCGCATCTAAATGCACATGCAATTTTTATTCATATAAAAGCCTGGTCTGTCCGTGGTATTGGCAAGAGAAGTGGCTAAAGTGGAAAACCTCTCAGGCAATCATATTACTTGACTCATACCTGTTGAACAGCTGTGCAAAACACAGCAAGCATGATGAAAATTGCTCACAGTGAAGGTTGGCTTACTTGTTGAGATTTTCTACGCATGGCCAAAACACCTCGCTGCATTGCATCGTCCTGTTCTTAATACACGCCGTTGCTTTATGTGATAACATGTTTGGAGCATGTGTTGTTAAGAAATTATTACCCCACAAAGAAGAATGTAACCTGAGTGAGGGAGGATCTATTTTTAACTCAGTACATTTATTATTGTATTTTCTATTATCCACTGAAGTGCTCGCCCAGTGCATGTCTTGCTTCAAACATCTGTGCTCTGTGTGAGCTCATGTTTGTCTGCTTGCTCTCTCATTTTAAAAGACAGTTCCAATGTTTCACATTTTCAGCCAATCAGAAGATTCCAAGTGATTCCTGATAGGCCATTTTGCTTAAAGTTCTATTGATTAAGAAGCACTGAAAGAGTACAACCCACCATTTATACAGTTTTTGTTACTTATCTAGTTTCATGAATGAAATTGTATTTGTTCGTTTTAACTTTATAGGCCCGTAGCTTTGCTGTCTTGGTAAGCTGCTAACGAACTTCTGCCATATCCAACAGCTAACTAAGTTAGTTGGTATTCTGTTGGTCAATTCAATTCTTTATTTCAAACATATATAAAAAAAAATAGAGAAAGGAAATAAAAATATAAATGAAATAAAAAGACTTCATGTGAGTGACAGACAGAATGCATGCTTTTGAAAAGTGGTTCAACAGAAAAAAAAGAACACACACACACACACACACACACACGCACACACACACACACACACACACACACACACACACACAGACACACACGCATGATGGGACCCGTGAACTAATATTGTGTTGAACAACCCTTTGAGCCAATCACTGCGATCAAGTGTTTTCTGTAACTCTCAATCAGACTTCTGCACCTGTTGACAGGTATTTTGGCCCACTGCTCATCAGCAAAGTGCTCTAATTTGTCCTGGACAGTTTTTTATTTATTTATTTATTTTTTTTTAATGAATCTTTTCAACCACAATTCAAAAGCAACATCTCATTTCACTAAATTATAATTTAACTAATTTTTAGATATTATTACTTTTTTCCAGTTTCCAGTTATTTGAGTGACGATTGTAAATTTTGCCTTTTCTTTAATGGAAGGGTATAAATACATTTGAGGACGACTGTAGATACATACATACCCATATCTATACATACACATAAACACATATGCTATATATATTCTGGATGTGTCTTTAGCAGTCTAACCGTCCTGTACACTACCCTTTGAATCTGCTGCTTGACAGGGAGCTTTAAGGTATGAAAAGATGCAACAGTTATTATTATGATAACAATAATAACTTCATCTAAATTAGAAACAGAAAAATACATCTTAGATATAATTTGCTTTATGTATTTGACATTTACAAAAGCATGTTTGAACAGTTGGCCTTTAAATCAATGAATAAATGAATGTCTGTGTTTGTATTATGACACTGTGTCTTCATGCCAACCAGACAATTCTACATAAAGACTATTTTTGAGGGAAATTCCACATCATCAGATGCATAGAATATTACTGTTAAAACAATACAATTATACTGTTACAAATGGTGATGTCAAGAGGTAGAAGAGCTGCATTGGAAATTCAGAAGTGATCTTTAGTTCATGTTCAATCTGAACAGTGCTATCCTATACTGTCTCCTCTCTCACTGTTGACAATGTATGAACCTGTCTTAATGTCCTCCTGGTAGAGCTATTTTGGGCAATTAGTGAAATTATTGCACTATCTCCAATTGAACGCATAAACACTGTATTCATACATTTGTACTGGGGATGTAATGATCCAAGCTCAAAGACTGTGATTGGGCCGATCAAGACATTTTTAAACTCATTATCTGCCTTATTGAACATGAACTGAAGCCCGATCTTTACACCCACTGTCACAGGTGTTGCAAAGGTAAAGCCTAATTTGTGGCAACACACAAGGTATGCAAATTCAAAATAATTTTCGTAATCGGAGTTTTGCAGCTTTGTAAAGCAGTGAGGTAGTGGTGGCTCAGTGTTTAAGGCTTTGGGCTACTAATTGGGAGTTGAAGCTCCAGCACCACCAGGGTGCCACTGCTGGGTCCCTGAGCAAGGCCCTTTGCTCCAGGGGCGCCTTAGCTGGGATCAGACCCAGCGCTCTGATCCCAGTTTCCTGGGAAGTGCGGAAAGAGAATTTCCCTTTGCTCGGTCAATAGAGTATGTAAAAATAAAAAATAAATTAAAACTGGAGGGCCCTCAGTAGAGGCATATAGTTGCCCCCTGCCAGCCATGATTGCAGTGAGCCAGTAAACTATTATTCCTTCCAACTTACCACAAAATACAGGGTTCTCGCAAGCGTTATAACAGAGTAATGGCCTGTTACGCTGCTGCCTTAAAAAAATTCTCTACTTTGATTGTACCTGACTAACTTACATTTATCAGGGAGGGGACTGCTAATGAATAGCAGCGTTGGGGGCTGCTACACTGTCACAGATTTCTGGTGCGAACCCTGAAATAGTTTTCTTTCACTAACCCTTGGCTGGTTGTCCAAGGTGAAATGGCTACAATCCATGTATACATTACATGTTATTTAAAATTTATTGGCAATATCATCATTTTTTTACCTTGAGTTTCACCTTATAATATCATCCAAGGTCAAATGTTACATCCTCAGTGGGAAGCCTACATATGGTATACGATACACACAATGTGTTTATCTTGCACTGTTTTCAAGTTACAGTCCAGTCAAAATTTACAGCCTTAATTTTGACCTTAAAATAAATTCCAAAGTCAAATGTAATATCAATAAGCCCCAATATGGTTGCTTATCTGCACCAAATACCATAAATCTACCTTCCACCCTTATGATGGTATTCAGCATTTTTTTTAAAAGTGGCCTTTGACCTCTAGCAGAGCTATTTTTGCACTGATTGAGCCCAAAATCTAATCATTCTGAGGAGAGGCCGTTCCTAGCTCACTTGCGAAATATCAGCTTGTTAAACTTGAGCATTTGAGCTAGAGACTGTTCACAGACCCACTGAAGGGACCGATCACTCTAGAGTTGCCCCTCGCCAGAGGCATGTATAACAATACTCAGTAAGTACAGCAGACGTTTGTCCTATGCTGATCATGCTGTTTCAGTCATCACACATATTATATGGGCTATTAAGAAAAAACATATATAATGATAAAATAATTTAAGTGGTTATATTTATCCAGTGATTTGTACTATAAAGTATTTGTTTTTTCATTTTGCCTCGTCAGTTTTGACGATGTTTTAAATTATTATTATTATTACTATTATTATTATTATTATTATTATTATTATTATTATTATTAATAATAAAAAAAAACATTTTATTTATAGAGCGCTTTTCACAAACTCAAAGACGCTTTACATGTTAAAAAAATAAAAACAAAACAAATACAAGTATACAGAATAAGTCAAACTAAAGAAAACAGAACAAACACAGTTGGAAAAGCAAAAATACATACATAGTTAATGTGTAAATAATGTGATGTGTGTAGATTAGTGAGGTGACAGGTTGAAGGCAGTGTGGAACAGGTGTGTTTTTAATTTGGACTTAAAAGTGGTAGGGTTCACAGTGTCGCGAATGTCTTGTGGGAGTGAGTTCCGTGGGGAGGGGGCGCTCTGATCCCAGACATGCTTCTTGTGACTCCACAGCTGCAGAGTAAGTGACAGCAGAAAACTAGACTAGGTACGATATACAGTTATCAAGTCAAGTGCAGTGAAGGAAGATAAGGAGACTTTTACAAAAAAGTAACGGATGTTTTATCCAGAAGGAGCGAAGCATGGACTTCATTTAAAGGTAAAGGTAAGACCGCAATAACTTTAAAAAAAAAAAAAAAAAGCGTTTTGTGGGCTATAGCTTGTACGTGTAAAGAATGCAGATTTGAAACATAGGCTGTAAACTGCTGCCAATCAAATGGCAAACATGCTACTGTGTAGAGTGCATATATTTGTAAATCAGATTGTGATGAAGTCAGTGCCTCACCAGCCATGGACCTCACCGCACGTCACTGTATCGGCCTAGCTTGTTGTGTGTGCTCTATCTAGCTGGAGGCCATTAAGCATCACGGAAGTTTTTGTCTTGGTGGCCTTTTGCCAGCTAAACCTCCACAATGCTCTCTGCTCGCCAAAATTGAACTACCCCTAGTCTGAGTTAACGCCTACTTGGGTTGCCACACATTAAACAGTGGGAGGTTTCTAATGTACAATACATTTTTCTGCCTTATCAGTTACTACAGTTTTAATTGGTTAAAGTATTAGGTCCAATTCAAGAATTAATCAACGATTATTAACATCCCTCCAGGTTGTAATTAAAATGTCTTCAGTGTGGAAATATTTTAAATTGGCAACGACAACCATCCAGCCGCCACTTGTAGTAACTGAAAAGCAAGTATTTCACATTGTGGGAGCAGGAGAGCTGCATTTAATGCAAGCAATTGGATATGGCACCTAAAAAGTGAACATTTAAGGGAACACGGTGAGTTCACTCTGGTAACTCAGGCAAAGGCTGCACTGAAGCAGCACACACTGAAGTAGGCTTTTAAAAGGACAGAGAAATTTCCTTGAAACAACAACAAAGCCAGAAAGATTACAGAGAGGGTAATTTACTGTGGTAATCGCTGTGGTGGAGAATATAGGTTTTCGTCGTCTTTCAGGAGCTTGTGGAGCCACGGTGCACCTGACTCTGTCAACACTACATTTCAGATAGCGCTCTAACACAACTTTACAACAAGGTTCATGACCAGCTATGTAACACTGAAGAACAGCCTGGATGCAGAAATGTTTTCTTTTCAATGCATTTTCAGAGCTTTCAATGGTCAAGCATATACAAGGGATTTATTTTAATAAATTCAATGTACCTGAAGTATGTTGTATCGAAGACAACGGTATTAGATTGGGACTCAGGATCACCATATGCCAAATATTTAAAAACTTGGAGAAACCTTTGATTGGGACATCCCAAATTTCTTCCAATGTGCTGTAAAAACAACGTGGTGGAAAACATGGGTTGTTTCTTTACTCTCTCTTCAAATGAGTTGTACGTTTGTTCTTTGTTCATTGTATTCGGCTCTATTCTGTAACTGCTACCCAGCTCCAAAGTGACTCCTGTTTTTGCATGCAAGTGAAGGCACCAAACTATCAATTGGTTAGTGATGCTGTGGGAACCAGAGTAGTCTTTGGAGGCTGTTTTACCGCCATAACTTAATTCACAAAGAAATAAAAAAAAGGCAACACATCGCCTTGCAATACCTCATTTACATGCCAGTCATTGTGCTTTTCTTTTGCTGCCTTCCCTCCTACCTTTGTGCCACGCCAGGTGTGCAGAGCTCAAAAATACCAATTGAATTGGCAAGTGCAAATCAAATTGATGTAAATGCCAATGTGTCACAGCTCAGGCACAAATGAGGGACAGAAGGCCCAGAGTTACTGCTACCTGTCGAAGGTATACGTGGTTCATAAAATGAAAGGCTTTTCACTTGTAATTACTCTATTTACATAGAATGAAACAGAATCGATAGGTGAAACCATTAATGGATTATAGCTTTCACTTATATCTAATTGTTAAGGCTGTTTCGTGGAAAGCAAGTCTTTCGGTACCTTAAAGTTCTGTTTGCCATTTTTATTCTGCGTGTCAGTTTTAAGAGTCATTACAAGTGGACTGAAGCCACTTTTAGAATCATTTCTTTGCAACGCAAGCCGTTTTCAAATCTTTTGCTACACAAAACGAAACAAAAGTGCAGATTGATTTGCAGTGAATGAGTTGTATTAACACCTGTTCAGGGTTCAGTACGAAATCTTTCAGGGATTTGCTGAGTGTGTGATTGTATGCGGGTGTGTTTGCGTATCTGTATGCACACGCATGTGCAACAGTCCCTTCTCTCGACAGTATTTTTCTACACAATGACAGCCCATTCAAATCCAATTAAAGCAACACAGAGAGCTTCACAGCATCATTCATTCATCTGTCACTCATTCTCTCCCCCATCTCCCTCTCTCCCTCCCTCAGCTGTCTGTGGATGACTGGGTGGTAACTGAGTGGGTGAGCTCTAACTACCACTTTCACGTTTTTATATGACTCTTTCTTTTATACTTTCCATCATGACCTGACACACAACGGTAAATGCGTTTTATTTAGTACTTTCCCGAATAACATCGGGATGTTTGTTTGACTAGAGGACGTGTGTGCTTTTGTTTCTGTGTTTGGATTTATGCTCATCTTTTAATGTCATGTTGTAATTAGCATTTTGGGTAGGACTTCGTTTTAAACCCCAGATTTTCCACGGCGGAATATAAACAATAAAAGATTTTCAACATTTACCCGCACATTATAATGACATTAGTAATAGTTAAGTGTTTATCTACAACAGCATCCTCCTATATGGTATTTATACCTGACATACAGCTAATTAATGTCACACTTTTAATAACATATAATTACATGTCTGTACATGCTTTAAACACAATTATTAAGTTTTATATGAAATCTGAACACAAGATCCACTTACAAGTTTTTCCAAGACTTTAAAAACAACTGCAAACTACAGTTTCCAAAGTCGAGACTGAAAATTTATACTAAGCATTTAAAATACTCTTAAAGTCACCTGTGGATGATTTGTATATGTGCATAAAACTGTTATAAGCAGGTCATATTACACAAATGGTATCCAACCCAAATACTACACAGCTAAACTGTATTTACAGTTACATCTTGAGGGAAGCATAATTTGATTTTGTAACAAACGTTTTTTTCTCACTGAAAAGTAAAACCATGATGTAGTAGAACAGAATAGAATAAAACTTAGTAGTACTTAGTGGTTACTAGTAGGAAAGGCTTTTAGTTTGAACGAGCCACAAAGTCTGCTCAAGGATTGTAGGAGTGGAGGATGGAGGCATAACTCAGCAACAGGAGATTCACACAAGAGACCAAGGTTCATGTCCTGTGTGGAACCATAATTCTTCTTCTTAGGTTGTCTTTTCATTTGTTGTTTACCTTTGCTCTCTACTCACCGGTTAGATTTGGATGCCAAAACTACAGGGCCAGGTAGAGGGAAAACATTACACTTTGGTTTTGAAAAATAACACGGCATTGGCTAAAATACAGTTCTTCTTTGTTTGAAGCTTTGACTCTGTTTTTTTGGGTTACCAGGTGATAATCCCAGCCCCATGTAATATATGATGGCTGGCTGTAACGCAGAGAAGCAACAGTGAGGCATTAAATTTAAAAAGATAGGCTTAGTTACAAGCTTAATCCAGGAAACAATATGTTTCCTCAAAACAGAAAGCAAGTTTATTTTATAAGAACATAATTTTTTGGGAGACAGGGCTGCCGTAAAGTATGTCAACTTGTTTCTTTTTTACCAATTAAAAACTAGAAACAACATTACACCTACAGAGTTAATCAATTCAATGGAGTTGATGGAAGATTTGATAGTTTTTTTTATTCATGCTCCTCTACATGCAGCTGCAAATCTAGGACCCACTTGCTGAGCAATACTAAAGCTCATGTGCCATCGACGGGGTGTCTCTTTTGCCAGAGCAGGAACTGGTCCTGTTCCATGACTGTTAAACTATCACCAGCAAACAGGACAGCATCCCACTGCCAAATGTCACCCCTTTGAGGACCATAACCACACTATAATCAATAGGGTTGGTTATATCACCAGCGTGTGCATTGACCACATGGGGAAATAAATCAGGCAGCAACAGTAATGATGAAGCAAATATGTGGTCAGAAATAACCTCTGTGTGGCCAACCTGATTACTCAGCGTGAGCAGCACTAAACAGTTACTGTACTCTAACTGAGGTGTACACGGGCTGCTTCTATTTTTAATTTTATTTTTATTTTTTAAATATTGTTTTGGGCTTTTTGCCTTTATTCAGAGCAGTCGAGAAAGACAGGAAAAGGGGAGAAGGATAGAGAGAGACCTGCAGCAAATGGTCGTGAGCGGAATTCGAACCCAAAACCGCTGCATCGGGGAACTATAGCCCCTGTTTATGGGTCGCCGTCTTGTCCGGTTGAGGTACTGGGGCGCCCCTGCTTCTTATTTCTAACCTTTTTTTTTTTTTTGCGCATGACTAAAATTGGGTTATACTGATGTTTAAGCTAACTGACACCAGTTAGGAAAACAAGATAAACTCTTCCACTTGAGGTCCGACTCGCTGTCATGGCAACAACGACGGATTTATCGCATGGTCTGAGTAAATTGTCACTATTCTCGTAAAGTGAGTATTATCTGGTACTTGAAATTGTGTCACTCATCTCTGTAAATTCTGACTCGGCCCGAAAAAACTCCACTTTACACCTTTTTCCTTTGCACATTTCACGACAGCTATATTTATTTAAATGCAACTAGAAAAAACAGATTTTTTTTTTTGTTCGTTGCTGACATGCATTTCCCCCCAGTGGGACTTTAAAAGCAATGGTTGCCGCTATTCGTACGGCTTCACCGACCGAAGCAGCTAAAATCATGCCAGTCGTGCTAAACATGTTTCAAATGAGCACCAAATGATTTGTTTATGTTTGCATCTGACTGCTTGGTAAGCATTAGTTTCGTGGAGTGCATTTCGACAGTTGAGTTGATGTTAGTGTGTGTTTGTGTGTGCAGGGGGGAGAGCACTGCGGGGTGTACTGTTTCCATTAATGTCTGTACTAAGATGCAACTCAGCTTTCTGAATTATGTAAATGAGGCGCTGTAAATTCATGACAGAATCAATGGCTTTCATTTTTATCAAATCAATCAGGCCTCCATCAGTCCACAAACTCCACACTACTACAGCCACGCACATAAACGCTAACACACACGGACACACACACACACACTGCGAGGCCTTATATTAAACCTGCCAAGACAGGTCTTAGAATAATGAGTTTTGGAATGATGTGTATACAGTCATAAATATACTTTTTGCTTTTAACCATCAGCTGATTCATGATAATGTGTGTGTGTGTGTGTGTGTGTGTGTGTGTGAGAGAGAGAGAGAGAGAGAGAGAGAGAGAGAGAGAGAGAGAGTAGTGCATTTGTGATGACTCAACTATTGGGAAGTTACCAAATGGATCTCAGCCTGATACACTTTAAGTCATGAAAGATGAAGAGCCTGAGCATTTTACTACAGTGCTGCTTATAAACTGACTCTTACATTCTCTTTCAAACACACACACACACACACACACACACATAGAAAATTGTTATCATCGTTAGCAGTGTTGTGATGTGCAAATTTATATTGACAATTTAAAAAGAAAAAAAAAAACTGCATCCAGGTAGGAGGGAAAAGGAAAGTTAGCACACTTGAATGAATGCATACTGTATTTCTTTTTTGTAGGTCTAACAGGAATCCTTAATTTATGTGTGGAACAAAAAAAAACCAAAAAAACAGTTCCATTCAGAAGAAACACAATGAATGTAGCACAGGAAAAACAAAAGTGTACCACAGGACACATCGAATTCCGGAGGCAGTTTTCAAACCAGACGCCTGGCTTTGGGATTACTTTTGGCTGCCATCTTGGCAACTGCCGAAGCCAAGAAATTTAGGATTAAGAGTAGGTGGAGGCTAAGTGGAGCTGAGGAGATCAGAGCTAATGGTTGAGGCAATTCTCAACGCATACCCCCAAATCATACCTTTTTAAATGTTAACCATCTTATTTGCTTTATCACGCTGAACATGAACCTACATCTTCATGTTTGGCAGGACTTCCCGACTGGGGACACTTTCAGTTTACTGTAAAAGCAGCTTAATCAGTGCCAGCCGCCTATCTGGAGGAGAGGAATGTAGAGGGAGAAGCTCAGACCTCCAACAGCTGCAACATGTGTGCCACCTTCAGACAATGACTGTTATTAATATTGATACTGCCTGCTGTCTACAGTAGCATTACTTCAAAATTGCACCTTGTTGCGTCACGCTAATCTCCGGTGAATATTAAAAAACTGAAGCACAACTCAACATGCGGCCGTAAAACTCACCTTTTAAACACATCCTTTAAATTCTACTTTTTTTCCCTCTTCACACTAGACATACACAATGACAGAGTGTAAAATGTTAAGTTGTCGAGAGGTACATAATCTGGTAATGGCTAATAAATGACAACCATGTCCACAATTCAACATCCAGCTCCAAAACTTCTCTCAAACTGATTTTAATTGTTGCTTCAGCCTCTCCATCCTGCTTTTATAAAACATTTTTTTATCAAGTATACTCGATTCCCCTTGTCCAATTCCTCCCTCCTTTCAATAACCAGAAAAAACTTTGCAGAAGACAAGGAGGATTTCTGATTACACACAGCGTTTACTCTTATCTTCAAAGCTTTTTGTACAAACTACAAAATTCTGCCATGTCGAATTGTCAAGTTCTACTACTGTTGTGCCTCCAGTTTTGGCGCATGACAAGGATCTGTCCACTTCAGTTTGCTCGCCTCTTGTGTCTTTCTCCTCTCACAAGTCACATCAATATCACATTCCCGCTTCCTTCCTATATCAAATAAAGTCTAGTAGGGTTTTTTTTCCAGTGCAACCTTGATCTGCCATTGAAGGCTAACTTCCCTTGTCTGTATCCTCGTGTTACACAAGCATTGCATTTCACTGTACCTTGCCTCATATCATTCTCGGTTTTATATCAGTCACGTTATCAAGCTTCATGTCAAATTTTGAAGCTGCATCTAAGTTCCTGCAAGATTATAAAGGTTCTGTAACTTTGTTCTACTTATGCAACTTATGAGCTGTAATGTTAAGCAGTTAAATGTATTTGGAAAACAACTTTTGTGTTTTCTGAAATGTAGTGCCATCTGTTAACATTCTGTATGGGCCAAATACAATAAGTGTCCATTCCTAGTGGACTAATTTGTAACAAGAATGCTGTGGTTGTGCTGTTTACCTTACGATTGTTCCTTTTCCAGAGCTGTATCTGCAAGTTTTACAAACCTCTAATGCAGTGTTTTGGCATCTGCAAAGCTTTTAAATGCATTAATATGTTATTCCATCTGAACTTCCTGGATTGTATTTCATTATCTCACCGGCACTTTACACAACAGCAGCCCTGCACTGCTTTAAAGCAAAGCTGCTTTTCATGTGGATCATTGCTTCAGGTTCCAACTGATTGTCTGGCGCATTATCAGTGTGGCTTGTTGTTCTGAGGTACGAGTCTCGCAATGGGTGCAGGAGGTTGCAGATTCAAATCCCAGGCGAGCCCTCGTGAAGGAACTTCAAGCTTCTGTTGGATGAAATACATTTTTAGCAAGTGTGGTGTGGAATCTATAAGGAAGTATCTCTGATGGGAGGGTATTTATATGAAGCCGCTATGGCTCAGTATATACAGCCCATCATCCAATCACTGTAGGGTTGGAGCTTCAACTCTTGGCTGTTCCCGTCTTGAAACGTCCTTGAACAAGACAATGAATGTCAAATGGCTCCTGAAAGTTAAACATAGTCTATTTCCCAAGATTAAAATCAGTAAAACCTTGTTCTCTTACTTATTATTCACAAGCCATTACCATGTAGCTTATCTGCCAATTGAACAGCCATTTTGGTACCACTATTATCCATTATTATTCATCATTCAGCCATTCTGGCTACACTATGGTGACTTTCAAGTGGGTCATTCACAACAGCAGCACCAGACAAATGACCGTCATACTCACTAGTTTTAAATGGCAACGTATAAACACATATGCTTTTAGTTAATCAGCTAATTCAATACAGCTAAAGATACAGAGGACTAAAACAACAGTAGAATAGGTAGCAGCTGCAATATTCATTCATCAAACTTTTTAGATATAAATTATTATTTATTTGCCCCATTTAGTACTGAATTTAAGTTAATTTTCAATCAGCAAAGATCAGCAAAAATCTGACTCTTTACAGCTGCGTAAAACATGCTGACAGCACTTTAACTTTGGGATGTAAAAAGATATGAGGATAAAAATGCATAAAGCTAGATTGTGGGACTTTTACATTTAAATGAAACAAGTTCACATAATTCTAATTGTACATATCAGTGCAAGTTAAAATTGTAGAGACATGCTTTCAGTAATGGTTGGTTTGCCGGAGTTGGAGAGGGAGGCTACCATAGCGACGGAGACAAAGCAGGCTACAGCAAAGAGGAGTATGGTGGAGCCTGTGGTGGAAAAAACCCAGAAAACATCCAAGTAGAGTTTCTGACGCTCCAGATAAAAAAAAGAAACTCTGGATTTACAGGACATATTGCATCCTACAAAAGCCATCTATCACGAGAGCACATCAGCAGTGTTTTGTTGTAATTACACACACTGCCAGAAGGTGGAGACAAAAGTTCCACATTGCAGGTTTAAAGGAATTTTTAAATTAGGTGCTCTCAAAACTTTCAACATCTCCTGACCTCCTGCACTTCATGAAGTGAGAAACAAAAAGTAAAACTGACATTTTGTTGAAAGACTTGCTGTTGATTCCAAAGTCTGGAACGAGTCTTCAAGCCCCCAAAAAGACGTTTGTTTGTTGTTGTGTGATGTTGCATTTCAAACATGTATTTATTCATAAAGTAATTAATTGAATATCTGTGTTGGCTGCTTTACACTTGTGCATGCACGCCTGCGAGCGCTCGTGTCTGCGGGGGAACTGGTCGGTGCATGCGTTTCCTTACCCTCGTTCACAGTGTACAGGTGTGTGCGTGTCTGTATCTGTGTGTGTGTGTGTGTGTGTGTATGAGTGTGTGAAAGTGCTGTTGGGGTGCAATCATTTCCTGTCTCCTGGTTTAGAAAAGATGTTGGCATGACAACATGACACTTGGGAAGGGTTGGAGGGTAGACATAGAGGGGAAAGAGGAAAACAGTGCTCTCTCTAACTCCCATAAATAGAAAACTAGAGGTTTCATGCCAGCTTTGAAAGGAAACTTCATGCTTGGATTTTTTGTTCCACTTCATACTATAACTCACTGGCCAGCCTAAAAATGTTCATAAAATAAAGAAAACTACCTAATATACTCATGGCTAATATCACGTTATGATTAGTTAATTCAACAAACGACTGAAACAAGTTTTTACAAAAAAAAAAACAAACAAAAACAAGAACCAAAATCTTTTTATTGCCAAGTAGAATGTCATATGATAATTGCAAACAGCACACTGTAGCTCACTCAAGGGAGCGATTTGTCTTTGTGAAAATGAATGTATGTATGAGATTTTTATCTGTTTTGTTCTCGAAATTTCATGCATTTCCTTTCTTTTATTTTTCGCTTTTTATGAAAGGCTCAGCCGAGATCAGCAGTCATTATTAGACATTACAGTCATTCAACACAGCTGTCATATTGATCCTGCCTATCAGCCATTCGCTCATATAATATTCATGAGAAGGCAAAGTCCATCATTCCCCTCGTAACCGCAGATACCAGCCCAGATACGCTTTAACACTCTGATGTGACCGTTTTGAGCCGTGTGCAGAATCTTTGTTAAATTAGCTAAAAACTGTGTCCACTTTCCCTCCTCGAACAAATGTTTCCCCAGAGTGTCCACAGTGTGTTGTATCGGATGGAAGGCAATCCTGCTTATGATACATGTCGAGTTAAAAGCTCAGTTACAATAAGCTGCAATTCTCTGTGCGCTAGTAGCTGTGTTACTATTTTATGAAGGTATTTTCTAAAAACGACAACAAAAGAAAGCATGAAAACGACGAGATATAAGAGTGAATGAAATGGGATACGCAGCGCAAAAGAGAAGAGGGAGGGAAGAAAAAAAAAAACTGTGGATGTTATCACCTGAATTATTAATCAAGATAATTCAACTCCCCATGATAAGAATATCTGTCTCCGCACACACACACATTAACGCGACCGCAAATACACAACCGTACACAGGCATTTGTTCTTGCATATGCATAAGCCATTTTTATCTTGCCAACTCAACACTTATCTCCTTAAAATGGGTCAAGACAAAATGAAAATCGAGAAACTTCTCATGGCGTGAAATAGATAGACAAGGAGAGAGGGAGATACACTGGGGAGGGAGGAGAGATACGTTGGTGGTGGAGGGAGGGAAAGTAGGAGGGGAGAGCTGTTTGATAAGAAAAAGTTCCCTTCAAAACTCACAAGATTGCAAATGGAAGTCACCTCATATTTGTAGATACAGTAGAACTTTGTTATTTTCTTTCCCCCTTAGCACATAGTGCACATGTGCACCGGTGCGCAGTTGTAATGAACCCTTCCCAAAATACACTATTTACAAAGTGCCATTCCCTGGTGAAACTGATGTTTTTCTGCATTGACTTCTTTTTTCCTCCTGTTACCAAGACAACAGACATATAAAACTAATGTTTTGTTCAGTTCCAATTTGCCCCTGGCTTCTTTTCTCCTATAGGTCAAAAGGTCTGAGAGCAAGCAGTGTAATATTATTATATATAACAACGGCTAATGATTCAACTATTTTAAATTCTAAACAGAGTTTGCCTCACAGGGGAGACCGAGGGATCAAATCAGGAGGTAAACACTGACGAGAAACAGTGTGAGAGATTGTGAGAGGAAGCAGAGGAGGAAGAGGGAGCGTTGTGGCTAACACCTACATTGAAAAGAGCGAGAGAGAAGACAGATCTCGGTAACGGTATGGTCTAATAAAAACCACAGTTGCTTTATTTGCATATCATTTTCTTTTCTAATTGCTGTGTTTATCCAGTTAGAAAAATGGCATTCACAACTGTTTAATAACGACGAGCTGATAACCTGCTCTGTGTTAACACGGCTATTAACATTTATCGTAGCCTCACACAAACTTGCCTTAAAGCTATTCTGTAATGTACCAAGCGTTGTGGTTTTTTTTCGCAGTGCATGCTCCCTGGTAGTGCGTTTCTTTTTTTTTTTTTTCTCTTCTCCTTTTTGCCCTCGGCTTTATGATAATTATATTTAGGTTTTTTGAGATCTAAATGGAATCAGGTTGAAAAAACTGCACCACAATGAGAACTGACAAACCATGACACTTTATCAAACTTGGGCTATGTCGAACTTTAAGAAGCAAATGGCTTCTGCACACTTTGTCTAAGCACAATTTTTAATCAAATTGTAAGGCTTTTACTTGCATCGAGACACACCAGACGAAGGTCATGTAGGACCAAAAGCACGACAATATTGCTTTGATAAAGCATGAGAGCTCTGTGCCTTTTCTACCGACTATCTCACAGGATGTTTTTGTGAGTCTTCCTATGTCTGGTTTCCCTATAGAAAGCTATTTTTACCACTGCACGCTGAAACGTGTGTCTGGAGCATCACATGATGGTGCATAAGCCATACAGTGCACCTATATCCTCCTCGTGTATCAATCTGTCAGGCCTGACTGTTAGCTGAAGAGAAGGAGTGATGAACGAGAACACAAACACGGATCGTCTACTATCACCTAACACATTCCGATTCCTACACGTAGTTCACACCCGATTAAAACTTCCCGCAGTCCGAGGAACTTTATAATTCAATAGCTTGTGACACCGTTTTGTGTTTGTTGTACCACTTCTGTTCTACTTTTAACTTTTTCCATCTTTCACACCTTCTGAAATGAAGAGAACACGGAGGTAAAATGCACACACCAACATGCATACTCATGCCCATGACTGCTATTTCTGTTGCTTTTCAAGTGAATAACTAAGTGCACAACACTGTGAATGTTTTCCAAGAGAGAGTGTCTGAAAATGTGCACTGTTCTCCCTATTTTTAAATGACGCTATGTTTCTCCCCCTCTCTATAATCTATCACTCTGCGTTTGAGTGTGGCTGTGTGGACCAGTTCTTTTAGTGGGGCCCAGAGCAAAAATATTACTGCTGGAAATATACTGAGCCCCGTCTCTCGGCCTCTATACATAGTTTAGATCATACTTTTATGCCTAATGCCAACATTTTAAAGGTTTTTGCTCTCTACAGTATTTGTGCATGGAGACTATGGTGTGACAGTGTGTTAAGGTTAGCAAAAGATCACATTGGATGCAAATTGCAAAGTCTGCAATGTGAGTGCAGGATGCATTAAAACCGAATGATGATGGGGGTCCTCATTCCTTAAACTTTGACTAAGCATACATTACGAGACTATAAATAAGCCGAATGTTGCCAATAACAGCTCTTCAACTAATGTGGAGTTTGCACTGCCTGATAATTTGTGGTTTAATGTTTTTTCCTTCAAACACATTTCGTTTTAATTGTTTTCTCAATGGTGGCAAGATGGTACCCATCACACAGCCATCTGTCAGTCAGAGGACACTTTTATTAGCCAGATCCTGCTCATTATGGCGTTATTCCTTGAGTGGCGTTTGTGATTTTGGTCCTCAACCATTGTTTTGACCTGAAACATGATTTCATTACATAAGAATTTGTCTGCACTGAACAGATGTCAACTATATCTCAATTGCAAGCAATCTAGAGGGCATTTGTGGTTAATATGTTACCTCTGCTAAATTACAATAATCAAGTCAGTTTTGATAAAATGTGTCTTTGTGATAAAATGTAACACTTGTAAAAAAAAAAAAAAAAGTAGGCTAGAACAAGACATTGTGCGATAGAGAATCTTTATGTTCAGCAAATCTAAATGAAGCAACATTTTTCATCATTTCTTTGTTGTGAACAAACAAAAAACAGAAGGCAGCTTTTTTAAATCAATGATAAGTTCATTGATTTACTTCAGTGTGTGTTTCAGTTATATGTTGGACTTGCTGCATCTATACGGTCTTTGTTCTCGGTTTTACACAGCTCACAGTGTTTTCTCTCAGATCCACCGTCTTTAACCCTATTCAGAACTTTGCTGGTGTTCTGGACCCCAGGCCATTTGGTTTAGGTGACAGGTATTGTTTTTTCATTTTTGAAGATTTTTTTTAAATAAAAGAAGAGGGACATTTGTCATGCATTTGGAAGCAAAAATATGTCAACTTATCAGAAAATGTATTTAACATAGTATAAAAGTCTAGAGTGAATACCAACAAATATTTTGCACATATTCTTTTTTGGAGTCCAATGCACCCCGAAAGACCTTCTACGTATGACAACATGAAAGTCCTGAATAGGGTTAACTTAAAATGGTGAAAACAGGACACACACACACACATACAGTTAAAGCAAGCCAACGAAAGGGAGAAACACACATACATGCAGCAGCATCACACACGCTTCCGTCAGGTGCTGGACTTGGCAGTTCTGTGGGTTGGGCAGATGGGGCATCAGCATCCTCCCTCTGAATCCTCCTCACAGTGCCAGCAGAGGCTGCGGTCCTTGGAATATGTTCTCTCCTCTGGATTTGAGGACTCACCAAAGCCTTGCCCAGCTCCTCAAAAAAAAAAAAGAAAAAAAAAAAAAAGAGTGATCTCTTATGCAGCTTCCCTCTCTTCCAATCTGGACTGAGTGCCATCCAGATACCCAACACATTGTATGCCAGGATGTCCAAGATATTGTAGAAAATCACAAGTGGCCCGTGTTGGGTCCTTCTGTTGCAGCTTGAGCCAGTCTTCCTTCTGTGGCATGGACGTGCGATATGATTTCTGTTTTTTTGACACTCCTGACCACAGATTCTTCCATCTCTGGGCAGCGTTAATCATAAGCACCACATTTGTTTTGTATTAATAGAATGTAAGACCACCAGAGACAGCTGATTTTGGATTTTGGAAACAAATAAGAAGTGTGTGTGCAGTTGTATTACTCATGTTGTGAGGACATAAATCTCATTCTGCAGATCTATTAGTATTTACTTTTTTATTATCCGCTCTTATCTGTTCTCACCTACAGTTTCCACACTTTTATTACCCTCAGGTCCAGCGAACAGTGCTTATGTGATATAAATCCATAGGGGGTGCAAGGTAAGCACGACATCAAATTATGTTTTATTAACATGTAAGTAAGTCGGGGAGGAATTTAAAGTCTGAAAAATTTATTAAGCCATTCTTCTGTGACTAAACACTTAAAACAGGTTCCACAGACAACACAAGGATTGAACATGTAGGCTTACAACATTTTTGAAACCCAATTACTGTAGGAAATTCTATAAATATCGCAAAGGCACTTTTATTTAAATTGTTTGTACTTGTAGAGATTTATACAGTACTTACATTTGAAAAGATTAGTAACATCGTGCTGCTAATAGATGATCATTTTTAGCTATGAATAATTATAGACATGCATGATTTTACTGTTATTTCTTAAAACTCACAAATCTAATTATGAGGAAACAATAGAACAACAGTGCATATGTGCAATAAGTACTAAAACATTCTTTTAATGAAAAGTGTGTTGCTTTTGTTTTTGCCTTTGGTGTTTCCTTTAAATGTGCTTAAATAGTTTCAAATTCATTATTTTCAGGCCTTCACCCATAGTAATCCTGCAGCATGGATTTGCAGGATAAAACAGAATGGACCATGTGGAAATGTTTAATAAGAAATCCAATGGGATTCCTGCACAGTATGCAAATGAATGTAAATCGTCTGTCATGCATCATAAGCTGTGCTCTTGAATTCTGGGGAGATATTTCATATAATTATGTTGAGATCATAAATAATATAGGATCTTTAAGGAATAGAAAAAAAAAATACATGTCATCCCGTAGATTTCTTCAAACCTCTAGCTTTTTACAACAAGCAGCGAATGTAAAATACTTCACATCTATATGCATAATTCAGCACCATTTTAGTGTTATTATGCAGCTTTCTGCATTTAATCTGTGCCGAACATTTTGGAGTGTGTAAAACTATGCATTTCCTATTTAGCGATAATAGTTCTAATAAAAGGTTTTCTGAGGTTTTTTCTGCGTAACTCAGTTATTTTGTTCAAACATGGTTCTGCTGAATGTCACTTTTTTGTAATATAAAATTCCATATTCAAATAGAACGCAGGAAATATGTGAAAGTGCCTGCTACTTCTGGCCAGCGCTCGTGATTAACTGAGCAATTCCAGCAGAGTTTAAGCATGGGGCTCAGAAACAGCAAATCACAACCGCAGGATGTCTTTATGCAGTGAATGGTTTGCGTAGCTCTACACTAACACTGTATGAAATTTTCTAAAACAGATTTACCTAAAGACATACTGCTGGGTCAAGCATTTCATGTAGTATTTCATCTCCTGCCCACCAAACTGCATTCATGAAAAGAGCCCGTAGTCAGAGATTCACAGTAAAAATGACGAGACTATTATACATACAGCACCACAAAAACTGGAGTGGGGGTATATTGAGTGAAAAGGAAAAATGAAATTGAATTACTGATTATAGACAATCAACATCAAAAGATGCAGCTCTGTGTTGATTTTACGTTCAAAGCCCTAATTCATAATTAATAATGTTAATGCACAGGAACAATCCTTTAATGTTATAAGGCTGTGACAACACAGCCACTCCATTTTTTTTCTCTTTTTTTTTCTGCGGAACTTGGTTTGAAACTTGTCTAAATAAGAGGTGGTAAAATAATGAATCAGAGTGTTTTGATGCTTTTTCTCAGTGGAAAAACACACAATCCAATGGTGCACATTGCCACACCTCCAAAAGCCAATTAGTGTGGGGAGTTAATTAGTTTATGGTGTAGTTCACCAACCGTAATCTCCTGCTAACTCTCAAATAGTGGAGAAGAAAATGAATTCCCTTCCGAGTAATCATGATACCATCAGCACACATCAAAATTGGTGTTTTTCTGCAACATCCACACGAAGCACATAATTGCGATTACAATATTTGCCTGAGTGGCACTTAAGTATGTTTCACCAAAATCTGCTTCTAATTTTTGTTTCTTTCTTTGACAACTGAGTGACTCTGATGAAAATTCATTGCAAATGCTTGAGCTCAGTAAGTCAAAAAGGTAAGTTTGGGAGTAGGAAAAAAGAAACACAATATAAATGCTTGATTTGTGGATTCTTTTTTTTCTTTTTTTTTGGAATCTTCACACCCAAATGAGCTTTATTTCAGAGTCATGTCAAAGCTTTGAACCAGAAAATGTATCCACAACTCTCAGGTGCTTTCAGAGAGAGTCTCGCTTTGTGCTTTTTTTGTGTGTCTCTTGCTTCAAGCTTTAGAGGAGATGTGTTCTGCTCTGTCTCTGTGGAGAACAGCGCTTCGACTCAGGCGCTGCTTCTTATCAACGCACAGTTTAAGTACCTTTTACTAAATCAATGCCTCTGTTTATGAGGGTGATGATGATTAAATGGTAACCGTTTTGCTTGTGTGTGTTGTGTTCTGTCCAGTGGCTGAAAATAAACGTGTTGTATGTCCTCTGGTCTACTCTTTTGAAGCTTGCTCTGCTGTTTTCTTTGGTGCTGTTCTCTTGTTCTGTATTGTATTCTGTTCTTCTCTATGCTGTACTTGACTTAACTCTACTCAGCTTCTCTACTCTGCTCTACTCCGCTTTTACTCAACTTTTAATGGACTCCAGAAAGAGTAGCAGTGGAGGCAGATGGCCTATAAACAATAAACAAGAGTTTTAATATTCAAGCAAGTGTAGTTCCTTATTACTTTGCTATTGTGCCAGACTTTTTCCACTTTACGTCATGATAAGTTGCAGTGACAGTGCGAAAACCACCGGCATAGTTAATTGAGTTTAAGTCCTACGCCTGTATTTGAGTAGATGCACGCATGATACTGTGTGCTCTGTCTGTGTGTGTGTGTGTTGAGTGTGTGTGTGTGTGCGCGACACAAAGCAAATCACCACATGATTAACAGGCCACCACCAAACACCACTGAGTTTCAGTGCTTCTCTTTTTGTACTTGTCACAACTTCTGACTAGCTCAGAATAAAGTGGATTTCACAAACAAATACACACAGGCCCACTCACGCAAATACATACCAAGGCATGCCGCTGCACACAGACACACACAGACTGCCTGTAACACACACTTCATTTGTGCCCTGACAGCTCAGTACATGTTCTAGATGAAAGAATTGACAGTTCAAGGTGACAGCTACCTCCAATCAATCCAGTGTTGCGCTGTGTGATGTGAGCTCTGTGTACCTGATTTATATATATATATGTGTGTGTGTGTGTGTGTGTGTGTGTGTGTTTTGTGTGTGCACACGTGTATGTCTCCTCTTTTGTAGTGTTGGTCCAGGTAGGGGGTAGCTGACAGGTGTCCCTTCTTCTTAGCCATGCAATTTATCACCCTACTGGTGGTAGGGACCTTTGCCTTAGTGCAAATGTCCATAATAAAAAAAGCTTTCTCTCCTTCTAAACAATTAAACAACAAGTACAGCAGGCAATTATTAAGCAATTTCAGGCCAAAACCTTAGAAATAGAATAATAGTGCCCTCTTACAACATCACCTCGTTGTTCATTCTGCTGTTTTTTCTCTCGTCTCTCTCTCTCTCTCATTATCCGTACACTGACAATGGCAGCGAATATATTCCAACAAGAAAAAAAAAAAGTCAAGGCATGCTGAGCAGCCATGGAGATTTTAAATCTTTTGTTCTTTCTGGTTTAATAATAAAAAGTGTTTCAGGGCTCCGTATGAGCCAGCTGTCAGAAATAAACCATGGCTATCAATATCACTCCCCAGATATCATTATTTTAGTTCTTTTCAATTAATTATGAGAGCGTGGTGAGACGGTACTTTAGATCTCATTTCAGGGCCTAAATTGGTTTGTGGGCATAAAAACCTTTATTGTGTTTGCCCTGCGGCACGCATACGCACACTTACACACAAAAAACGGCGTGGAGAGTGAGTTTGGATATGGAAGTTAAATATATCGTTTTGTTGCTGAAGATGGCAACATTTTGCTGGATATCGAGCACTTCATCATCAAGCTGTTATTTGAGGTAAAACTCTTTCTCTTGATAGTTTGTTACACTGGATGATTTTTTGTTTTGTTTTGTTATTCTATTGAAATGCACATTCCTTCACTCTCTCCTTGGTAACAGTAGCTTTCTCTGTGGGGAGCCCCTTACCACCACCCCACCCGCACTGCCCCTACCACTCCTCCTATTCTATTCATGCACTGCTGCTGTACCAAATCAGCCGGGGGTGAGGGCTTTAGGGAGGGTGGGCTGGAGGGTTATGCGGGAAGCATGAACCATGGTGAACAATACAAGCATGAGGACAGGCCTTAAAGTTAAGATAAAGATCCAATTCCTTGTTCTCTCTCTCTCTCTCTCTATATATATATATATATATATATTTTTTTTTTTTTTTTTTGTCCTGATGCTTTTCTGTTTCTATTGCTCTCGCCTTGCTGTCTTCATCTACTCTCTCTCTCTTCTCTCCTTGGCAGTGGACGGAGGGAGTCAGGGTGATAAATAGGTGGTGTCCGATGTGCTTCTCCTCTCCTGTCGTTCTTTCTCTCCTTCTCTTCCACTCTCCTCCTCTCCGGTCTCGGCTCACCGCACTCCCAGCCCAACAGCGTGTTCATTCCTGTCAGCAAAAAGAGAATCACTGGAACAACCAGATCTACAGCGCACATGCGCAAATACACACACACACACACACACACATTTTTGCAATCATACACGTGTAGACACACACAAACATGGACCATAGTAGGCTTGATAAAATAGGCTTGTGGCGGTATGTTAATCTATACAATGCACTCAGATATTCACCGTGAGCCACAGTGGCACTCTGAGCTTACAGTACATGTAGGAACACACTCGCAGCCAGAGTCTATTAGTGTTCACAGTGCACACAGTCTGGATGAATTAACATCAATGGTCACCAGCATCGACACTACGCATGCACTTATTTATCCCAGGCACTTTCCTGTGCGTGGGGCGGGAGGTATTTGGAAAATCCCAGTTCAAGAAAGACAGAAAGAAAGAAAAAGAAAGAAAGAAAAAGAAAGACTATAGGCCTCTAGCCCTAGTAGGAGAAGGTGGTCAATACCTACCTTAGTCTTGATGGATAGTTGCCCTGGAGTTAAAGCTCAGTGCTTTATTTCTCCTACCCACAAGTGACATGTGTACTCCTAGAAACCATTATCGAAGTATATGCCTGTATCTCAAGTAGCACCTTATATTTACACCTATGCGAGCTCTGAATAGTTCCCTGATCCGTTTCTGAAATCTCTTGAAATGCCCACCTGTCCAAATCTTATCGATACATCTCAAATGAGACCGACACATCATACGCTCTATTCAAGCCTCTAATAATACAGCCTGCAGAGTCAGTTCCTCCTCTCAAAACATTCTCAGTGGAGTGCACTTCCCTTGACCCCTTTGCTACGTAAGTGAGTGTGTCACTGGAGTTTTATTGAGGAACAATTGGTGTAAGCATCCCCTCAATGCTGCCATGCATCACCTGTTGTATAATTGAAGAGGCTGAGTGCTTGTTAATGATCCTCTGCTTGACCCAGGGCCTGTATTTGCATTGTTTTTACCTTAGCACATGGCTAATAGCTAGCCTGAAGGCACACCAGCCTAGCGAGGGATCGAACACCAATTTCCTCGATGCCAAGGGCGAGCTTACCACATCATTTGGAACATAAGAGAAAAGGTGCATGCTTGCACACAAACGCAGCCACCCATTCTCTATATTTCCTGCTCCACACGTGCACAAACACACTGTATAACTGAAGCTATGTGGCCCGGGGGTGCGTTGAATAGAAACAGTGAAAGGTGCTATTTATTTAGCTGATGAGAGTGAACCTGTAAGCAGAGAGGCTGTGAGGGAGGGACGCCAACACCCCCAGAGAGCTGGCTCCTTCCTTAACCCAGGAAGGCTCTTTTAAAGAGGTCACCGAGGGTGAAGTGCAAAGACAGTCTACTATGAAAGAAAATTGAGCCTAAATAAAACACGCTAACAGACAGACACATCCCACACCCCCTACCATTTTTCTGAACATGACTTCAAATTGGGTTGTAAAAATGTGTATCTCTTGGGCTTATACGAGAATCCAATCTGCAACAAGGAGGGGGTGAACAACAGAGCAAGTGATAAAAACAAATAAATCAATTTAGTTGCCGGATTTATTTTCCGATCACAGAGAGCAGTGAGTAATAAAAACTGTATTACACGAATGCTAAGCTTCGCTTGCATTTTTCATTTATGTGCATAGCATTTGAGTGTGTGTGTGTGTGTGTGTGTGTACAAATATATTTGTGCAAGACAGTTGCCTTTGTCAGCGACGAGAACATTTTTGTGTGTGCGTGGTGGCAGAAATGTGAAGTTCTATTCACCTAGCAGATGCACAATATCATAACCAATACACAGTAAAAGCCCACTGGGTTCTATTTAACAACACAGAAATTTTGACTATGGTATGTGCGCAGATATAAACAATGTTATAGCCCCATCCCTGGCCCAGTGCTGTCCTTATGCCGTGTCTATACTTCACTCTCTTTATGGCACTTATTATTGGAGAGTCAACAGGCATAAAAGAACAGAGGAGCTCAGCCAATGTTTTGAAGTGTCATTTGGCAGGTGTAGAGAGGAGGATATTGGGAGAGGGGCAACAAAATTGCCTCAAATCAAAAAACTATACAGGAAATAATTCACTTGGACTGTATGTCTCTAGGCACTCAACATTTAGAATGGGCTCTGCTACTTTAATTGAAAGGGAAAGAGAGAGAAAAGCTGTTACAAACAAGAGCATGATTTATGAAATCCATCCCTCTGTTCGTCCGAGCGAGCTCATTATGTATGCACAACAGAGAAAGTGTAAGAAGACGGATGAGTCGTCCCTGTGGCGGAGGAAGAGGAATGGCGGCGCTAAACTCCGCCGGTAATCAACTGGTGAAATTAAACATCAAAAAAACAGGAATGATTGTGTGCGGCAAAGCGATTTGTCTGCAATTAGCGACTAGTCGCATAACTCACACACAGGCCCACATAAACACACTCACGCTTAATGGAACAAGACGTGTCACGGGGTGTGTATTTGTGCCTGTATGCAGAAATACGGCACAGGATAACCATAAAAACAGTAAGTTAATAAACTTGAGGGACATTAACAGGATCTAGGGCAATTGGTGAACGGCTACTTCATTTGTCAGCGGTTCTTATTGAATGGTTTCTGAAAGGCAGCTGCTTGTATTTATGACCTTTTCACTATCATTTGTTTAGGCTAATAAACAAATGGTTGAGCTAAGTGAGGGAGTGGAGGTAAATTTTATTCCTCACACCTAAGTGTATTAAATATAGTATCATGATTTTGACAGTGTTCTTTAATCAAACATAGAATCCCCTCATCTGAGCAGGACATTGTAGTTTGTGTAAACTTTAAATTGGTCTCTACAAGACTTGTCTGCAATGAAAATGACACAAGGAAAGGTTACCCAACAATTTCTGAAATTTGCCAGTGCAATTCATCAGTCTATTATAGGAAGTGCTGTTCACTCTAGCAGGGATGTCATACAGATAGCACCCAATGTCAATGAATGTGGTCCTTTCCACTGTTAACAAGCTGCTCTCATATTTCTTTCCTTCTGTTTAATTGAATTTCCTGCGTATGACAGGATTACTAGTTGAGTTTAAGCCTTTGCTTTTCTTAATCCTTAACATGATTGCCTGTGGCTTGTTCAGCTAGCAGAATAACACGTGAGGTAACAACCCAGCAAATGACTTCCATCCATCCATCCATCCATCCATCCAAATTAGAGCTCACCTGTCAACCTGCCAGCCAATCACTGTAAGTATAACAGGTTTATCCATGA
>NW_007577760.1:135086-139516 GCF_000690725.1 Stegastes partitus
CCATCCATCCATCCATCCATCCATCCATCCATCCATCCAAATTAGAGCTCACCTGTCAACCTGCCAGCCAATCACTGTAAGTATAACAGGTTTATCCATGACAAATGATGTCTGTGGTGACAGGGTCAACTCCGCCTTTTCTCTTAGCTAAGGAGTTCTCTTTGTGCCTTGATTGCTCTCAGCAGCTTTGTGAATAGATCTTGAGTGGAAGCTCTTCACTCTTAGTGCCATTTAGATGGACTCCAAGTGGTAAGATAAGATCCTTTGTGAGTAACACCCACGTATTTTAGTGAAAATACATTGCTAGTGAACATTTAACTAATATGTCTAGCGTCAACATTTGCCAAATACTTAAATTAACATTTGAATTGAATAAATGTCCGCTGGTCACAATTAGATTTCCTTTGAAACGCATTGGCTGTTGTGAAAGTAGAGACCTGAGTGCGCACACATGGTCACTGTAAACAATCTGAGTGATTAAGAGAGCGAGACATCCACTGCTGGCCTGTGTTGGTTTGATTAAATTATGTGGTTGTGTGTCAGTCCTGCAAGGACAGTCCCTGATTATGTTGTGAACATTTGCTAAGATGTCTAATGAATTTGCCAGCATGCAATTAAGTGCCTTGAGTGCCTCATCCACATGTGCTGGCTTTATATTTCCCTCTTGTCCTTCTTGCCTCTATCTTACTTTGTCTCCCCACTAAGCTTTGGCAGAATCTCCTTTTTGTTTTTCATGTCGGCTCCTTTCAACTTTCCACCATTACAGAGCAATGAGAGCTAGTCAAGTGGTACAGAAAAAGTCTGTCTCTGCCGAACATTTGGTTCTAGAAGTTTGGTAACGGTAGCTACACTCAGCAATTTCCCTGAGGTTTCCACCAAAAGGATCAATAAAGTTCTATTCTATTCTATTCTATTCTATTCTATTCTATTCTATTCTATTCTATTCTACACACATTGCCTAGCAGAGATGTTGTGGTACTGTCCTGTCAAAGAAAACTCCATCCTGTCTCTATTCATGACTTTATTTCTTTCGCGAGGAGAGCTAAAGTAAAGCTTAGTCCTTCAACCTAATATGACTCACAACAAGTCTGTTTGTTGCTTTCCTCTCTCCTCTGAACAGAAAATTGCTTCAGTGCAGCTCTCGAGGGGGGGCTTTTAGTTTCAGATGATTTGTGTTGCTTGCTTACGCATCACATGTTGGCCTTTGACCTCAAGCCACGAAGCAGGTGAAATGGAGTTGACCCTGCTTCTCCGCACATGCAAAGGAAATGGAATCGGCGAGGGTTCTTCAGATCACACAAACTTTAGGGCCAAAATGCAACATCCACCAGAGTCTCTTTTTTTGGACAATACCCACCCCTCTCAATCTCTATTTACCCCTGCTGTCTTCAATCTATCTTTTCCTCTTTACCTCTGACCTTTTCACTTTTCAGTTCCTTCATACCAATCTGCTCTTTCATCTTGTCGTCTATTCTTTTTCAGTCCTGCCATACTACTGACCTTTCAGTTTCATTCTTCCTCCATTCCTCTACCTCTCCTCTCTTCCTGGTCTAGGCTGTAATTCAGCTTGTTTCAGGGCCAGTTAGGCAGCCAGTGGAGTTAATCTGTCTTTTCAGGTCATAAATCACCGCTTGGCATCTCTCTCTCTTCCTCTATCTCTCTCCTCCTCTTTCTTTTCTCTCTCTCCCTTCTTTGCTCTTACCTCCTGCGTGGACACCAAGTGTGCTTTGAGGTGATTGCGCCTGACAGTCAATGCCGGTGTTCTTTGGATGCATGTTTACGTGCACACATGTGAGTTTGTGCGCTCTTATCAATGCCTTAACACCCAACAGATAGGGAGTGAAACTGCATACTCTTGGAGTGCCACAGCCAATAAGAAAAGATTGTTGAAATGTCAAGACCAATCAGAAGTGATGTTTCTCTCTGTGGTGCAGTTCGGATCAGAGTGTGTGTGTGTGTGTGTGTTTGTGGGGGGTTTTCATTCTGCAAACACAACAATGGCACACACTGACACTCGTAACAGATGGAATCTCCTGGCTGAAAAATTCACTCATAAGCTGAGCAAAAAAAAAACTTGTAGAGAACCAACTCTGAGCGTGCATGTGCGTGTGTGTGTGTGTGTGTGTGTGTGTGTGCATTCTGACATATCTACGATCGAGCAGGTGCATGGGAAACTGTTGGCCCCTACAACAGACAAAACCACATCAGGAACCTAGAGTGGCGGAATTGATGGGGGAAGAAACGCAGAAGAAAGAAGGGGAAGGAGAGAAAACAGCTTAGCGTAGCAGGAGGGAGGAGAGAGAAAGAAGGGGGAACGCAGGAGGAGAGTAAAGTTGAATAGCGGGAGGGCGGGAGTGGGAGAGCGGGTGAATGAGTGTGTTGTGGATCTATTGTGCCCGGCGACTGAATGGAGTGTTAGTAAGCTAAGTAGTAACTGGTGATTTACAGCTCCAAGGCCATATCTGCTGAAGTGGGCAAACAATACCCTTTCATAAGCAACATTCAGCGACGAGAAGAACCGTGTTAGGACTGTGATCTGGATCTAAAGTGGGGCAAAGTGTTTTGGAAGTTGGTGGTTATGTGTGAGGAGACCCCTCAGCACAAAGGAAAACCTCAGGGGCAAGAATGCATGAGTGAAAACTGAACACTCTGGGAGATGCTATTTATGAAACTTTAGTTTTAAAGAAGCTTTTTTTTTTTTTTTTAAACCAGTGTGTTAATTAAGTCTCGTATTGTCTCATGATCTTTGCTCTGAGAGATAAAGAGGCTGTGTGACACTATCAGCTCTGTTCAAACTTATCACACAGCTGGTTTTAGTATTTGTATGTATGTGGGGTGGCATTGTAAATAATCACTCTCTGTTGGCTGCAGGTTTGCAGATTATCTCCCCCTGTCTCCCTGTCTGAGCTTTGAACTATTTTCAGCAACTTAAAGCACTTCTTAGCTTATTCAAATGTAAAGACACTCAGTAGTCAGCTTCGATAATAAGAGCCTGTGTCAATTACAATTTTTTGAAGTTTGTGTTTGCTTATTATGTTTTCATCCAATTTTTTTTCTCATGTCAACTTCTCACTTTCTCTGTCAGCCTGTTCCCCACACTCAGTGAGAAATGTTGAGACGCCAGTCATTATGAGCAAAGCCACCCAGTATGGGGACCCTGAACGCAGACCTATCCGTGGCATTAGAACAACAAGCCCTGTGACGAATGGGAGAAAATAGAAGAGCAGCGATGTGTGTGTGTGCGAGTATGTGTGTGTGTCCTTTTGCTACACATCTGCCATTCTGATTTGTCGAGAAAGAGGGAGATTCGGTTGACCATTCTGACTCTGTTGCGCTGCAGGATTGTGATAAGGTGCCACACGCACAAAATCACTCACCTAGTCAGCGACTGCATTCGGTGCTGCAGTGGCCTGCATATACAGTAGATGGCGAGGAATATAAAACACGCGAGTGCTGCAGGAGCAACAGTTGGCTCAAGCTCGCGCCCCCAAACCCACGAGGCCTCCTTTCAGAGACCCCAGAGACCTCAGCCTCCATCCTAATACTCCTCCATTCCTTTCCAATTCACCCTCTCCTCTGTTCCATCCCTCCCCCTCCGCTGCCCTTCCCGCCCCAGAGAGTTCTCAGTTCTGACAGAACAGTTAATCATACACTCTCTGCAGGTCTCATCCGATGTGTGTGCATGTGTGTGTGTGTGTGTGTGTGCAGACATGGGTGTGTCCAGATGTACACCTTCATTTTCAGCAAAACAGAGGATCTGTCTTTCTCACCTCTGTTTTTTCTTATTTCCTCTCACTTTTTTTCAATTCCCTTTTCCCCTGCTTTCATATCTTACCTGTGTGAGAACAACATAAACTAAAAGACAGTTTTCAACATTAAAACACCAGTGAATGATTAGTGTAGTGGTGGTGATGATTAGTGTAACTTCTTTTTGGGTGGGGGGGTTGTTGGTGTAACCTTTGACTTCTACTTTGGTAAATTACCCTCCTGGCTGGCTCTAATTCTTTTAAACAGGATGAAATAGCCAGCTTGTGTACATCAATTTCATTTTTGGAGGTATATGTTCCATCCAAAGGTAAATGATGGAGGTAACATCCCTAAAAAAAAAAAAAAAAGTACTCCAGCAGCTTAGAATGTAAACTTCCCTCTTTTCACACCTGTCTGAAAACAACATTTGGGTTCCAATTAATGCTGATGTCCTGCTTCCTGCTCTTATTGGCCACAACAAGATCTTTCCTTTAACAAGACCATGTCTAGAGAGGGGCTGCATGGTGGGTCGGTGGTTAGCACCGTTGCCAGAAGATCCCTGGCGTGGAGTTTGCATGTTCTCCCTGTGCAGTGTGGGTTCTCTCCGGGTTCTCCGGCTTCCTCCCACACAGTCCAAAAACATGTTGAGGTTAATTGGTGATTCTAAATTGTCCGTAGGTGTG
>NW_007577760.1:139599-228525 GCF_000690725.1 Stegastes partitus
TTCACCATAAGTCAGCTGGGATAGACTCCAGTCCCCCTGTGACCTCAGTGAGGATTAAGCGGTGTGTAGATGATGGATGGATGTCCAGAGAGTTGCTTTATCACAGTTTTTGCACATAACAGGAGGATGCGTTCTCACTACTGGAAATACATCTGTTTGATTTAGACAAGAAGTGCCATCTGGGTAAACACGGCACAACACGTTTATTATGGTCACGTAACAGCAGACACTGAATCTTATCGTCACCCATTTTCATTGACGTCCTCATTTAAATGACCCTTCTTCTTCATGTTCATGATTGTATTAATGATATGCCCTAGTTGTTTATTGAAAGGACTTTGTACCAGGGAGCTGACAGATTAAGTTGGCTTAATGTGCGATTCAACTGATGGACATTTAATATTAGACACTATATTCTGATATGTTCTGCTATATATACCGGAGACTAAATATGAGATGACTTCAGGCCTGCAATGCAGGTGTGAAAACAGCTGCACTTGGAGCAATTTGCGGCCTCCGATACAAAATATTACAAAGGAAAAGAAAAGCAATAGTGAGAAATTTACGCAATCTCCAAAAATTACATTCCTATACAATGCTACAACATAGTAAGACACATTCCTACTTTCAAGTAGAAGAAGCGTTGTGGTGGACTATGCCTGATAAAAAACTGTACCATCAACGACTGGGATTCGTATTCTCTGTGACTGTTACCTTCAGACTTAAGTTCCATTTTCACTCCATATGGTGAGCTTTAATCACCAAAACAATTTGGTTGGATCTGGCTAAGAAAATGAGTGACAGTTGGAAAATAAAAAAAAAAAAAAAAAAGAGTGTTGATTGGATATGTATTTGCTGTACGTCACAATCAAATGTAATCTGGGAGAAAATAAGTTTCCCACAAAACATAATTGAGGGTGCAGCAAAGCTGTAAAGAAACATTTTTTTGGAGACAGGGCTCCTAGTTTCATAACTCATTTGTTTTATTTAATTCTTTTATCACTGTGTGGGGAAAAAAAAAAAAATCACTATGGATGGGTGTTGATGAGATGAGAAAAGCTGCTGGAGTGAATGCGCTCCAGCTGCTTATAGGGAGTTTGTGGTCTGACACCAAATCTATGCACCGTAACACGGGATAGCAGATCACGAGCTGTGATAAATTATATGAAAAAAACATATGTTACTGATCAATTAACCAGACCAGAGCTGTGCACGGACATTTATTTTTAATTAGACTATATGTATGTCTTCTATCAATCATTCATTCAAGCATTAGAAATGTTAATGATTATTCTTTTTAATTTTCTGAAGACCTTCTCAAACCCAAATTTTGTTGCCTGTGGGAAACTTCACATCCCTTTTGGGAAAGCTAAGCCCCTTTGGCTCCCCTGTAATTTGAATGTTTGGAATTTTGTATTGGACGCTATCTGCTTGATTTTATTCACTCGGACTAATGAAGCCTTGCATTTTTACACAGAATGAGGTCAGTGAGTTTTGTCTCCCATCACTTACTTGCATGTTAGGAAAGGATCTTTGAATGGCCTGTGTTAATAGAGGGAAGCGTTTCAGCTGACAAAGCCTGTTCCACTGTTTAAATATGCACTTCATTATTGTTTGAAAACAGAACTGGAACATTGTGAACCTTTCCTACAGCACCTCCAAAAAGTTGAGACACTCACAGAAGTTGCATTTAAAAATAATATGCAAAATAAATAAATAAATAAATTGTTGTTGCACAGCAGATTCTTTTGTCTGTAGCCACCTGTGTGTCGATTGTCCTTTTTAATCCAAAGTAAAACGTCTTTAACTCTGGGACGTGGATGCTGCTGTAAGCAAGGAAGCTTGCAGTTCTGTATCTGCTTGGTAAATATGCCCTTGTGAGTCCAATAAGAATGAATCCCTGTTTAAAGCTGAAATCTGTAACTCTGCACACATTGTCGCCTTTGCCTGTAGTGACACGTCTCTAGCAACGTTGACCAAGGTGTTATGAAGGGTTGTGAGGAAGCCTGCGTTTTATTTGAATCAGTTCTTGCAGTACTTGGAAAAATATCTCAGCTAGTGAAGTGTGAACCTACTGGGCTTATGCTTGATTTTGACGCGTGAAACTACAAGCGCGGTTCGAAATGTGTCGTTTCCAGTACGCTGGTTCAGTATTAAGTGGACTTTATTGGCACTGTCAGCCACCACAGGAGCAACCTGACAAGTCATGACTGTCTGATTAACTCAGCGGCACACTACAGAGTTTCCATCCACGGTTATTGTGCTGACTAGGGCGTTTCATACGCTGATCAGCCATAAGATTAAAACCACTGACAGCTGAAGTGAATAACACTGATTATCTTGTTGCAGTGGCACCTGTCAAGGGGTGGGACACATTAGACAGCAAGTGGGCAGTCAGTTCTTAAAGCACGATGAGTTGGAAACACTAAGAATGAGCAAGCGGAAAAATCTAAGCAATTCTGACAAATAGTGAAAGTAAAGAGACGGGATCAGGACATTTCCAAAACGGCAGATCTCATTGGGTGTTCCTGGTATAGAGTGGTTTGTACCTAACAAAAGTGGTCCAAGGAAGGACAACTGGTGATCTGGCAACAGGGTCACTGGCATCTGAGGCTTACTGATACAAGTGAGGGGTGAAGGCTGGCCTGCCTGGCCTGATCCAACACAAGAGAAAGTGTAGCACTGAAAAGCTTAATGCTGGCTGTGATAGAAAAGAGTGGAACACACAGTGCATCACAGCCTCCTACTGACTCATCAGAGTGTTCATACTGACCCCTGTGTGCTGCTGAAATTGTTTACAATTGGACTGTGAGTTTCAGAACTAAACCATGCAGCAATGTATGAAGGTAGCTTAGTCTGCTTAAACATGGTTTCTTTTCATCATGTGGTATCAATGTATTGTTTACTTGCCACAAGGGGGACCTATATGATGTTATGCAGGTGGTTGCAATGTTGTGGCACCACAACGATGAATATTTTAACAAATTATCATTTGAAATGCTTTACTGCTGTTTATTTGGTGAAGAGATCAATGAAAAAATCTGAATACATACTTATTAACTTCAGACAGTGGTAGCTTATTCCAGATGTGTACACTATTGCAACGATCACTTTAAGAAAACAAAGGTTAAAATACATTTATCTAAGAGAAAAGAGAATAAACCAAGATAAAGCAACACTTCACAACATTTTTTCGCTTCCTATAGCAACCAAAGTATTGTTCTGATTTTTTATTACTTTTTGACTTCAAGCTTTCGTGTTGTGTTGAAAATACAAAAAAAAGTGGTCAATCAACACCTTATTTTAGGTCACACGAGGAATTTTCAGGTACATGTGAGAATGATCGGAAACTTGTGTGTTTTACAGATTTCAATCATTGGACAAATAGCCATATTTCTGTCTGGCATCCTTTTACCTCAGTTACTGTACAGTGCATGCATTTATGCTTAAAAAACAAACAAACAAACAATTTAACTATAGCCACTTGTTATAGTTGGCTTTTTGCTGGGATTTTTTCTTTATGTGTCTTTCTTACAAAATCTGTGGGCAGTCTCACTGACATTTAAATATCTTAAATAAACTAAAGCATTAGTCCAACAAGAGCAAACATCTGATTTTTAACAAATGTGTTGTTGTTGTTGTTGTTTTCTCTCTTTAACATTGCGAACAGAGTTTGGTCATGTGGATAAAAAAGGAATTTACTTGCTGAATACAACATGTTGAGGAGAGCTTTGGATTACCATTTGCTAATGGAGACAAACACAACACTTTCCCAAAACACCTTCTGTTCACATTCTCATCTTACACATACACTGAAGGCTGCAGATAAATGAATGTGTAAGTCCAGCCATCCTTGTTCTTCCTCACGCTGATATTCTCAGGGACACACACACTCTCACACACGCACATCCATCAAGCGTACGTGGAAGTGTGGGGTGTGGGTGAATATTACAAGTCAGCAATTTTGAGGTGTGAAAATTGCACTTGCTCTCCAGGATATTTTTAATTTCCTATTAAACATCATTACACTCGCATGATTATGCATGGAAACCACACCCATGAATATGCACACACACATATACACACACCCCCTCTCTCTCTCTCTCGCTCTCTCTCTCTCTCTGTCAAAGACAAACTCACCAAGTTCACACTCCGTGACTGACCGTGTGATTCTCATCCTTGTCCTCCATTTCATTAGATAGGGGGCCGAGTGATCTATTCTGGGAGAGAAAGGTAACTCTTTGTTGGTTGCTCAGCTGAAGAGACGTCTCCAATAGCAACTGAGACCTATGACCTCCCCCCCCCCCGTGGTGTCCAGCTCTCATACTTGTGCTTGCGAGTGTCCACGTCTATCCTTGTGTTTGTGAATGCGCCTGTGTGTGTGTGCAGCCTCTGTCGCTGTTTTTGCATGTGTGTTTGTGTGTACACAGACGAAACAGGATGCGATCTATCACTCGCAGATCTATAACGGTGGCGCACAGAGAGGGATGAACACGTTAGTGTCAGTTGCAGACGGGGGCAGACGGGCAGAGGGAGAGGAGTGATGTGACTGTTATTGATCCTGCCTGGTAATTACAGCACGATTTATTACCAGAGAAAGAGGGGGGAAGAGGGGAAGACAGAAAGAGGAGGTATCATATTTAGTTTGGGGTTGTAAGTCAGGTTTTTGGCGAGAGTGAACAAGGTCAGAGAGAGACAGAGATAGATCACTTTACCCCTCCCTCCCCTGAGTGCTGTGCGATCTGATCACTGTTGTGCTTTCTGACATCCTCCCCCGTCTTTCTCTCTCTCTCTCTCTCTCTCTCTCTCTCTCTCTCTCTCTCTCTTTCTCTACGGTCCTGCTTTCTATTTTTTAAATCCTCTTGTGAACATATGATGCTGATTGCATACAGCACAAGCGGACTCATGTTTGTTTTGTTAAACACCCCTGCATACATTTTGTCTTCCCGCGCTTGCTGCCTTTTTTTTGCTTTTCCTTTGTCAGAGGCATCACTTGTAATCAGTGCTGAGCTGATGTGTTGATACGATATGAAACGAAGGTGTGCTCTGTCAGTCCTAACAAGCAACAAGCGTGCCGGTGTTTGCGGCTTCGTAAGAAAGTGTGGGAGTGCCGGGTTGTTTACAGAGATGTGTGGGCGTCAAGCATGATCTTGTGGGTATGTGTGTGCATTCATGTGTGTTTCTGTTTGTGTGGAGGCAATATTGTTCCTGAATATGTCAAAAAGCTACGTTCTTATTGGTGAACCACATCCTGTCTTTCAATGAGTCACACAGACAAACATGCTCGTACCAAAACACGCCGATGTGAACCGACTCACGTATGTTTGATTGTACTGTAGACGCATTCTGATTTTTTTTTCTCCTTACTCCCCGTGATCATTAACAGTTTTGTAATTAGGTTGCACGTCTGGCCTAAATGATCTCAACTAATGAAAGTTGAGGAACACTTTCGTCACAACACCAAAAACACCAAAACCTCAACAAAAGACAGAATTCAAAGCTTTCAATCCATGATAATGTATTAAATACTCAATTTTAGCCCTATTCTTTCTCTTTCTGCATTTTATTCTGAAAGTGTGCTATAAAACACCACCAAGCTCTACTTTTTACTGTGTTCCCCCCCTCCCCCAGGAGTATCTTGTTATATTGTGGGACGGATTCGATTAAAATTAGCAATTTATCTGGGTGTGTAAAATAAATAAAACAACAAAAAAATACATTTGATATTATTCATTGCCAAGTATAGTTTTCTGGTGTATGTTGCTATGGTAATCCCGCAACTGGCAGCATTCCAGTAATAGATTGATTCAGGTCTGGTTATTCTATACACTAGACCTAAAGATGGAAGAAGTGTGTCTTCTCCCTCTCCATTTTTTTTTTTTTTTTCTGTGTGTGTTTGTGAACGTGCACATGTGTGTGCTGTTGTGCATGTGTATCTTTGGCTTATCAATCTGTAAGAGCTGTATTGATTGGCCAAAAGATATTTCCTCTAATGTGCTTGGGGGATGAGGAGTGAGGTTGGAAGGGGGGGGGGGGCAGCTTTCACTTGGGCTCTGAGCTCTTAAGAGAACAGCTATCTATCAACATTTCCAGGCATGGGGAGGGGTCAGGAGCGGGTAGGTGGTTCGATCACCATACAGAAGGAGAAGAAGAAGGAGCAGGAATCATTGAAATAGCAACAGCATCAAGCAGCCAACACACCTTAGCAAAGCGAGCATGTTGTTGTTTATACTGTGGGAGGAAAAGAGCTGATACATCTCCGAGAGCTGCTCGTTTGAGCAATAGATCCTGCGCTTTGTGGAAACAGCCAGGAGAAGAGAGTATCATTATTAGTGCCAGGGCACAGGTTCCAGTAATGTGTTCGGCAAAAGCATGCAACAATCTGCCCGGTGTTTTGTTGGGTTTCTAATTAGGAGGATATGGCTTGAATGCTGAGCTGCGTGGATGCGTGCTGCCCTGACTCCCGGCGATGATGTGATGCATTGTGATGATTATGTCTTTCCCTGTTTTTACACTTGAGCTCCATTTGCTCTCTTCAGGCCTCACGCAGGACGAGAGACTCACAGAGCCACCATTTAGCTCTCAGCGGGGAGAGAGAAGAGGGGGGAATCAGTCGCTCCTCCTCTCTTATCTCTCACTTAACAAAAGCCTCTGATGAAGACAACAAGCATTCTCCCTCCCGCTCTCTGCCTCTCTCTTGCTCTCTCTCATTTATCTCTGGGCTCTCCTCTGTTTAACAGTCAGAGTGCTAGTCGAACATGGCAGCTCTGACACTTTTCACATAGTCCTTTGTTGTGTGCGCTCTTACATGCGCTTGTGTGAGCGACTGTATCCTCGTGCGCACCGTTGTGAGTTAGAGGCAGCATATGCTCACACGTGCGTGTTGGGCGCCTTTTTTCTGTTCTGAGCTTTCTCAGCAGTTATGATTTTGTGGCAATAAACGCCTCTGTAATTACCTTTAGGGTTCACACACACACACACACACACACACACACTCATGTATGTATGCACACTGTAGCCTACACTGTACCCTCTGTGCAGCTGTCTAGTCCTCATTTCTGGTTTATTGTCTTCAACTACCACCGTAGCAGAAGTGGTTCTCTGCTTGCAATGTGGAGGAAATGGGTGAACAGCCTCTCTAATTACACTTCACCCACTGACACTAATTTACATACAAACACAATCGCACTCCAATCCAAACCTTCATTATCTCCGGATTCCATTCTGTAGGGCATGATATTTTGGCTGTTATATTTCATTCAAGCTCTGTTTCTCACCACCGCCGCTTAGTCATTACACTGAAGCCCTTGTCAGACATGGGATATGTAACATTGCTGGCTTCATCAATCTGTTGAAGTGATGGCATTCTGTCATTCAGACGTAGGTCACTTTTATGTCATCGTTTCTCGCGGCTTCATTCAGATGTATCAGCAACAGTGCCGAGATTGGACATGGTAGTTTTTTTTTTTTTTTTTAACTGTTAACACTTCTTGCATGCAGTCCAGACGTGTGCTGTGTTGAAAGGGATATGTAAATGTTCGACCTAATTAGACTGCTGTCGCGACTTTTGTGGAAGAAGTGAAGCCTAATCATTAAGAATAATGGAAAGGAGTGCATGTCGGTAAGTGAGAGCAATATATAGAGACATTTTGAGTGAGAATGTGTAAATTTCTCAAAGTAAATCCCTTTTCAGACATGTGACATTAACATAACATTGCTGGCTTCATCTAGCTTTGAAAGTGACAGCATTGTATCATTCAGACATGAGGGTGCTTCAGACAGTTCTCAGCTTCACCCAGAAACTCCCATTTTGGGACATAAATGTAAACCACCTTAAGTCACTGTCCACAAAAGCTCTAATGTTTGAAGCAATCAACGAAAAAACCTTTGAGGTGGCTGCTGTTGCTCCAGAACAATGTTGTCCACACAGCACAGGTGGGACAAGCAGCACCGTACTCATCCGACCTGACACCTTCTGACTTCTTTCTGTTTCCTGAACTGAAACCTCACCTGCGTGATCGAGCTATGATGAGGTCATGCGTGCTGCTAAGGAGAAATTTGAAGCTCAGATGTGGCCTTCTTCGCATAGCAAAGCTTGGACACCAGTGGACCAAGTGCATTGAAGTATTATGTATTGTATAATGTAATTTCTTTTTTTATTTATTATATATAATTTCCGGACTATAAGCCGCTACGTCTTTCACACGCTTTGAACACTGCGGCTTAAACAATGATGAGGCTAATTTATGGATTTTTACGATTTTGCCTCAAGACAAAAGTGACATTGAGAGCGACAACGAAAGAGAGGAAGTGTGTGACGAAGTAATTCTGAGGCTGTTCAGTTCCAACACTTAAAAAGACGACTTCAGTGGTTTTAGTGCGCAGGAGGAAGATGAAGATAGCGATCGATGACTTTTTCTGGTAGGCTACTGTATTTTTTATTTTCTTAACCAGCCGTGTTACAAGCATTTATGTATTTGTATATGTTACCGGTTCAAATTTACTTAAAAGTAAAAAAAAATCTTTCTGTGTAACATCTTACTGTGAAAATATCTCATGTTACAACTTGCGGCTTACAGACAAGTGCGACCTATATATACAAAATTTTTTTTCTTTTTAAAGTTAGTGGGTGCGGCTTATATTCAGGTGCGCTCAATAGCTCGAAAATTACGGAAATGCAAGAACAATCCTGTGACCATTTCAGACGAGGCCGAGAACGTTTTGAAATAGGTAGGTTGCTTTTACAATTATTTTCTTCACGGTTTCATTCACGCATACCCACAGCAGTGACAGAAAGCCGCGGTACATGTGCAATTTTTGAATAGATCGGACAGCCAGTGCATTGTAATCTTGTTCGCCTGCATGCAGTTCAGATTTGTGCCTTGTTGAAAGTGATTCGTAAATGTTACAATCAAGATTGTCCTCGCGACTTTTATGGAAAAGCGACCGAGGTGCTCATTCAGACATGAAGCCGGCATGTTTAGATGCCATTAGATTAATGGAAAGGAGTGCATGTCTGAAAGGGGCTTAAGTAAAGGGCAAGTGAAAGAGACACAAGTACATGTTTTTCCTCCCTGCTGCGGCTTGATGATATATATTACGTGTGTGTCAGTGTGTACTCTACATGCTTAAAGCCGTATGTAGCCGCAGATCGCCCTCCGTGAGCCACTTTCTGAAATAGCGCAATCGTGTGCCTCTCTCTTTGAGTTGACACATTTCCTTCGCACGTCTGACTTGTGTCCTCGCTCTCCAACGCACAGCACATGCACAATCACTAAGTAAGCTCCATTGTGAGGCCATTACAATGTGAATGAGGGGCCCACCAGCTCCACCGAGATTTGTGTGAGCAAGAGTGTGTCAGTGCAAATGGGTTAGAGAGATTGATGAACTAGTGGGGAGTGAAAAGGGAACACCTAATCAAGTTAAAAAACACTGTGATTGACAGGCTGTGGTTTGGCTGATTGACATTCTGCAGGAGGAGGCCTAATGGGACTGATTCATACAAACATGCATGAATGTGGGCTCTTCAATGTCGGTTTATTTCCATTGATCTTGAGTAGGTGAAATTTTATTTTCGCCCTGGCTGTGGTGTAAGTGTTGCTCCCCTTCTTCTTCTTCTTCTTTTTATTTTATTTTTTATCCTTGAATACTTGTGCAAGAAGCAAGAGATGGAGAGGAACACTAAAGCTCACCGTTAACTTGCACCAGTGCGTATAAAGGTGTGTGACATCCCTCATCCAACTAACACCAACTAACGGGCCGTGAGCTTTTACCGGGCCCGTGATCGCTGATGCCCGAGAAAGAAGGCTGTTTGTGTCAATCAAACCGAGCCCCCTCCCCGTCTTTCGCCTCTCCCCCCCCCCCCCCCCTCTCTCTCTCTCTCTCTCTCTCTCTCTCTCTCTCTCTCTCCCTCGATCGCCTCCACTTGTGTAGGCGCTCTTAAACCGGAGCATTTTACGCGCGGCACTCAGTCGTTAACGGGCAGCCCCGGATCTCGGCGCATGTAGTCGCCGCCGCTTCATCTCCAACCTTTAAATAAAAAAGCTGAGCTAAAACGGGAGAAGAAGAAGAAGAAGTGAGCGCACACGGAGAGAGGGGAGGAAACAGCGGGGGGAGAGAGACGAGAGTAAGAGAAAGCGAAGAATGATGAAAGGGGGGAGGAGAGCGGATCATTCCGGCTGGCCGCCCCTGCTGCTCTAGTGGAGGGGAGAGAGAGGAGAGGAGAGGAGAGGAGGGGGAGAGAGAGGGAGAGAGAGAGAGATGGCACAACGCCTCAGCATCCAAAAGACACGGGAGTGGTGCGCCACCGAGAGCGGAGCCCCGGACTCACCCGAAGCAGAAGCAGCAGCATCACTCTCGCCGCTCCGCCGTCTCGCCTCTCGCCGTGCAGCAGCGCGTCGGACTCGGTCAGAGGTAAGTGGGCGAGTCGGTGACATAAACTTCAGCGGAGGGAAGCGGGATGGGAAAAAAAAGTGTGTGCGATCGCCTGCTGTTAGTTGGACTTTTGTCATTTGTCTGCCTCATAACAGTCAAGGAATGTTTGTGCTGCAGGTTGCATTGTATTTTTTTTTTTAATTTTAAATTGTTATATTTTTACTAGAGACTTAATAGATAGAAGATTTATCACTGCTCTTGTTTTTTCCTTTAGTTTTTATTAGCTGTGCTGTAACAACACGACTCTGTTTTAAATATTGCATGTCTTTTGTACTGGTCTTTCAATATTTATGACAAATCAAATTAAGCTATAAATTCATAATAAAAAAATAATAATAATAACAATAAATCGTTGTTATTTCAAAAACTAATTGGAAAAAAAAACTTCACATCTTTGCTTTAAATTTGCATTTTAAAATGTTTCAAAACTTTTTTTTAAATGTAGGCTTAAAATTTCACAACAGTTTAAAAAAAAAAATCTTATTCTTACATATAGGATAACTTCGATTACCACTATGAGTTATTAAAATAACTTCCAAGTGAACTATCCGTCTCAATCCAATTCCAGCGCCCTCCTGTGGCTCCTGACAGTCAGGAAATACATACCTTTAGTAACAGGTTAGATCAACTCACAAACTCAGCTGTGTCTCAGTTGTGAAGTCTCCTTTTAAATAAAGAAAACATAACTTTCAATCAGCCTCCTCTTAGAATGAATAAGAGTAGATGCCTTTCTCTCCTGCACGTTTTTGCTTTGTGTTAAAATTCTTGACGCCACAAAGCCCCTCATTTATAATTCAAGTGCCAATTTGGATGACACACATTCTGTTAAAGCAAATAATACAACTTTTCTCACGGAGTTGGCACAGCTGTAAAGAAAACAGTTTTCCCCCCGCCTCGTTTCATTTTCTGGTTTCATATGAAGGGAATATGACTGTAGTCCCCTCCTCTGTGACCTTCTCTTGCTTTTGCTCTAAAGGCAAAGGGAAGAAAGTGAGGAGAACGTGAGGAAAGACTATTGATATTCAAACAGACAGAAGGAGAGAAGAGGGGTATAATGGGGGGTGGAGAGAAAAGAGAGAGAAAGAGATGCTGTGGGATCTTTTCTTCTCCCTGGCTCCCGGCACATACATTAAGATGCTAATCCTGGTCTTTTTTGTCTCTTTCTATAATTCATTGCATTTTGTTCCTCTCTCTGCTCTTTCTCTCTCTCCGTCTCTCTTATTCTTGCACTTTCTCTCGTTCCTCATTTCCTCTGTACTGTCACGGGCTCCCCCCAGATTAGTGCTCCTGGCAAAAGGATTCCAGCTCTAATTTTGTGATATTTCAGATGATTAGGTTCAGAAATAGGACAGAGGTGCACAGAGTTTTGGCACAATTAGAGGAATTCTCAGTAGAGCTTTATGGGACCTATTAGTTGAGATCCCATCCACCTCCCCACACTGTCATATTAACACACAACCAGCTGTTGTTTATTTGTGGGGATTGACTTCTGTGTTGTTGTGTTTATGCTTTTAACTGTGATGTCACTTTGCGTGTGTGTGTGCGCGCCAGAGGTTGGCTAAGCCCTAAGGATGCAAGTTGTTTTCAATCAGCTCGGTAGTTACCAGCTGTGCCCTCACACTCCCCAGGGTGGCACAACCTAGGCGCGCACACACACACACACACATCCGCGAGCATGCACACAGTGAACTAATGCATACTATCCAACCTTGCCCGACAAATTCACTCTTTCTTCGTTTCTCCTTGTCCCCCTTTTCTCTGCAGAAATTAATCATCGCTCGCTCTGTCTGTGCGTGTGATTCCTCCGTGAGGTTTGGAAGGAGAGCGCCCCGACTGCGTTTTCTCAATCAAGACCTTTGTTCCCCGACATCCGGCGCAGCTCCCTTTCTCACCTGCCATGGTGACATGACACACCCCTGAGTGGCTTTTTTGCTCGTGTCTGACACACATAGACAATCTCTGGGGTTCCTTAGACCTCCCTGAACTCCTGCATGCGCTCTCTAGACTCCAGCAAACTTTAAAAAACAAAACAAAAAGGGGCATCTCTTCCTCTCGCGATGACAGTGGCTGTGAGATTCCGTCGCCACTTGCGTCGGCTCCTGCTCCTACTGGCCTCCTGCTGTCTCCTGTCCCTACTCCTCTCTGCCTATTTCCTCTTCACGAACTCTACCCCGTCTATGCAGCTTGGACAATCCGCTGAGCCCGCCTGCTCCCAGCCGCTCTCCATGTCCCCGTACCGACAGCTCCCCTACCCCTACCCTCCGAACCCCCCGCACACGCATGTCCACACTGATCCGGTGGTGCTGGTGCTGGTGGAGTCCCAGTACTCCCAGCTGGGTCAGGACATTGTGGCTATACTGGAGTCAGCACATTTCCAGTTCCGCATGGAGATAGCCTCAGGAAAGGGCGACCTTCCGCCGCTGACGGAAAAGGGCCGCGGACGATATTCGCTCATAATTTACGAGAACCTGTTAAAGTATGCACATGCAGATACGTGGAACAGACAGCTGTTGCATCAGTACTGCACCGAGTACAGAGTCGGCATCATAGGTTTCTACCGCGCCACTGAAAACTCCCCATCTATCCTCAAACTGCGAGGCCTACCGCTGGTGCTTAGGACCAACCAGGCGCTTTGGGACTGCTGCGTGGTGTCCAGCTCGCCTCTCCTCCACCTGACCAAACCCGGCACAGATCGAGGGGCCTTACCCGGGGAGGACTGGACCTCATTCTCCTCTAATCACTCCACGTATCAAGCTGTGCTGCATGCACGGGCTAAGGAGGGAGCAGGGGCAGGCAGCGGAGATAATCCAGGGCCGGGCTTCAGTCTGGGCCACCAGGCCACCGTGGTGCAGGACATGGGACTCTATGACGGGGTGAGGAGAGTGCTCTTTGGCCAGGGACTGGGCTACTGGCTCCACAGACTCATCCTGGTGGACGCCATTTCCTACCTCACAGACAGGAAGCTTACTTTGGGCCTGGACCGGCACATACTGGTGGATATAGATGACATTTTTGTGGGGAAAGAAGGGACACGCATGAACGCCAAGGATGTGAAGGTATTGGGGATGATGGGGGATGTGATATTGCACATGACAGAGATGAAGTTTATGATAGAGAGGATGAATTCATGTCAGGTCAGTTGCGTTGGATTAGATATTTCATTCTGGTATCAACTTCTAAAAACAGTAATTGATGGCAGTGCAGTGGTGGAGATAAGGAGGGTTTACTTATTGCTGTGTAAGTAACCTCAGCAAAAGATTGTTCCGGGAGTGTATTTCAGAGGATTTTAGCTCAGGCATGGGTGCATCGGGGGAGATATTTGGAATGGCTTGTGTATGTGTGTAATGGCTTTCTGTGTTTGTGTATCAAGTGCATATGTGTCAGGGTACAACGAGGGGGTATCCTCGAATGGAGGTTTAGCCAGAAGAGGCCATTTAAGGGAACAAAGATGTGGTGTGAAAGAGGAAAAGAGGAGGGGTAAGAGAAAGAAAGAGAGGTAGTGAATGAGCCAGTGAAAAGATGAATGGCACTTATTCCTCTTTTCCCACGTTCCTCCTCTTAGGGAAACTAAAGGAGAGTCAGCCATGCAGCCCGCCTCTCAAGACTGCTATTGTTTTAACACACACGCTTGCATGAGCAAACACACACACGCAGGCAGCCGTGCACCTCTGCACATGTATACATACAGAAATACAGTATTTGCAAACACTTCAAATCCCAATTTCTGTAGGAATGTAATATTTATAAGAGAGAAAGAGGGGGAAAAAAAAACACTTCACGTTTGCTGGAGGGTTGGATAAAAGTCCTCAGCAGGAGGAATTTTGTTTGAAATCTATGGTCACATTCTCCCACTGTGTTCACACTCGAGAGATGTTCAAGGGAAATAAATTGTGTTTTGGTGGGTTTTCATAGATGGGAGTGTGTGCATGTGTATGAGCGTGGTGGTGGTGGTGGTGGTGGTGGTGGGGATTTATGCTGCTCTGTGGACGTGTGCATGAGCTAAGAACAGAGGAGTCTTCCAGTCTCACTGCAGCCACAGGATATACATGATAGGCAAATGTGTGTGTGGTGTGTGAGTGTGTGTGTGTGGTTGTTTTCTGAATCACTGCTTTAGATTAGAATGTCACTTTCACCTGTCCTGTCACTGCCACTGACAAAAAATGAGCCACCTGTCCGTGGCTGAAAGTTGGGCAAGAGATGAGAGGAATGGGGAGACTGAAAAAAAAAGAAAGAAAAAAACAGAATGCAGTGGGTGGTGAAGTGGAGAGGAATTCCACCCTTGAATATAAAAAAGATGCTTGTATCCAAAAAGGATAAAAGAGTACATATTCACTCTCTCTCTCTCTCACACACACACACACACACACACACACACACACACGCACAGACAGTGCACACATTCCCGTGCACGTACACATTCACAAAATGAGCACACAAGCGCTCTCTAGTTGGAGTTTTCATTTTAAGTCTGCCTGACTCTTCAGCTTTGTAGCATAAATATACATGAGGATGAACCAGTGCCATAACAGAAGGGCAGGGAGATGGGGATGTAGGAAGATGTGGAGAGAGAGAGACAGAGAGAGAGAGAGAGAGGAGGAGGAGAGGGGGGAGATGGTGAGAGAGATAGAGGGTCATAAAAAGGAGGAGGGATGCCATTTGAAACACTCACACTTCTTCCACATTTCTACCCTTCTCTCTCCTTCAGGATAGTTGGCAATCACCGACAGAAAGACTCGAGGAAAAAACAGAGGAAAATAGTTGGAGAGAGAGAGTAAGAGAAGGTGGAGTATGGCGCCTAGGGGAAGAGCTAGCAGCTAACTTTGCGATTTCAGACAAACAAAATGCTGAAGGGAAATGGGGAAGCAGAAGAAGGGAGGCGGGGGAGAGCAGGGATATGATGATTTGTAGCAACCCTCCCTTCAGAGATGGAGAGCCTCAGGTAGAGTTGTCAGATTACAGTTTGAGCAAGGCGTTTCTCTAAGCGTAAAACCGCGTACATTCGTAATCATGTGATCAACAGATTAAGTTAACTTTTTTTTTCTCCTTCGTCTTTGTCATAATGCAGGGATTTTTATTTTTTTTGAATAGTAAATCCTGTTGCTTAGTTTTCAGATGATCTCATAAAAAGAAAGTCTTTCCCTTCAAGCGAAATGTCACTGAATAGCTGTTGAAAGGATGACTCATGTTGGATGACCACATGTCAAATATACATCTAGCTTCGGGTGAAGGTGACAGCTGAAAAGAAGTCTCTTCATTTCATTAAAAAAGAGGAAGGCTTGTGGAATTCAGGGGGATTATTTAATCATGAAAGCAAAATGTTTGCACACTGATACCGAGGTTGTGTAAAAATTGCCTTGGGCCCGGTGTTAGCTTTATGGAGCAAAACATTTTAAACTGTTTTAGATTAAATTTGGGTCAGAACGAAGTGACTGAAGCCAGGATGACATTACAGACCCAAAATCAACATCTGGGAATTGGTGTTTGGTGGGTCCATCAAAACATCTTTGAATATTTTGTCCAAAATAGTATTCTAGACCTATGAAGTTGTGTTATTGTAAGCAAAAGCCAGCGTACGTCGAAATATTTAATGATGAATAATTCCGAGTGCCGCATAACCATTGTGAAAATTCTGTCTCTGCCCGTGTCGGACATTGAATCAAAGTATGTAACAGGGGGTGTTATTGAACCATTAGACGAGCGAGGCGTTTGCAGGGCCGATGTTAGAAATCCCTTCTTACCTCTATAAAGCCAACATTCAATCTCCTGTTCTCCCTGAGAGAAGAAGAGAGAGGAGTGAGACAGAGAGAGAGAGAGAGAGAGAGAGAGAGAGAGAGAGAGGCCAATTAAAATGCCACCCTCCTTCTCTCTGCACTCTTCATTAGTCTCACCCCACGAGTTCATCTGGTGACAAACAATACCTACACCCCCTTCTGTCTGCACGCACACTCACACACACAGCTGTATTTCCTCTATTAAAATGATTCACAGGGAGGCACCCCACAGATGACATTTCTCAAAATGAGGGATGATGCCAGTCAAAAACTCCCATCAATGATATTCGGACCAGTGCCTGTGTTTTTTTTTTCTCTTTTTTTCTTAATTCATGCATGTAGGTTTTCTCCTCTTCTCTCCTTCGCAGTGGTCGTTAGGGAGGTGTCAGATCCTCATCTTCAGATCCCTTTTTATCACCTCCACCTTTCTCCCTTCCCACCTCCTCTTCCTCCTCCTCCACTCATCTTCTTCCTCACTCCCTCCTCGCCTGAGTCATTGATCACTATCTCCGGCCTATTTGTATTCCTCGCTAAACCTCCCCTCCTCAACTCGTTCTTGCTCTTTTCCTCCCCAAGGTGTTTTCTGCTGTGGTGTCATCCAAGTTTAGACGACGCGTGTGAGGAGACATATCTCGTACATGGATTTAGAAGTGGAGACACACGCACTCTGTCGGTTCATGGGGGTTGCGTTCACTCGAGCTTGATATTTTGGACTGTTGTGCATCTTAAGGCAAGTAGCGGCTCAGTGATCTGCACAGTTGCCTCATATCAACTCAGAACTTTTTGTGTTGTGTGCAGACTGTCCCCATGTTTGTATGGGTGAATATTAGAGTCTCCAGTGATAGACTGTCACCATATCAGATGAAATCCCCTGTATTTCGCCGATTTTATGTTGCGACAGTTCGTATCTCGTATTCTCTGAAAAGGAATATTCGCTAAATAAGATTAAAATGCGTTTCCGAAGACACAGTAGGGGAGGTTTTTTTTTCCATTTTGAGACAGATATTTACCACTTTGATGTGCCCTAATAAACCATAAAGCCTGTTTCAGCATCTCACCCAACTAGAAAGTGGTTATCCAATATAGAGAATACAATAGCACTGAGTATCGTGTGCAACATCACATAAATGTCAAATGATTCAGAATTGTATCAGGTCTCTTTATTTGCATTATTTTGCAGTAAAAAAAAAAAAAAGTGGAGTATTTCTTTTTTTATGAACAATAAAAGACAGCACCTTAGAAAGACCATATTGAAAATATAGGCCATAAAGTATTTATTTATTTATTTAACCGTTATTTTACCAGGTAAGTTAATTGAGAACTGGTTCTCATTTTCAGTAGTGACTTGGTCAAGAGGCAGCATACAAACAAGATGAACCTGAGATGTAGAAGTAGAAACTTAATGCAACAGAAGTGAATACATATGCGATCACTAAAACAAAACTAAGTACACCTGTGATTTCCAATTAGCCGAAATGCTCGAACATGGTTATAAAATGACCTGTGAACACCACAGCTGCATGTTCTGCATCATGGCTCAACCTGGAGAAGGACTGCAAGAAGAAATGAAAATCTAACACAGAAAGCTGTGACCAAATAAAAACCAGTTGAAAAAGTGTTGCAGCAGTAATCAGGAGACATAGAGTGCACCATAGTATCTCCTGTCAACTCCGCACTGGCCGTTCTCCTGAAATGTCACCACAGACAGAATGCGACTTGCACAATCTATTTTTGAAAAATAGAAGAACATGTGCTTCAGACTTGGCACAGGAGTTATTAGTAAAAAAAAAAAAAAAACGGTTTCTGTGACAGCTCAGACAGTGAAGGACACTGCACAACATCAACCTCTATGGATGGCACCCAAGGAAATAAGGCGCCTGCTTGTTGGCACAAAGTTACAACCTGAAACTTGGTTAAAGAACATGAAAAAAAAAGAAAAAATCATTAATGTTGGGAGCACATCCTTTGATCAGATGAGACCAAGATAAATTTGTCTGGAACAGATGGGTTTCCAACATGTTTGGTGTGAACCTGGCCAAGACCACCACAGTGAATGCATAGTCATGACAGTGGAGCACGGAGGTGGGAGTGTGATCATATAGAGCAGCATGAGCGCAAGAGGTATTGGCGAGATGACATTTATAGATGGCACCGTGAATGCCTGTGGATATACAAAAATAGTGGTTGACGAGATGACTGCTGGTATGCAGAAGCTTGGCAGTTGGGGAATATTCCAAAGCCCACTGTCAAAATCACACAAGTTTCTAAAGTTTGTAAAGAAGAAAAAAGTGAAAACTACAACACGACCAAAGTACGTTGTCTGACTTGAATCTGATAGAACACCTTCGGTTTATTTTAAAAGGAGAAAGGCAGAGGAACACAACCTTGTCTCTGAAGAATGGCAGAACATCTTTCTAAAAGTCTGTTCAACACCGGTACCCCCCCATGCTGAGGAGGATCCAGTCTGTCATTAAAAATAACGGTGGGCAAGTGAAGTGTTTGAGTCTCAGTAATGAGAGGTGTACTAACTTTTGCTGCAGTGAGTTCCGCCTCAGAGGCCTGTATTTTTAATATAGTAAATCTAAACTGCTTGTTTTAAATGTTGCACAAGAGGAAATAACCTGCTGTCTAACGTTGAAGTAATGCAATTACTGTAAGGTGATACAGTTTTGAATCATTTGACACTGAGATGGGACTGCGCAGCTGTTTACTCACTCTTGTATCAGTATTGCTGCCTCACGCTGAGGGACACAAGACTGAAAAGAATGCATAGTCTGGATGTTTGAAATGAATGAGTATAGATGTTTAGGCAAAAGTGTTTTTCGTATCCTTGTGATTACTTTGGTCTGAGCTAAAATTGAAAATATGGCATTACACAAAATGGGCGCTATTTGGATTTTAATCAAGATATTTGGCTTTGCAGTAGTTTATTGTGCCGTCCTATTTCGAGTCAATCTTTGGACCTAATTAAGTATGATGCATATTTACCGTTTTAGTCAATCAAACTAAGCTCTTTCCATATCTGTTTACTACTTTGCCCAACGCTATTACATAAGTAATGAAGAAAGATATAAACAATGAATGAAGGATTTAAAAAGGAAATTTGAGAAAAGGAGATTGAGTTTGGTGTCTGTGTTACAAGAGGCACACATACCTTGTCTTTGTTGTTGTTTTTTTGTTTTTAATTTGTCAGGTGATACTCTTTTACCTTGATAAGCCTCCTTGATAAGGAATCTTAAGTGTTAGGACCTAATGATGTATAAATGACAAAGTAGCAGGTGGAAAAAGGAAGAAAAAAAAGAAAGAGATGACACTAAGGACAGCGGTGGAGAACAGGATAATGCTTCCAGCACGATGTATCCTGACATCTGCTCTCATTCATCCCCCTGATCAGGACAAGTCAAGTGATCACAGTTAGCCTTGCAGGGAACTAGACATTTTACAGTTATGCTATTATGAAGGGGGGAAAAAATGGATGTTACATGTTTGCGTATGAGACCTTTTTTGACAGACAGCACAAAAAAAAAGACACTCATCACGGTGTCACTATAAAGAACACTCGAAAGAAAGCATTTGTCATCTAAAAATTATCTTAATAACTTGTTTTGTTTAATTAAGTTCTTTTTTTTTTGGTGGTGCTCTTGTTTTTACTCCAAATAAACTCGGGAGAAAGTGGCCGTGTGCCATGCATTTTCTCCCACAAAATGAGGCAGGTTTTTTTGCAGTCACAGCAATCACTGAAACTCAAAATCCTTGAGGGGCTGCCAAGTAGAATTTAGTGTAAGTATAGCGATGCCAAAGCAATCACAAGTACCTTGAATACGTAAATGCAAGTGAATAGATGATTTTGTAAAATGCTCCGATATAATAAGCTACACTGACTTGAATCTGACAAGCGAGACTGGAAGTGTGACAGGGAAGGAAAGAGTAAGCAAAAGGAAGACTGGCATTAACTGGTAAGGTGCGCTTTATGCTCATCAAATAGAGATGCCTGACCCAGTTAAATTTGCTGGTCTGGTGTTCACATTACACGTGCAGACGTACACCCGCAGAGACAAAGCGCTCGTATAGATGAATCGAGAACTTTGACCTGCTTTTTGCACGAGAATTAAACCTCATAAATGGGTCCAATTTCCTTGCTCGTCTATACTCGCTTCCAAATGTGTTTGCGCATAAAATCCCACTTAGGGTTATTTCATAATTACTTTTATTATTTTAGATCTCGCAGGCAGGCTTAAGGCTGTGAGAAGAAAAGAAAAGGGGGGGTGGGGGGGAAACAGTGCAAAGGCGAGAATGACAGAATGGGGATATGGTGAAGAGGTGGTTGGTGTAAAGGGTTTTTGAAAGGCAGTGAATGCCAGCTGTCCAGATGCCTGTCTCCCATCTGTTTGAACCCCAACATCTAGCTGGCACCTCTTCCAGTGCTTACCACACACACATACAAGCACACACTAAAACACACACCCGCTGTCAGTCTCACGTACACAGAAACAAACTGGCATTGCTTCTGACACTCACAGTGCTGGGAAGCTGTGGGATTGGGCACGGAAATGAGGGCTATCGCTAACCACTAATCCCAGTGTGTGTTTACCTTCATCACTAGGATTGTCAAGATCTCTCACATGCTACATAGTCCCACCTCCTGCTAATCCAAATCTCCCCCTTTTTTTTCTTATAAAGTATCTCTTATGGCCCATTTTAAAACCATTCTCAGCTCTGAGCTCAGCATCCGCTGGACAGATTGGCTCCGTATTGCATAAAGCCCCCAATTCTCCCAGATCTGCTGCTGTTACCCTCAGAAAAACAGCAGGAGGGGACTTCATTGTCCCTCAGAGGCACACTGAAGGTTTTGTCATATGCTCAGTGTGAATGTTTCCGTCCAAGAAGTGTACTTGTTTTTATTGTTGGCTGTTGTTTGTCACCACAGTTCTGCTCTTTCCCCTTACAGTAGTCCTTCCATATGCTAGCTGCTCCTGAAAGTCAGGTTTCTAAGAATGATGTAGAGGATTCGTTTTGGGGCAGTAAACTGACATGATTAGCACAGATCTGTTTTTTTAGTTTGGTTTTGCTGATACTCAGGTTCTAATTAAACAATCTTTTACCATTGGGTGTGGTTATAGTGTCCTGATGTGGTGGTCTTTTGAATAATTTAGTGATAATCTGCAGGTTTGACGACTTATTACCTATAATGCACAACTGGCATATAAACCACTGGATATGCTATAAACACTGAGTCACCAAATAAAATGCAGGAATGTAAGGCTACTATGCAAATTAGAAAGGCTGTTAAACTGCCAGCATACTTGTCGTATGGCCAAATAGCTTCAGGAACCCCCTCACACTTCCTGAAATCAGATTAGCAGGGCCTGTGTCTGAGCACGTCTTTCTAAAACGTACACTCCGACATTCATACTCACTCCATACAATAACTGGTCAGCTCTGTGAAGGTGAAAAAGGAACCAGAGTTGACCTTCTCTCTCAGCTCTCCTTATTTACTATTAAATGTACCCTCTAAATGGCTTGAAAATCACTCAAGAACTGAAACTTGGTGGAGAAAGCTGACCTATCTCACTGAGTAATTTGTTGCCTGTGAACGTTTCATAATGTGCACCGCTGTTGCAGGCGGGGAGTGTTTTTGAAAAGTCTCCTTGCAGGTTAGTTCTCTGATGTGTAAGATTTGAGAGCTGGCTGCTGAACAACACCCTCTTTGATGCAATAAATTGCCAAGTTCCCGTTGTCCCTTTCAAAAACATCCGCGTTTGCTTTTCGGTGGTCTGCTTTAAAATTTTCTGACAACGTGACTTGTCAGTGCAATCTTTTGCTGGAGCTCTCAAATTAGAAAGCATCCATAAATGCAGCAACTGGAAGCGTTTTGAATTTTTTTATTTTTTTTTCTGCTCACGGTGGCGTCCCACACACAACAAAAACATACCTTTACCAAGTCAGAAATAGAGGGGATAAAATGTTGACTGTCAGAGCGAAAGGGGTGAAAACATGCAAAAAGCAGCTGTTTGGCTGTTTGTTGCTCCGAGTCTCACTGACACAGCACAAACATTTCCTTCATGGTTCCTCTGTTTTCTGCTTTGGATGTTAGGTAGCAGAATACAAATGAGATGTTTAAACTAATATACTGCACACTTGGACACACACCTACGCCAGCTCTCGCAGATACCAACACGCACGTTAATAATGCATTTCGACCAAGTGCATCGGGGAGTGTATATTGAGTTACAATGCAAAGCACTCAGCTACAAACTTAATTTAATTCTTAAGTCTTTGTATCCACACGTTTGCCTCTGTGTGTGTGTGTGTGTGTGTGTGTGTCTGTGTGTCTGTGTGTCTCGGTAAGATGTAGAGGATGTCATAGAAGAGGAGACAGGGGATCAGATTAGGGAATTGTGCACATCTGTCAGCATGCAGCCATCTTCAACACCATTAGATTAGAGCTAATGAAGACACTCCATGCATGTGTCTGGGTATTTGTTAGTTTGGAAGGCACACACTCAGGAGGGGAGAGGGTGAAAAAAACGAGAGGCGGAGGGTAGGGGGGGAAGGCAGTGCCTGGAACCAACTCCTAGCTCTGGCTTCAGCTGCTCAGGTCTCGTAAATCAGGAAAGGTTCCTAGGGATCGATTAAAAGCAGCATGACAAAGATTGGTCGCCGAGATGTGGTGCGTAGCCCAACAGAAAGACCCTGCGGACCGAAATATAAAGAGACTTCAAAGAGTTTTATAGATAAACAAAATATTTGCGGGAACAAACTGTGAGAACATGGGATGCGAGGATGCGAGAGAAAGAGCTGGGGCAGGGAGTTATAGAACGAGGGAGCGAGCGACGTTTCCTCCATGCTGCTTCAGCCTTCATTTCAAATTAGTACAGCCCTGTCTCCTGAGAATGTGACATTTTCACGGAGCAAGCGAGGGAGAGATGGAGGTTCAGAGAACGGTGGGAGGAGTGGAAGACAAATGGGGAAGGGGGGGGGGGGGGCAGAGAGGCGACTGCAGGTTCTCAGAAGCAGGAAGATGGAAGAATGGAGGGAGAACCAGAAAGAGAGAAAGGAGAGAAAGTGGGAGGGGAGGGGAGAGGGGGAGTGTACAGGGTTTCACTTGGTAGTGTTAGGGATGGATGGAGAGAATGATGAGAAGGGAGGAGTGTGTGTGGGGGTTATTAGTCCACCCTCCAGAGGCTACTAATGCACTGACCTTCATTAACTCGCATTACTATCGGTGTGTGTGCAGAGTGTGCAACTCTCTTTAGTTAACACTCATTACAGAGTCTTTGTTTAAAGGCCAGTAAACTAATGAAGTCATTAAATAAGTGAAGAAAATCCTGATTCAAGTATTGAAACCAGAGATTGCTATAAATTTAAGGACAGGAACCCAATTGGGTGCATAGAAAACAAAACAACAGGCCTCAGTAATGAAACACACTGCAACAGCACGTTAATGAGTAACGCCACTGTAAAGCCATAGGGTAAAGCACTGATGAGTACAGCCTTCATACTAGTTCTAAAAGGAACAAGGGTTCACTTACACCCCTTCCAGACATGGGATACGTCACTGACTTAATCAGTCTGCTAAAGAGACGACGTTCTGTCATTCAGACATTGGTCACTTTTGTCTTATTGTTCCCCACAACTTGAGATTCACAAACTGATTAGAAATTCATGAGGGTCTATATTTTTGTTATCCTGGAAGGGAGCCAAACTGAATATGTTTTCAGAACAAACAGAAATATTATCATAAATGTAGGAACAAAACACTTGCCAAAATAATTTGGTGCAGGAGGACAGCCCCAGAGATTGGACAGTACATCAGGTGACACCGGTAGCTTCTGCTGGGATTTGGTGGCACTGTGTTTGCCACTGTACACAACAATGTATGTCAATATGTTGTGCACACTTATATTTTGAAACTTGTGACATGTTAAAGCATTGCTAGGTCTGACCTACTGGCCTTTATGGAAAAGTGACCAGGGTGCTCATCATTATGACATGAGGGGGAAATGTTTAAATGCCATCAGATTGATGAAAAAGAGTGCATGTTTGAAAGCGGCTTTATATATATATATATACACACACAACAGACAGATATACGATTTAAATCAGACAGATCAGGTTTTTATCTGCACAAGTGCAGGCTGGGGAGAGATGAACTTGATACAGTGTGCTCTGTCTGTGCAGTTGAAGGATTTGAATGGAATTCTGTCTCTATTGTCCTGTCATCTATCTATCTATCTATCTATCTATCTATCTATCTATCTATCTATCTATCTATCTATCTNTATCTATCTATCTATCTATCTATCTATCTATCTATCTATCTATCTATCTATCTATCTATCTATCTATCTATCTATCTATCTATCTATCTATCTATCTATGCAGGCTCTCCTTGATACTCAGAAACAGCTGCGTTCTCAAATCTCCAATTTTACCTTCAATCTGGGCTTCTCTGGGAAGTTCTACCACACAGGTGTGTTCTGTTTGTTTTCCATCACTGCCAGATCAACACAGACACTATAAGGAATGTAAAAATGTCAACTTGAACTATAAAACATTGCTGTTAAATATATGGGTTTTTTAAAAATAATGTAGGTTGTTTTTTTAATGAATGATTCATACATATTGTTGTTACAGTAGATTTTTATGTAGATATTCAAATGGTGAAGTGGTAACAGTAGAAACTTGGATAAAAATTTTTAGCCTAATTAAATGAAAACTGTCCATGTGGTTCAAACTAAACATACAGTTTCATATATAAGTAAGAAAGAGTGGCTTACAATTATGTGAAAGTGTAAATAACACAGTTCTTCTAGCATGTGCTATATATACCATATTTGCAGTTTGATGCATGTTTGCCTGTATTGTCACCAATCAGACAAAATATACTATTTACAGTCTGGTATAAGTCAATTATGTTTATGTATATTTATTGATTTCTATTATGCATCGAGATACACAGTACACGCACAACTACACAGGCTGCAAATGGTTAAACAGCGCATAGTGTGCAAACTCGTTTGTGCCAAGTTTTCCTGTCATTAAAAAAAAAAAAATTCTAAATTTAGAGTTATAAAGTAATATTTATTCAGGCATATTTATGAGGTCATGATCTACTGCGGAGCATTGTCGGCTGTTTTGTGGCTCCAAGGACAGATTTTATTGATTTTCTCGTTAAAGTATCTAAATCCGCAGTAAAAGAACAAAGGTGTAGGATACACTGGAAAGGAAAAATAGGGGTGAGACTGAACATGATTATAATTAGAAGAAATCTAATACAGAGTACAACACATTACCATAGCATCTGTTACAGCTATGCCATCACTTTTCATCACCATGGTTTCAGACCACTTTATTTAGCAACACAACCTTAAGACAACCCAGTTGCTTGATGATACTCTCTAACCTTGTGCGCCTGCTTGCTTTTGCACATTTTATTATTTGTCCTTTTGTCCTTGTGCGTGTGTGTGTGTGTTTTTTTTTTTTTAATCTGCGTGCAGGCACGGTGGAGGAGGATGAGGGAGACGATCTGCTACTGAAGTATGTAGATGAGTTCTGGTGGTTCCCCCACATGTGGAGCCACATGCAGCCTCACCTCTTCCACAACGAGTCCTCACTGCTGGAGCAGATGGTCCTCAACAAGGAGTTCGCTCTGGTGAGATACATGCACAAGCATTACGCGCGTACTTCTTGCAGCTGTCTCTTTTCGGCGCCGTTTTCTTCTTTGTGTGTCCTTTTAATCATGCTCGTCTCCCATGATTGCGTTTTCTTCAAGGACGTCTGTGGCTGTAAGTAATTGTTATTTCTTTGCCACAGTCGATTACAGACATGATGTTCTCAGGTGAGAGTGCTGGATCCGTTCAAACCGACTTTACTCAGACGCTGCGAGTGTCGGGGAAAGAATACAACTTTATAACAATGCATTATATGACAAAACCATCTTTTCAGCTTCATTCGAAAAGTTTCTTTATTTCCAGCCTGACACGTGTGACATCTCAACACCACATAGACAATAAACCAGGCTTCTTGCTCAGTGTTTCCACAAAACCAAAGCTGTAGGTAAAGTACAACTAAGAAAATGACATTTGTACAACATAATTGTGCGCCATGTCGCCATAACTGATAATATGAGATGTGGGGTAGAAAAAAGTTTTACTTCTGAAAAACAAACAAAATGTAATATCCCAATTGGGAGCAATGCACTTATTTTGATGGGCACACCTGTGGCCTATTTAAGGTCTCCTGGTTAATCCAAAATCCAAAAGGTTGAGTGCTTTTGTTGCTCTGCTCTGCTTTGTTTTGTGTGTGTGTGTGTGTGTGAGTGAGTGAAGATGATTTGTATGACCATATTGGAATGTGAAGTCACACATACAACAGAGCAAAGTGGGCTGGTTCTCACGCCACTGAAGGTGAGCGTGGACATAAAGCGTGATTGCTAACCTCTGTTGTACCCACACACACGCATTCTTCACTCCCTCATCCCCTGACCGCCGATGCTTTGCTTTGACAGTGTGTGTAGGTGTGTGTCAGAGCAAAGGACAACACCATCAGTCTTGGGGAAGCACCCGGCAACCACCCACCCTCACACACACACACACACACACACACAAACACACCCACATGCTCACACAAACTATATATTTTTTTAATTTCCAACCCGAAGGCCAGCGTCATAACAAACACAACACAAAGCACGTGCTTCTCCTACAAGGTCAGCCTGTGTGTTTATGTGCTACAGAGTCCTTTGTCTGCCAGTTGTAAATGTGCCATCATTTCTGTGTTTATGTATATAACCCTCATGTACGTGTCTGTGTTTATGCGTGTCTCCGTCCTTCCAGGAGCACAACATCCCGGTGGATATGGGCTACGCCGTGGCTCCGCACCACTCCGGCGTCTACCCGGTTCACCTGCAGCTGTACGAGGCCTGGAGACGAGTGTGGAGCATCCGGGTCACCAGCACCGAGGAGTATCCCCACCTCAAACCGGCCCGCTACCGTAAGGGCTTCGTCCACAACAACATAATGGTGAGAAAACATTGTCAATCAGTTGTTTATGAAAAAACCACAAATGTCCATTGGCTTCTCCTCAAGCAAACACATGAAAGTGTGTGCTCATCATCGCGCATAAATGCACTTTGATCGATTGTTTCAGCACATGCATAAAAACTGATCAGCCTCTTTGCATCTACCTGCTGGATGTTCAGAATGCAACGTCTCTGTGTTGTGTGCAGCTTTATGCCAAAAAGACTGCCTCGGGTCTCATTTGTATACAAATTTTACCACAACATTTTTATGCTTGTTTTATGTTTCCCTGCTGTTTTGCTTTGCATTCTTTTCCTCTAGTATTTACACTTTCTGTCAGGCTACTTGTTGTTACACAGCAGTTTGTTGCAACTATCTCTTGACAGAAGTCAGAGTTGGTGAAATAAAATGAGTTGGCCTGGCGGACAAAGCACAGATGGGTGTTGCCTGACATAAAGATTTGAGTCAAGTTGGTCAGATAAAAATTATAAATATCGCAACCAACTCTATTCTCGTGTCACTTCTGATCCATGCAAAGTCCCTAAATCAAAATCAAGACCCAATACGCAGTTTCTTTGCCCTCCAGGAAAAGAACAAATTATTTGTCTAATTCGTTTGACTGAAATGAAAACAATGAATTATATAATTTGTAGAGCAGCTAAGTCGAAGTAAGCTCAAATTCAGAATAATTTACTTATAAGACTTTGTTTGCATATGCTGTACTGCCGCTCTTGCTCTTTTATCTGGCTTTGAAAAACTGTTTGACTGCTGTCTCTCTGTTCAAATAAGTGTTTGCCGAACAGTAAATTGTGTGCTGATTGTTTCTTGCGGTCTTAAACCAAAAATCAATGATGCTGTGCATGGTGTGTAACCTCTCTGCGTACGCGTATGCATGTGATATGAATTCTTTGACCTTGTCTCACCACAGCAAGCTCAGTTCCACGTTAATTCAATATTTAATGGTTTCCCAATGCAGCTGAGGGGCGAACTTTTCCGCGCATGTGTATTTGTGTATGTGAAGGATGCGTGCCATAGAGTAAAGATCTAGTAATGAGAGCATTTTTTAGACTTTTATGCTGTGATAAATAATTCATCAGTCAGCGTTTGAGACAGCCATAGAATAAATCTTTTGTCACCCATTTCACCTAAGAAAGTTGCCTTCATCCCTCCCTCCGCCTTCCCTCCTCCTCTTCTTCATTCACTTGTCAGTCAGGCTCTTTGTCAGTATGCACAACTGTTCCCTTATTGACAAAAGAACCAATCACATCTGACATCGAAATTACCAGTCCATGTTGTTCTACCATATCTGGGTCTTGAGAAAAACAATTTGAACAGACAGCTATGGCAATTTTCTAATCAGTCCTAGAAGTCTGCTTTTTATTTCTTGACATCTTGTCACAGCTTCATAAAAGAGAGCCACTTAATCCTACTTCCTCTCGATACAATAACAAGCTCACTTTTTTGACAGGCTATAATGTGCTATTATACATTATCAATAGTAAGGTATTGAGACGCATCGGCGAATCACCGGATTCAATAAAATAACAAGCCGCCGAACAAAGACGCATGCTCAACAGTTTACAACAGAATACATCACAAATAAAAGATGGAAAATGGTTGAAACAACAAAGAACAAACTGACAGAAATTAGCAAGAAAAAAAAATTGTTTTATACCAGAAAAAATTTAAAGTTGCAGAAGAAATAACAGACAGAAATAAAATAAAATAACCGCCCCGCTCAACAAATTGCACTCACGCTTACAATTGACACTGAAGATGGATTTTCTCCAGGCGTCGCTTTTGAAACTTTTGCTCCTGTTGTCTTTTCAAATTCAACTAAAGGCTCTCCATGAGGGTTTTTTTTTTTAAAAACTGAAACAAACTTCTTTTTTATTTTTCAAGTGGGAAATTTTGTTCACATTGGCAGGGGGAGCAAGGACATATGCAAATCAGATTCATTCGGTTGAGCTTTCCTGGTCTCTCTGCCTTGTCAGGAAATGAAGGGACTTATAGTGGCTTGCTGATCATTTGCTTACTCTAAATCAGGCTGCTGATGGAAAACACCCAACACGACCGAGGGGGAAAGACTCTCCAGAGAGAGACGGCCCCGCTCTGGTGCTGGCTGGTTTAGATGTTGAGGAAAACGTTATGAAAAAGAGAATGATGATTTTTTTACATCTGCAAAAACTCAGAATTATCTGCCACTGGTGGTCCCCTGAGGTATCCAGTACATGCTGCACCTAATTTATGTCAACCCTCACAACAATGCACAATGAAGAGACGGCAGGCTTCACTTCACTTGATTAAAGCAATCGCTATCAATGGATGTCTCGGCCAGGAAAAATTTCTTGCATTTAAATGTCCAATTTGCAGCTCTGTTTGCTGATGAAGATGTAAAGTGTGTGTCATGCGATGTGACTGAAAGCAACAGCTATTCGGGGTGGACCTTGAAGTGACATTGCACAGTAAAAAAAAAAACTGTAGAAAGTGTAACCAGTGCAGGGAAATATTGAAAAGGCCCATCTCCTGCTCCAAGACATTGCATGCTACACTGACTAAATAGCAAAGGGAGGCAAGGGAGGCAAGGAAAAAGGAGAAAACAAAATCAAAACTTAGCTCATGGAGGCAGAACATATTTTTGAGAGGCAGTTTCCGTGGCGGTTTAGGTGTGTGCATACACGTGCACCTCGGCGCGTGGTAAATCCTAATCACTCCACCACCATAAACCAGCTGATCTATTTATTTTAGATTCATCTTGCCTCCTGACCTCTTCTAAGGTTACTCCGGGACATCCATCCTCACATCCTTCCCGTTTTCTTTACCTCTCACATTTTTCACTTCCAATTTTTCTTGCAATTTCTGTCTATTAATCTCTTCCTCCTGCGCTCCTCGCTCCATCTTTGTTTGTTCAGAGGAGGACAGGAAGTTGTCTTAAGGCTGTAAAATTGGTGTTTGTGTGTCTCTGTCAGCAGATTGAGAGCCACCCACTGGACCCACAGTATCAGAACAAATCAGACTGAGATATGGGGTTGTGTGTGTGTGTGTGTGTGTATACTCACGCAAACATGCGTGTGTGTGTGTGTGTGTGTGTGTGTGTGTGTGTGTATTTCTTTTTAAAATGTACTATATCAGTTTGAGCTATAGCTCTGTGGATAATTGGTTTGGTGAAATAGTGCTGAGTGTCTGTGGCTCTGGTGGCCTTCTCTCTCACTTTCACTCCCTCCATCTCTCTCTCTCTCTCTCTCTCTCTCTCGTGTGAGTGTGAACGAGTCTGCAGTGTTTTATAGATAAACCAATATCTGCGCTTCCAGCCTTTACTCTCTATTTCACACAGAGAAGTGCTCCACAAGGAGTTTGCTATAAAGACCTCCTTCTCTTCTCTTCTCTTCTCTTCTCTTCTCTTCTCTTCTCTTCTCTTCTCTTCTCTTCTCTTCTCTTCTCTTCTCTTCTCTTGATGAACTAATGAAAAAGCATTTAATTCCTTCGCTGTTAAACACTTGATCCAGCTCCTTATTAGTCCTTCATGGTTGTTTACATGTTTTTGAACACGTAATTTGTGTTTTTTTACAACATGAATTCATTAAAATGTATATTTACTTTGGGCTAAAGACTCATTACTCTGACAAATGCTTGGCTGATGGATGCTGGTATTACTGTAGACGTAAACTGCACACTTCAGATCTTGGAATCAAAGCCAGTGTCATTACTGTTGAATCAGCTGCGATAAAGAGAGTCTAAGAAATCGACATTTTGGAGTCCGTTTTCGTCCAAAGGAGCTGAGTGTGCAGCTCAAACGGGGCACGGTGGTATTTTTCTTGGTATTTTTGTGGCCGAGGGTGCACAGTGCATCTGTTCGGGGTGGGATTAAAAGTAATCTGTTATCATCTCCTCCCACTCTGGTAAACAGCAGATCACCAAAATACCAAACAGGTGCAGGTGATGGAAAAAAAATGAACAGAGCCTCCGGAAGATTTAACTAATCAGTAGGGCAAATCAATGCCTTGTGCTCCGCACCTGCATAAAAATTGAGTTTCTGCCGATGGAGTGAAGTCATCTTGGCTAGACGGCTCTTTAGAAGCGATGGCTTAAGCGCAGTGGGGGCAGTAACCGGTGTGTCTTTTGACACCATTAATTTCACTCTAATAAACCTTTTTCACTGCAGACGTGTTGTCTTGTCATTACAGGGAAAGCGCAGGTAGAACTAATACCATTTAATAATGACTCCATTCTGTTTAAGTGTCACTGAGCCAGCATGCATAACACCGATGTCCTGGAACTGGAGCCGTCACTTATGTTGTTAATTACACCTTTGCTTTTCATCCTATGGCAAGTCAAAACATCCGTCGTGAAAAAAAGAGTCTGTTACACTGTACAAGAATATGACTCGAACCATCTGTAGATAAAGGTAACACTGCCATATGCTGCACGACACAACACTTCAGAAGATTCCTGCCCCGCTCTGCTGCCGGCTTTTTAATATTACGAAGCTGCCGTGCAGACAGGCTTGACTCTATAGCTGCACATTTCATCTCATCATCATCATCTTCATCATCATCATCATTTCATCCTTACATCTGTCATCAGAATTATTTTTGTTATTTTAAGCCAACTTTGTACTCGTTTTTTTGTACTTTGGACTTGACACACGCGAGTGATCAGCACTTTCAAAAACCGCCCCACTTGTTGTCGTTTTCTTTTTAATCTCCAATCATTGCATCATGGTGGTTTCGTATGCTACTTAAAGGGGAACTCCATCAGTTTTGCACATCAAAGTGTGTTTACAGGTCTACATGAGTGCTACTGCATAAGTGCAAAAATAGAAAAAGCAGAAAGCCTTTTGTGGTTCCAGAGTGAGCTGTGCGAAATTTGATAAATTGCCTGAAGCGTTGACAGCTGACGACTAGGAATCTGAAAGTGAAACTCTGACAAACTGGACTTAAAAAAGAAGTGAGGTCACCATGCTTTTGCAGCCTCAACTCTGCTTGAGTTTAGTGGCTCAAGGCCACATTAGACACTACTGGCTTAACACAAACAAATCTCTAACTGCAGAATTTGACAAGCAAGAACAAAGCGTGGAGTAAAAAAAAGACAAAATATGTGGATCTGATTTGAATATTTTATTTAAACTGTCCATCATGAGTCTGACTGTTGTTTTCAACGAACCAATGTCATGTTTTCTGGCTGTAAATGCATTTTTGTCTTCGCAGCCAGGACCTGTTTTCATGACTCTGCTTGGTCGAACAGTTTGTTTCTTTGCACTTTGCAGCTTAAGCTGAAGATATGAAAGACATCCTTCTTTCATTGAATGTCTGTATGTGTAGGTGCTGCCTCGCCAGACGTGTGGCTTGTTTACTCACACCATCTACTATAAGGAATACCCCGGCGGACCTAAAGAACTGGACAAAAGCATCCGTGGGGGAGAGCTGTTTCTCACTGTGCTGCTCAATCCAGTGAGTCAGAGAAAGCACACACACACACACACACATAAACAATCAAACTCCACTTGCACATGCAAACGGATATAGAGAGTGAGAAACAGGCAAGACTGTTACACTTGATTTTGATTTTTGCACCTTAAAGAGGCACCAACAGGGTTTCCCACTCTCACTCCTCTAAAGGTAACTTCCTCTCTTGTCTGGTTCGTTCTTTTTTATTTTTGCTGTGTGTGTCTGTCTGTCTCTTTTCCTGTCAGGGGCTGCTTCTCACTGTGGAGCTGTGTTCATCTCCCCACTTTAAATTAGGTCTCACCACAGGGGGGTTGCTGTCACACACACACACACACACACGCACACACACACGCATGCACGCACGCACGCACACACGCACACACACACACACACACACACACACATCCTCCCCCTCTCACTTGCTCCTGCTGTGTGTGTCAGCTCAACTCGATTCTGCTTTGAATTAAGGAACAGAATTAGGTTTAGGTGGCAGTTAAAATGCTCATCCACGCGAACATGCTCACGAGGGCGTGCACGCACACAGTTAAAGATAGACATATCATTTCACAGGAACTGTCCCCAAACAATCTCTTTCTCCCTCTACCTCTACCTCTTCTCTCTCTCTCTCTCTCTCTCTCTCTCTCTCTCTCTATCTCTCTGCCTCCAACCACACACGTGCACATGCACAGACACAAAGAGATGCTCATAGACCAGCAGTAGGCCGTATTGAAGTGTCAGGTAGGGGAGTGCTGAACTAGAGGAGCTGTCAGGACTCACCGAACATCACAGAGTCAAGTGCAGCTTTGTACAACAACCCAATCTTGCTTTCTTCTTTCTTTCTCTGCACCACTTTGTCTCATCTTTTTGTTATTCAATTTTATTTCTTTTTGTCTCATATTTTCTTTTTATTTCTTTTACTTGTTTCTCTCTTTCTTTTGTCTTCCATTCTGAGCTGTTTTATTTATTTAGATGCTTTTTTTTTCTCTTTTGTTCCGTCTGTCTTCGCTGTGTCAGAGTGTCAGTGCATCACTGTTTCTCCTTTTGAGCACCAAGGTCTTGAATCTTTTTTATTTTTTTTGAAAAGCATCATAATACATGACATTTGCATCGCACTGTGCAAGCACTGTGCTTTTTTTCTACTCTCAATTGGCACTTGATTTAACAAAACAGGAATTAGTTCATATTCAGTTCTGTAGAACTTCTCTAATTGCTCTGTATCAGGTAAAGCCTTCCTGGAGAAGAAATCTCTAGTGCACATGAAGTGTTTTACATTTCCCTCTAGCAGCAACAATGGTTTTCTAATAATAGACATAGAACTAGGTGGTTGGCATGGAGCAAAATATGGAGGGAGTATAATTTTTCTGTCTAACCAACAGAGTGATTAGAGAGGCTGCTTGTCATGTATTGTAACAATAAGTGATACAAATTGCATGAATGCAGTGAGTCAGTGGGGAAAATGCACCACAAGACTCACCTGTGACTATAAAATCCGTACCCTTAGTCATTTTCAACATGCTCCACTGAATAAATAATAAGGTGTAGCTCAGTAACTGTGTGGCCTTTAGCACAACTCTGCAGTAGTTGACATGAGCAGGACGAGTCAACATGACTGAAGCCATGATAACTTAAAAATAAAGTAACTTAAAAACAAAGTAACATTTGAGGAAGAACGGTATGCATGACAAATGTCCCTCTTTTTATATATATAAAAAAAAAAAATCTTAAAAAAAACAACAAAAAAAACAATACCTGTCACCTAAACCAAATGGCCTGGGGTCCAAAAGACCCCAAAAGTCCTGAATAGGGTTAAAAAAAGAAGTAAAACATAAAAATATAACATCATTCAACTCAGTTTTGTTATACATATGTTCAGTTCAGGGGCTGCACAGTGGTTCGGTGGTTAGCACCGTTGCCTCACAGGTAGAAGATCTCTGGTTTGCGTCTCTGTTAGGACACCTGGGATCTTTCTGTGTGGAGTTTGCATGTTCTCTCCATGCAGCGTGGGTTCTCTCTGGGTTCTCTGACTTCTTCCCACAGTCCAAAAACATGTTGCGGTTAATTGGTGATTCTAAATTGTCCGTAGGTGTGAATGTGAGTGTGCTTGGTTGTCTGTCTCTAAGTGTAGCCCTGTGATAGACTTGCCTTCACCCTGAGTCAGCTGGGATAGACCCTCCGCAACCGTAGTGAGGATTAAGCAGTGTAGAGATAATGGATGGATGGATGGATGGATGGATGGATGGATGGATGTTCATTCAGTTCAGTCAGATTGATGTTGACGATGTTACGTTGTATGTATGTCACTGATACATAAGTGATATCTACATGAGTCACATTCATACAGCATAAGTCAACTCAAGGCATGTCTCACATACTAAGAGTAGATCTTATAATATTACAATGAGAAACCCAACAAATCCAAGGATTCCCTTTGAGCAAGCTCATAAAAACACTTATAATAACGCAATAAAACAATAAAACGGTTACAATTAAAATTGATTTAATTGCTCTAAATTAAAACAACCCTTTGTTAATTCTCTTTTTTATTACTAAAAACTAAGGGATATTGCTGTTCTTAGAATAACAGGGGGCATGTTCGACAGCTCAGGCTGTAAAAACAGAAAGCAGCCTCGGTGGTTTTCTTGTGGCAAAGCTTTAGGAACCTTAGAAAGAAGGACAAGTGAAGATCTGAGCAGACTTGCTGGAACATAAAATGAAAGCAGTTGGTGATATGGAAGAAGTAAGGTTATGTAAGGCTTTATAGACGAGCAAACAGATTTTAAAGTCTATTCACAAAGATAGGGTAGCCAGTGCAGTGACGCTAGCACAGGGATAGGGTAGGATAACAGAAATGAAAACTTCCCTGAACGCCTCATAAAAAGTAAATAACAGGAGCCCAATTGCATTTTTTTATTGGAGCAATATTACTGGAACAGATGCCTAACTTTTTATAGACTTTTATTTTTATAGAATAACTAATATGGCCAATTTTGAAGAGAAAACAAATAAGGAGTTATTTAAATTGAAAGATTAAAAGTATTCAAATTGGAAATTCTCCTATGTTTGCTGGACAGCGTTAAAACTCCTGGTCTGTGTACTAAAAACTCAGTATATTCCTCTTCTTATGTTATATATACTACTTTTCCTCTATATCCCTAAAATGTCATAAAGATGTGTTTCAGTTCTGTTTGGGGATGTATAAACACAACCCAGTACCTGACCAAGGAAGTACCATTTGAGAATAAAAGCATGAGCACAAAACATTTATATAATTTATGAAGTGAGAATATAATAAAACTTGATGAGTCAAACCTACTGATGGGACTTGCATTGAAAGGTCATATTAATGTATTTAGGAAGAACAATACAACACAATAATAATCACGCCACAAAAGGCGCATGAATGTAGTACTGATTGTTCTAATGGTGACTCTAGTGATGACGACATGCTGCTATTGTGATGTAAAGTATGGTAATGTTCATCATAAATGTATGAATGTAACAGCATTATGCAATCGTAGAATTATGCAGAAGTTATGATAAATGGCAATATAGTACATAAGTAAATAAAACCCTGAAGAATATTGGGAAACATTACATTAAGATCGTCTCCACATGAGCTCGACAAACCAAGAGGGAGTCATCTGCACACTTGCTTTTCCTCTTTCTTTGGCTGTCTCTTTCACACACACACACACACCCACACACACACACACACACTTATATATACAAGGGTTTGAAATTCTTCTTGAAAGCCAGAAACACACAGACGCTAATTACATTTTTTTTCTCCCTCTGTTTCTGCTATCTTTTGTCCTTCTCTCTCACTTTCTCCCTTTCTTAATCAGTGTAATAAGAGATGAAGCTCCCCTCTTTTTGTGCCACTGAATGAAGAGACCTATTAAACATAAAAGCAATTTTAGCACTAAATGAGAGCCATTTGCCATGACTTGCGTCCACACACGCACACACATATGCAAGCAAATATACAGACTGATGATTCATTCTCGCTTCTCACTGCTATGTTTCCATTTGCAGACGCAAAAGCTTAATTAGTGTATGCACTTTGTGCGTGTAATCAATAGTGTTCTGTAGCTCGCCGCTTTAGTCCCCCAGGGGTTTCTATTGTTTGATGATCTCCACATTGGTAACATTGCCACTTCCTGCTCAATGACTTCAAATCACATTTGGCCTTTAGTGGCAGTTTACCACTGACAACAACCAATACATTGCATGTGCACGTGTGCGTGCATGTGTGTCCGTATGGATAGTTTCGCATCGTTCCAGGCTGCATCAACAATCACTGAGCTCACATACAGTACACAGTACACCCGACAATTGATTGGACTTTGCAAACAGCCAATAGGGCACAAGTCTTTCCCCAATAAATGGCCAGAGAGCTGGTGAGAGAGGAGAGAGAGAGAGAGAGAGAGAGAGAGGGAGAGAGAGGAGAGAAGAGGAGAGGAGAGGAGAGGGTGGGGGAGACGGGGGAGAGCGGGGTGAGAAGGTGGCAGACAGATTGAGATTTAATTTTCAGGTCACGGCATCTTCTGTCACTTGAGAATCCAGACACATACAGAGAGGAAGTGATGCACATATAGGCTCTCACACACACAAACACTCAGCAATGCATATGTTTGTGTGCCCCAAGCATCCAAGTATCTGCGTATGTGTGTGTGCGGGTTATGTATAAATGTGTGTCTCGCTGGCATAAGCAGAGCTATAGACATATATCAGGGCTGACATTTAGCGCTTAGCTCTGCCACTAAGCTTATTAGCCAAACACCAAATATCAGCAGAATCTCCCTCCCTCCTAGCCTTCTGTTTTACCCGCTTTCTCACCAGTCTTCTCCTGTCTAGGGCAAAAATCCTATCTCACTCCATCTTTTCTTTCTTTTTTAAAAAAAAAATTTCAACCTGTGCATGTTGACTTTTTCTCGCACATGTGAATCTTTCCACACTTCTTTTTTGTCTCATTTTCACTCCTTCCTTTCCATTCTCCGGAGTCCTGCTGATTGCAACTGAAGGCTTTGGCAGCTCATCAACACATACAGGCCCCCCCCCCCAAAAAAACACAACAACACACACACACACACACACACACAATGACTATAAGCCACAATCCAAACAGGAGAAGAAATTACAAAGTGAGAGAAGAGCACTGAAAGATGGCAGAATGGAAAGGGCCAGTAGATGTTGACTGGATCAGGCAGAATAAATTGAATCGAAATCATTTGCTGTATTGTCGTTCAGTTTTCAATTATCTGCTGATGAGACGGAGACAGTGAGATGCACTGTGAGGGGGAAAGAGAGAGAAGAAGAGAGGTGCCGATGATGGAGAACGACAAAGACTTCTGTGTGTGTGTGTGTGTGTGTGTGTGTGTGTGTGTTGGGGGGTGTTGACTCCTTTTTAGTAGCAATAACAGTTCAATCAGGGACGAATGTATGTGGAACTAAGTGGTCTGTAATGGGAAACAGGCGACTGCAGCTACACATTGAAGGAGAGCAAGAGCAGCAGAGAAGGACAGGGAGTGGTGGTGGTGGGAGGGGGTGCGCAAGAGGCAATAAGATACATAGAGTACCGTACAAAAGTTCTGCACCGTGACAGCAACAGCAACATACGGGAATAACACACATTCATGAAGAAATAGCTCAACATAATGGAATCAGTCTGGGAATACATGCAGAAGCAACTGAGGCAGTCTAAATCTACAGAAGAACTGTGGCAAGGTCGCCTAGATGCGCGGAACAACCAAGCAAGCATCTTGGGAGAACTTTTCAAGTACCTTCAAAAACTGAACTCAGGTATAAACCTGTAGGAGTATAAGTATACGTACCCGTGCTGTGTTCCAAATCCATGCTACATGCTAACAGTATACACTATGTACTAAACTATAAATAAACTGTACTTACTGAATGCAGTCTTTCCAATTATCATACAATAACCTGACTTGCTGTCAAGAATTTAATATTTACACCATTGGGCATCAATCAAACTGCAACAACTTTAGTTGCCATTGCCGCTTAAACTTAACCTGAAGACATTTGAAGGTGTTTCTAAAGCATCTTCACTCTCATTTTTAATTTCCAACTGTGGGTCGCTCCGTGGTTTCCTTGTACAGTGCATTGTGGGACAATATTCTTCCTTAACAGCACACTCAAAAAAATCAGTAAAGTAATTAATCGCCACGCATGTTGTAGTGGTTAGTATAAAATACTATATTTAGCATACAGTGTCACTGCTTCACGGGGACAAACCAAATGTTTTTCTCCAGGCTCAGTACTTGTTTGTTTTTGTTGTTTTTTAAATTTGTTTAACTTGTAAGCTTTTAGTTGACAATATCTACTATTAGTTTTCTAGCTGACTGTGAGCAGCTCTGCAGTTACCTTTGTGCACTGCATCACATTGGCAGAATAGTGTCCACTCGCAGTACACTCAAAAAATGACAATATACTTTATTTTACTTATTACTTTTCTAAGCCGAACATGCTTATGCTGATAGATAGATAGATAGATAGATAGATAGATAGATAGATAGATAGATAGATAGATAGATAGATAGATAGATAGATAGATAGATAGATANAGATAGATAGATAGATAGATAGATAGATAGATAGATAGATAGATAGATAGATAGATAGATAGATAGATAAGGTTAAAATCTGGCCTCAACCAAAGACCAGTAAAACAAGTAATTTCTTCAAAAATTTAATCATGTTAGAGGGGATTGGAACATGTCACAAACTCAAATACATGACTGGTGTTCTCCTAATCTTCTAAGACGCAGCATTTGCGTTTGTGTGCGAGTGTTAGTGTGCGAGTGTTAGTGTGCTTGTGTGTTCATGGATTTTGAAGAACATCACTCCATGTTGGACTGACATGCTTCATCAGAGCATCTAGGTCAGCATGAGATCGTAGAGAGGAGAAAAAAAAAAACAACATGAAGTGACTTTTTGGAGCCGACGAGAGAGTGAGAACAAGACATTAAACGGATGAGAGAAGGTGAAGGAAATGAAGCTGTGCAGGAGCAATGAGAGGAAAAGACAAGGGACAGAGATTAAAGCAGGGAGACTGCAAGGTTCCGTTTATTTCTCCCATTTTTACACTTCCCTTCCCTGTCCAGTTCCAAGTACGATTTGAGCCCAATTTTGGTGTTAAATTATTAGAGTGGTATTCTTTATTAAAGGCACATATGGGACTCAAAGCAATCCAATATTCAGGAAATGAGACATGGCACTAGATGCCGAAAAAAAGGTTTGTATGGTTCAGTTAATTGAATTCTTAACCACAATGAGTCCTTCCATCGAAAGGGTTTGGAGTTTGCACGGTGTCGGGAGATTAACATTCTCTCAAGTGGCTTTTTTGTTTTTTTGTTTTTTAATTCAGACTCACCTGCCAAGGTTACTCACTCTGTCTTTTCCTTTGTTACCCACCTCTCTGTAGTTTTTTTTTTTTCTTTTTCTGCAGCTCTCCAATTACAAACACAAATCATCTTCCCTCTCCCCCTTTGTTTAATTTGGCAGCCAGTGCTTAAGCTCCATAATGAATGTTTCCATGTTCAGTAACACTCAGATTTTCTCTCTCACTTCTCACTCTCTTTGTCTTTCATGCAGACACCTGCGCACACACACACACACACACACACACACACGCAGTACACAGCCGTCCCCTCACAGCCTGAGTCAGACATCATAGGCTATTGAGTGGTTTGAAGGGAACATAAATCACTTTTTGATCACCCTGCCGGCTTTCAAAAAAGCACAAAACAACACAAAAATGGTTCTTATTTACCCAGGTCAGATTTGCCTGCATTCACTGTGTATCAATGCAATATAATATTCGCATCCTATATAACGCACCGCAGCTCAAAAAAAGAAATAAAACCACAATATGCTGTAGGAAAAGGGTTGAATTTAATTTTACACTTTTCCAAGAGTAGTAGGTTCTCCATTCATGCTTCGAAGAGAGAGGTTTTTTTTTTTTGACATTACAATTCATTGGAGAGGAGGGGCAAACAAACACTTCTTACTGGCATGTGTTTGTGTTTCTGGTGCTTGACGGTGCTTTGACAGTGGTTCCACATTGTTGCTCTAACATCAGCTAGATTGATATGAAGCAGGCGAGCCTGGATGGTGCACCGCTGGTTTGCTTAGAGTGAGCACAAGATAAGACGGCAGTGGCAGATGCACACAATTGCGTTGGCATACACAAGCGCGCAAATGCATAAACATTTACACTGACACACACACACACACACACACACACACACACACACACACACACACACAGGCAGGGAAAAAAAAAATTGACTCTGACATGCATACCTTTGCCTCTCTCCTCTTTCTCTGTTGCATTCTCTGTCAAAAAGACACAAAAGGAGCCACACACGCATCTGTTCTCCTTTCTCCCTCCCACGGCGTCTCTCACACGCCGACACTTCCCTCCCATCAGTATTCGGAGGCGATCAGTATTCCGAACAGCTTTCCAGGTCAGCCGGACGCTGATCCATCAAACCCTGACACTGTGTCGCTCTGTATCTACAGCAACCTTCGCCGCTAAAGAGGAGCACCGACAGTCCTCTGTCACCAGGAAATTCACCGTGTATGCTTCAATGAGCCTTTGTGTGTTTGCATGTGTACTTGCATTACTCTTGTTGTGCAGACATAAAACTATTCAGACTCACATTGTGGGGACCTGCTTTCCTTTTGGAGACAAAACACATAAATCATAAACTTTTGTTGTTAAGACTTAGTTTAAAGTCAGAGTAAAGCTTTGGTTACCGTAAAGGTTATGCTTGGGTTGGGGTGAGGCAAGGTTTTGTCCTCTAAAGGGATGGAACATGGCTGCATGTGTGTGTCTGTGATTGTGTGTGTTCACAGTCATCGACATTCTCCCACATAGTAACACACAATCATCCATGCACATACAGACACACATACTCACATTCAACAAATAATTCATATATTAATGGCTGATGTTACCGTTTCATCCAGACACATTCCCAAGCTTCCTGCAATCACAAAAGGAGCATGTGCGTGTTAGTGAGTGTCAGTGTGTGCGCGCGCATGCATGTCTGTGAGTGTGTGTGTGTGTGTGTGCGCATTTGTCTGCTGCAGCTATCTTAGCTTGTCTCTTTGATCAGCCTATAAAAGCACTGAGGCGTGGACGGATAGCCTAGACCAACACACTATCGCTCCTTTGCTCCCTCTGAGTCTCTCCTGCCTCCTCACACACATTAACCGTCATGAACACACTCTGATACACTCTGAAATACTCTCCCGTGTGTAGCTGCATCTCTCCCATCACCCGGTGGCTACGAGGACCATTGTGCTGCCTCCTCAGCTTTATCTGTCAGGAGTGGCGAATATATCAGTTTCAGTTTATCTGTTTGCCTCTTTGTACTTGAAATTGTGTTGAGTTAAAAGTTAATGTATAATCTTACTTCACAAAAGTGACTGTGCGCCACTTTGCAAAGTGATAGCAAATATTGATATTCACCGGACAGCTGGCGACTTTGAAAACCATCACACACGAATAATCTGTTTGCGTTTCATTGAAGCCACATCAACAAACGTGGGAACTTGGGAAATGGGATTTTGACTTTATCACAATTTTGCAAAATACAATAAATATGTATTTGCTTCCCTCCTTTCCTCTCCATGCCCTGCTCTGTTTCTTCACTCCAGATAAGTATATTCATGACTCACCTGTCTAACTACGGCAACGATCGACTGGGTCTCTACACATTTGTTCACCTGGCCTCCTTCCTTCGCTCGTGGACAAACCTCAGACTTCACACACTCCCTCCCCTCCAGCTAGCGCACAAGTACTTCCAGCTTTTTCCTGAACAAAGGAACCCTCTCTGGCAGGTGTGTTTGCAAGTATTTGCCCACATGTACAGGCTTGTGCGTGTATTTCTGTGTATGTGTATACACTTTAATCTATGCTTTTGTGTCTAAAAACATATTTGTATTATGTAGATTCAAAATTACTCAGGCAGAAAGCAGAAAAACAAAGCCCTGAAATATTCTGGTGTGCAGACGATGAAAAATTAGAGCGATAGTGTGATTATATTTGCCAACTTTGTATCAAAAACAAAGAAAATGAGGTGAGATTCACCAGTTAGATAGTGTTTACCTTTATGAATATTTTTGTCGAAATTGATAATCTCAAGATTTGCTTGTGAAAGTAGTTTTTCTACTTTTACTCTTTTTTCAAAGCGGTTCTTAAAGGACGTATATTCAGCTTTTATGAATTTGTGGTGCCTTGCGAGCTAATACGGTCTGGGAATACTATTCATGAGGCAAAAAGAAAAACTTAATTCATTCACTTTATGTAGTAAATCCTCTCTGATGTGGATTTATGGGCATGTTTGCTTTTCTATGTGTAATATGTACATGCTTACTTTAACCTCTAATCCTTTCTTTCTGTGCGTCTGTAGAACCCGTGTGATGACAAACGACATAAAGACATCTGGTCTAAAGAGAAAACCTGCGACAGGTTGCCCAAGTTCATGGTCATAGGGCCACAAAAAACAGGTGAGATACACATGAACACACATTCAGACATGCACATGCAACAAAGAGACTCCTTCTGTGTGCCCAGGTGTCTAGATCCTCCACATCAGAGCCTATTCATTTAATCCCCCTCGCTCCTTTGGTCCTGTCAGAGGGAGACAAAGGAGGAGGCTCTTACCTCCTTTCTTCCACCCACATGCTATCTACTTTAGATGCATGGGGATACAGTACAGAGCTACCGCCCTCTCTTTCTATCTTTCTGTCTCTGTCAAAAAGACAGCAGAGAAAAAAAAAAGGAGCTTATTAAAAAATGCGTATACATTACGTAAGTCCCGTGTTTTGCCTCTGTGCAATTTCCTAAATTGTAATTGATGGTGTTTGGGGTGAGAGGTGAGGAGGTTCCGTATAGCTGCTAATTAACCAGGTGATAATCCTCTGAATGGGAGTAGAGGTCATTAGAGCAACATTAGCAAACCCAACAGCAATTACAGTACTATAAATTCTCATTTTATTAGCGGGTGTGTCAGAGAAGCTGGAACAAATAGGAAACAAGATGAAGGGGGGCCAATGTAACAGGATGTGTGGGAGAAAGTGTGAGCAGATACCGGGTGGAAGGACACTGTTGAGGGTGAGATGGAGGGCATGACCAGAGCCCCAGTGCTGATTGGTGTCAAATGGTTTTGAGTCATTTGATGGGGATACCTATGATCAGCGCACACACACACACACACACACACACACACATACTCACACACACACACACACACACACACACCCACATAGTGAATTCTCAGCAAGATATAAATCTTGCGGATGGAAAAATCATCCAGTATGGATCAGTGGATGACAGCTCTAACACACACACACCGAAACACACACTCAGCGATGCACACTTTCGCACACAGACTACTCTCTGCTGAGCTGAATTAACGAGCCAGTTATGAATTATGCCCTTTCTTCCAGGAACGACAGCACTTTATCTCTTCCTGCTCATGCATCCCTCCATCTCCAGTAACTTCCCCAGTCCGAAGACTTATGAGGAGGTCCAGTTCTTCAACACCAACAACTACCACAAAGGAATTGACTGGTGAGAACACACACAAACACGCGCTTAGCCCCGTCTTTCATTCTTTGTTTTTGCCTTTTATTAGTCCGCGCTTAAGGTGAAATGAAAGATTACAAACAACCCCCTTTTTCATTTCGTGAGGCTGTTACAGGCTGTCATGTGTCTTGCAGACGTCAGTGATACATTAAGCGGTTCAAAACAGTTCAACAACGTCTTCAAAATGATCTTTTAAGCCTGCAAACATAAGCCAACAGACATATGGTTGTCTAAATTGACCCATAAATGGGTTGCTTAACTGACAAAGACACAGCTGGTGCGTTCTCCAAAGTCATCCATAAAGACTTGACTCAGAATTCTTCATTAAACACTGTTTAAATTATATCATCAAGTTTATTTTAGGATCACTGTCTAAGGCACAGATAAAGACTATAACTTTCTGACTTTAGCAGTTGTATCTGACTTTGAAAAAATGTGTAAAGATGCTGTGTAGGCTTCGGGTGACTGAGTTTACAGTAATGATGGATGCTTGTGTGTGAGGCGTACATCTTCAGTGTGTGCATGTGTGTTTATATTCCTTCTCAATTTTTCGCCGTGTCTGTTGCCTTAGGTACATGGAGTTTTTCCCCGTGCCCTCCAATGTTAGCACGGACTTCCTGTTTGAGAAGAGCGCAAACTATTTCCCCTCAGACGAGTCCCCACGGCGAGCTGCTGCCCTGCTGCCCAAGGCCAAGATCATCACCCTGCTCATCAACCCCTCTGACAGGGCCTACAGCTGGTATCAGGTAAGTACTGTGCACAAACACACAGCGAATACATTAGATACCTGTAACTACATGTACATGTATTATTTTTTACCTCCACGCAGCTGCCTGCTTTATCAAAGGATCACGCTGTGTCGCTGTATTGCTTTAAATTGAGTTCTTTATCCAAGTTTGTGATTGGAGTCACTTGTGAGTGCAGAGTTAATGAGGCTGTTCATCTATTTGTTTATCTTTACATCTCAGTATAGGAAGATCCTGAAATCTTCTGCTTAATCCTGCTTGATTAATGAGATATAAATGCCAACAACATGTCAGCTGAAATGTTATGTAATTATCCACAGTAAAAAATCTCTCTCTTGCAAAGATGTGAATATATTACTCGATGTGTAAGACAATGAAGCAGACTCACACTGGTGCTTGTGAACCCTCCCCAGCATCAAAGAGCTCACGAGGACCACGCAGCCTTGCGGTTCACCTTCTATGATGTCATCAGTGCGAGACAGGGAGCGCCAGCTGAGCTACGCTCCCTGCAGAGTCGCTGTCTCATCCCCGGACTGTACGCCACACACCTAGAGAGGTGGCTCACATACTACCCTGCTAACCAGGTATGCACAAACACAGACAGGGGCTCATACACATGCCCATACGGAGATGAATTAACTCTATTGCCCCGGTGTGGAAACCTTGTATTAGTTTTGTAAAATGTAAAAAGTAATACGTTTTAGGAAACATATTAAAAGATTTGCTTTGGGCTCAACAGTTTTTTCTCAACTGAAACAATGGCATCTACGTATCCACTTGCTGAGCACTTATACAATCCAATGCACATCCAGTGCAACTTTTTTGTTGTAAAATACTTTAATAAGTCCTGTGCTGTTAAATTAAAGTATACTTTCTTGCATTGAGGTCATAGTCAGTGGGTGTGTTGTGCCTGACTCCATTATATTTAGAAATTCTTCTAATAACCTGCGCTGCTCGTGTATAGTACTGTGCAGTGCAGTATTAGGTACTAAAAGTAATATAAGAATGCTTTCAAAAATCATGACACAAAGAGTTTTTATTTCAGCAGTTAACTTCACACAAAGCGCAGTAAACAGTAAAACCAAATCAATATTTTGTGCGATCGCCCTTTACCTTTAAAACAGCACTAATTCTCTCTGGTACGCCTCGCACACAGTTTTTAAGGTACTTGGCAGGCAGGTTGCTCCACGCATCTGGGTGAACTTGTCACGCTTCGTCTGTGGATTTAGACTGTCTCGTTGTCTTCTGTCTCTTCATGCAATCCCAAATTGACTGCGTGATTTTGAGATTAGGGCTCTGTGGGAGCCAAACCATCTGTTGCATGGCTCCTTGATTGGTGTTGGTGATGCTTGTTGAAGAGGGTTCTGTTTGACTGTGACTGTATGTTTGGAGACTCTGTCATGGTGCAGATTAAATTTAGGACTTGATGGTATTGTGTGGTGGTTGAGAATCTAATGTGCCTAAACATGTTGTGTACACTGAGGGACACACCATTTGAAACACGTTCTAATAAAATGTAATCCGATGCAGCATTCCTTTAAACTATGCGCTCAGTAATGAAGATATAATTGAACTTGCATATTTCCAAGCTGTCCTGAAATATGAAACACTTCAAGCTTCATAAAGGCATATATTATGCCAAGTCTGTTATATTGAATTGCATTAGACTGCACAGATGCACACTTTTAATAAAGTGGCCACTGAGTGTATTTTGCATCATTTAAAATGTCCTTGTTTTTGTGCTTCGATGTGAATGCATAAAGTAACGCGTTGCAGATTGCCAGTAGGAATCAGTTATTGTTTATTCACCATAAGAAGAAAAAGATTAAAGTGATGTATTAAACCTGCTGTCAGTTTTCCAACTTTTGCTGTCGTCACTGAAGCGGATCATGTTGCACTGAAGTTCGCAACTGTCCCTGGGCTTTGCGTACACCCTGTGCTAGTTAGTTAGGTTATGGTACCCATTGTCACAGTATGAATGTATCTATGTGTAGGTGATGATCATAGATGGCCACCAACTGAGAGCTGACCCTGCAGCAGTGATGGATGAGGTACAGAAGTTCCTGGGAGTCACTCCTCACTTCAACTACTCCCAGGCCCTTACGTAAGTCTCTCACATAGTACGGCAGTGCCCCTCTCTCTCTCTCTCTCTCTCTCTCTCTCCCTCTTTGGTGTTTTTGTTCTCTGTTGTCCTGGGATGAGAGCACCTTTCACCTGGCATGCACTGTGGTAGAAAAAAAAATAGTACGGATTAAACCTGTAACAAGACCCCAGTCCCAAAACTGTGTCAAGTCTGACATCTACTGGTGAACGGTCAGGTGCTAAACTGGCCACATACTCTTTTCCACTCTTTTTCTCTGTGTGACAGCGATACCATACCATGGCTATTTGTTGTGAGCCGTTGTCTGTCTTTACACAGACTTATGTATTAGAGGAAAGAAAAGGAAAGAAAAATTCCATTGTGTGCTCATAATTATAAAGTATATAGGATGTGTATGGAAGAACATGAGAAAAGAAAAAGAATATAAACATAAGAGAAGAAAGGTGTGGAAACATAATTCTTACGTATTAAGACAAATTAACAAGACAAGTAGGAGTCAAGGTGTGACAAGCGATGCTTCAAGTGGCTCACACTTATCTTGTCGGGATCGCATTAAGTATATTAACATTTCATTTAATTTGCTTCATCATGCAAAAGCATTTTATATATTATATATATCCACACTCGTATTTAGGTGTGTTAATAATGACATGTACATTACATAACAAACACACAGATCTGTTTTTGCAACACCAGTCTGATGCCTATTCCTGTCAGGAGTCAGTCAAATGGTGAAGAGTGAGCTTGCAGAGCAGTGACTGTCCCCACATATATACAGCCTGCCTGTCTGTGTTTCAGCAAACATAAAAGTATGATTGCTCTGCTGTGTGTTGTCAATCCAAAGGAACTAAAATAGCAAAGACACAAAGTGCCAGTAACAATGTTTAATAATGAATCAGAACACATTTTTGCAGATTTTCACAGCAGATAAAAAAGACGTGCAGTGAGCAAGAGGGAGATAATGGCTTCAAATGTGTTGCTGATGTACGATCATTACAGATGGAAATACAGCACATCTTTTTATTTCGCTTCAAATTCCAGTTGCTTTACATGTGTTGATGTAGTCGTAGTCACTGGCTCGCTGATGCTCATTCTTAATGGTTAATACAACTCAAAAACAGTATCATGTGTTTATTCTGTTATATATGCACATGTATGTCAACCAAATTCTCTGGAGTTTCAGTGCATTTCAAGGGATTTAGCTTTCGCCTCTTGACACTCTGTTTCAACTCATTCTCCATTAAAGATGTTGCATGTGACCTTTATGTTTTGGAGGGCTGGTAAACTGTTTATTTCTCAAGCACCACTCATCAGAATGCAATCTGCCTGCGAGCCCTCAAGCCTCCAGACAGGGACATCCAGAATTTGTAGCTTAGATTGGGACAGAGAGTGCCTCTGTCTTGAATCACAAACCCACATGCATACAAATAATTTGTAAAGAGATGCATTTTGACAGAATAATAAGCAAGCTGTGTGTGTGTGTGTGTTTGTGTGTGTGTGCGTGTGTGTGTGTGCGGTTGTGAGTTTGTATTTTGGCTGAAGACCGAGTTACCCAAAAGCCTAATCTTTTTTTTTCTCGACTTCTCATTCTTTTGACATGGCGGCGGTCTGACAGATCCTCAACACTGGAGCCTATTTATTTAATCCCCTTCTCCTTTCTTCCTGCTGTCCTGTCAGAGGAAAACTGAAGAAGAACCACTTAACTCCTTTTTTCTCTCTTTTATTCACCCACTGATGCATGCAGATAAAGAAAATACTTGCATCTCTCAATCACATCCATATTAGCCCTTATCTTCTGACTGCCAATAGCAGTTAACAGCAACGTGTGTTGTTTTACATCGTTTCATTTCTCTTTTTGCTCGACTGTATGCTCCCACGGTGCACAAAAAAGATGCATGAATGTATACATATAAATCAAAATCTAAATGTTACACATAAAAGATAGAAAATGATTTAAAAAATCACATTATATATGCCCTAGATGAGCAAATGTGCATACATATCAGAGTATGCGCTCCTAACCATACACACTGTATTGCACATACACACATATTTACTGTATATTAATATACATACATAAATAAACATTACATGCATATACGATCATGCACATACAGATGGCAAGAACCACATGCACAGTTATTTATAAAGGCACTTTGTTTTGGAAGTCATCCACAATCTCCTCGTCTGTTTCGTGTCGTCACATTATATGCTGCAGAGGTGCCAAACGTCGTTGTTAATAAGACGAACACATTTGGAATTACAAGGGATGCTCACAGAGCCGTTCAGAGGACATCGTGGAGGCATTGAATCTATTAAAATAGTTCTCCTTCACATTTGTGTACTTTTTCATAAAATGCGCTTTCATCTCAGGCACGGTGCATCCATTCCCCAGTGACCTTAGTTCTTGCTTAGGGAGCCATGTTTTCTGTTGCCTGCTCTTTCCATTAACAAGATTGCGATTAGTGTGCACCTGGGCATGCACCTCGCATTCATGGCATTCAAGATAATCTCCCACTTGTTTTTTTGTCCTGAGCAACAAATAACACATTAGCCATATACTGTTTGTTATAAGACAGACCGTTTTTCAGTCCAATTCCAGGCAATTTACTGGATGCTTATCTATGATTTTTTAAACAAAGACAGGTTAGTTTATTATGCAAACACACTGTCTCATGTTTCCACAGTTGCCTTCTTCAGGGTGTTTTACAGATAATGAACCGAGCCAATAAGTACAGTAATCACTTTTTAAAATGAGATCTCCTTAGAACGGAGTAAACAAAACAAGCTGCAGCCTACGCGTGTTTCTTATTCTGTTTGACCATCTCATAAAGAGTTACCACTGCCAGTGCATTACTTTATTATGCATCCAATAAGCTTATTCACTTATAATGTCGGGAAAACACAATCAAGTGTATCACATCATAATATAGGAGGAGGGTGCATGTGCAGACTGTTCAAGACAGCTTTGATAACATTGTTTTGTATCCACCGCTGCGTCACTTCTCCTGCTCAGAAGTCATTGTGCAAAGCCACAATGTTCAGGACACGAGATAGGCTGAACGGAGATTGTAGGAGGTTTGATGTAAACATGACGCGTAGCTCTTGAACATGAGGAGAGAATCAGGACATGATATTTTTGTGGGCCTGTGACGCACGTTGGGCAGGGTGAAGAATAGCAAAACACAATGCATTCCGTGACAATTTTTTTTGCTGCTTTTGAGAACAACTCCAAACCTACATGTGGAACAAAGATAACAAACTCTTCATTTTTTTTTTCTTCCTCAAGTGTGTAGAATAATTCAGGGAATGTGGTAGTCAGAAAAAAATGTCTCTGCCACAATAACTGCTGTGTGTCTGCATAAAGAAAGATAGCAATAGTGAGAGAGAGAGGGCGCATAACAGACATGCGAAGGGAGGGCAATAGAGATGGAGAGATGAAACAAGACAGCACAGCAGTCAGAGAGAAACCAATTGCTGAAAAGTAAGAGTCAAAATGTGTTGAACGTGTATGTAAGATTTTTGCTCTTTTTTCAGGCCTAATTTCAAAATGATAACGCACTGACATTTCTATTCAAAGCTTGTAATTTCACATTTTTCACTAAGGTTTTTCTCGTGCCCTTCATTTCTTTTTTCTGTCTGTCCCTCCTTTGTGCTTTTCTCTCAGCTTTGACCCTCAGAAGGGCTTTTGGTGCCAGCTCCTTGAGGGCGGAAAGACAAAATGCTTGGGGAAAAGCAAAGGACGAAAGTACCCTCCCATGGAACCAGAGGTAAACTTATTTTATTTTAATTAAAACAGACGTATGCTCAGGGAAAAAAAAGCAAAACGAATATACGCACCGAATGAAATGTTTCAAAAAGAGACAAAATAAAACAGGAAAAGCAGCAGTCTGACTGACAGTGACAACACATAGTCTGCCATTGCTGTGGCAAAATTTCCCACAGGACTCAGCACAGGGTTGGAAACTGTCAGCCAATCAGATCCAGCCAGAAACTTACAACCTAATTATGAGGACTCAATAGTGACACTACACCCATGAGAGAGAATAGGGGAGAGTTAGGATGGAGGGAGTAAGGTAGAAGGAGAAAATCCAATCCTTAAATCTTTGTCCTGGCCGTGGATTCCACTGAGGAAAGACCAGACCTGCAGACAATGAATCACACATTTGCTCTCTCATGAAGACAAACACACAGATGCAATTTATCTTCGCGCATGTGCTCACATGTGGCGAATGGCTGTGCCTCTGTGTCACCTATAATTAAACTGTATTTGAGTTTCCACCGAGGGGACAGAAAGAGAGAACAGAAGGGGGGAGGAGATTGAGGGAACACCAGGGAGGAGAGACAAGAGAGGGGGAGAGATGAGAGATAATGGATCTTATGCATCCTTCATGTAATTTTCCTCCTCTCTTTTCTTAGCTCTGCTGATAGCACTCAACACTTTGTGACCTGGGAGCTCTAAGGCGAAATAAACTGATCTGAAGATTGCAGCACATCATTAATCTCTCTGAAATTTTTGTTTATCCCTACTCAAATGTTTTTTCTTTTAATCTTATTCTCCTTCAATCCTTCCTTTTCTCCATGCCTCTCCTCCTTTTCCTTTCTTTCTTCCCATTTCCACATCTCTATATACTTTGTTTTTTTTTCCATCTGCAACATGTCACCCTTGCATTCTTTACCTGTTTGTTTTATTTCCTGACTCCATCGCCCTTACTCCTCCCATACCTCCGTGTATCTTATTATATGTTTCCACTTCCTCCATCTTTTCTCCCCTGCCACTCTATGTAGGCACGAGCATATCTCTCCAGGTACTACAGGGAACACAATGTGGAGCTGTCGAAGCTGCTGCATCGCCTCGGACAGCCCCTTCCCTCTTGGCTAAGAGAGGAGCTGCAGAAGGTCAGCAGCATGCTCATCTCACCGACATGATACATGCTAGTTACAAGCTCTGAAGTGATTTCCAGTGGATTAGACTGGACGGTTGCATGTTTTGCTCCTGTGGCTCTTGAAAACCTGATTTCTGATTTGAAGTATTTCAATATAACATTTGTTTTCGTGACTAAAATGTGCAACAATTTCATTTAAAGTCTTGTAAATCATGCATTTATTGATTTATTTTCAAAATGGTTTACAAAACCTTAATATAAATATCTCCTTCTGTTCTGGGTTATTCACACAAACTAAAATTTGCTAAGTAAATTTGTATAGAATTGTTATAGCATACATGTCAGTATTTGTTTGGCTGTAATTACTGTATTTAAGTTTTAGTAAATTGCCGAAGAGCAATGTTACAATAAAACAAAACACCAACACTAGTTCGTAGTAGTTAAAGCAACAGCGTTCGTGGTGACCCATACAAGGCCAGTTTTGATGCACTGATTTTTAGCCTGTGTGGTTTTACCTAATTTGACTGACAGTGCTGGTAATGTCTGCAAAATCCCAACTGCGATTAGATTTTATTAAAATATTGTGAAACTCAAGTGCACAGAAATATTTAACATTATTTTTTTTTTCAAAATTTGTTCTGTTTACTTCAAATTAAGAACAGTAAGACTCACAGAACACAGAAATATTGTAAAAGCTGGTCACACTTTTGGAGAAAATGTTGTGACTCCATCATTTATAGTGAGGACTTGATGAAGAAATCTGTTGTGGACTCTTAAAGTCGGGGTAGGCAGTATCTCCTTGGTGTCACTGGGTAGAAATTCCATAATAACCCTTCAGCATATTGTAATCTTACTGAGAGGAAACTAGATTTCTGCACCTCCTCTTGTCTCAATTTTCAGGCATTAAAAAAAACAAACAAAAAAACAAGCTTGAAACTTAATTATAGGACTTTTCACCCAGATCAGGTAAGAGTGTATAAAGAGCAACAGAGTCCTTAGTGGGCACAGGACATGATGGTGCACTGGGATCAACAGTGGGCTTTCTGTGTTGGAATCTTGTTTGAAGCCACACATGAATGTTGACTTTGACATTGACTGTTTGAAATGTGTGTAGGTGCCTGTGTTTGTCTGGTGGGAGGGGCTTAGGACAGAGAGAAGAGATAGAAGAGCTGCAAGAGGAGGGCTGTATTTTTAATTTAAAATTTCTTTTTTCTTTTTTTCTGCCTTTTTCAGATTTATGCCTACTGCAGCTTTAATCCCTAAGATAAACAATACAAAGCTAACAACAAAAGCAAAATGTTTGGGTAGAGTAGCAATTCCTCATGTAAAACACAAAACACATCAAATGAAACTGGCGAGAGCTGAAAAGCAAAATGTAATCTTCCGAACCGGATTACCTCCTAATCCCGTCAAGGTATTCAAAGCATGCTAAATGCATGAAGCTCCATAATGGCAGTGGCGGTCTCACCTCATCTCTGCATTTGTTTGCAGACCTGTGGAGCTGTTGTCATTGTTTATGAGATCAGATGGAGCAACTGACATGTCTGTTTTAGGTTTTTTGTTCATTCACAGTATATTATTTTTCTGTTCCTGTCGTTGACATTTGAATTAATAAGTAAAGTGCAATTAAATTGATCCCATTTTCTCCCCTCTCCTCTGTCTGTGTCTCCCACTCCATCCCCTTCCTCTCTTTACCACTTTCTGAAGGTTAGATAACCTTTGCATCCATGAGCCAGGGTTAAAGGTCGAGGGGTCAGAGACCAGGAAGCGACCAGGAGCACCTGACTTTCAGATGCACTGTCTGTGGCCTTTTAGTGCACCCTGAGGTAAAGGCAAGGACGGGGTGCCTTGTTTCGCTTAGGAGCTGTGATGCTGCTGAAGGGAGCAGAAGATGTCAGGAAAACGCAAAGACGCGTTGCAAACTGAAACAGAACGGATGGATGGATGGATGGATGGATGGATGGATGGATGGATGGATGGATGGATGGATGAATGAATGAATGAATGAATGAATGAATGAATGAATGAATGGATGGATGGATGGATGGATGGATGAATGAATGAATGAATGAATGAATGAATGAATGAATGAATGAATGGAAGGATGGATGGATCACTGTTTCAGGTGACTAAGACAGCTCTGAAGAAAGTGGGACTAAAAGGAAGAGCCACATCATAACAAAGAAGAGAACTATGGGAGACAATGACAGTTTGACAAGTCTTTGATGCCCAAACCCTGTTGTAAACTGCAGCGAACTGTCGTGCAGACCTGCAGTGACTTTGATGGTTATTCATCTTTGTTATACTTTCACCTTTAAGTTGCCAGAGCAGCGCTGGTCAGCTGTGCATGGTTCCCATAGAGATCACTTTGCACTAAGTTCTGTTCAAATATCTCCAAGACAAAAAAAACACACTCTGTGTGGTTTGGGTTTCGTTTGTTTTTTTGTTACACCGAGAGAGAAAATCCAAGGAGGAGAAGTGCATAGACTCAGGGTGAGTGACAGGCTGTTACTTTCCATGATAAGTTCTCATTGTTTTGTGAATTAATTTTTTTAAGTGAAGCTAGTTTCTGGTAGATCTGGTAGCCTTGTTCACCCTTAGAGATGTCACTTGAGGCTTTCACTGAAAAGTTTGAACTGGAAATGAGTCACTGAAGCAAAAAGCATTGCATGCTCATTATTCTCTTGTGACGAGTCATGCAGAAGAACGCTGTGTCCATTTAGCAGAGAAAGAGAGCTGATGATTTCAGCTCTAAGGATAGAGGAGACATGAGTTTGTGGGAAGTAGACTGACCAAAATCGGCCTAGTGGATATGACACGTTATTCCAAGACTCTTTAAGTAGCTGCTGTAACTGCAGGCAACTTTCTTTATTTTGTCAGTGTTTCATTTCAGTCTCAACCTCCTTTTTTTCCTTTTGAAAACCAGTGGCCTATGTTGTTTAGATTCAGTTTCAATGCAAAAAAAAAAAAAAAAACCCTAAATGTCAAACACAAAAACCAAAATTAAAGAAATGGATATGACTGACAGCATATGACGTTTTTTTAATGAGCATGACAACACACGTGAACCACACCCTGCATACCTGGACACACATTTGTGAAGTCACATTTGTTCTGATAGCTGACCACTGTCAGTGTTTGTCCTCTAAGGTAAGTGAAACTCACATGAATCTGAAGAGTCAAGTTATCAGGGTTTGTCTTGTTCATCATTCAGTAACTTACAGTAAAATAACTGAGTTTAAGCATTTTTCTCTTCCGGTTATCATCAATATCATAAGATAGCGTGGAGTACATAAGTATTTGTAATTTACCTAATATATCCGGCGTGCTTTTCTTACGACTGTATTTTACTTTTGTTATAGTTCAGAGCAAATATTTATGCTTTTGATTCAACTATTTATTAGATCATTTTAGCTGGTACATATTTTGCAGATATAGATTAACTCATAAGTTATGTATTATTTTAAGATACATTTTTGATTCTTGGGAAAAATTCACAATTTACCAAGCAGTATATAACATAATTAAAATCAGCCCAACATTTACTAACATGAAAGTCAAGTATGCACTAGTCAATCAGTAATTACAATCCAAGAAGTAATTCTTTTGAAATAAGACTTTTACTTGTTTTTCTTTTTAAGCATTGTGAATATATGACTATATTTGTAAGAGTGCTTCTCCCATGTGCTTTACATCACATCAACAGATTGCAACATATAGAAAATGCTGTTACGCAGAAAACCAGGACAAGACAAAGGGAAATAAAAGAAGAAAAACAGTAGAAGTCCTTTTTATGTTATGTATTTAGTTTTGTAAAGTTATTATGTAGATGCTTTCTAAATTGGATTGATCTTATCCCGGTGTCGTATTACAAAATCAAAGTCTAGAAAGTGAAGGTTTTAATGCTGCACCTTCTGGGAACCACATAGTGTTACTACATGATTCACACACTGCATGGACACGTGATACAGAAGTGTAATACAATAAAATTTGTTTTCTCTATTCTTTAAATGTCATGGAAGAACATCACATTCAGTCAGTGTTAGAAGGCGTGAGAATAAATCTGCAAACTGATTTGATATAGTGCAGATACGGCTGTCAAGTCAGATCTTATTGTCAATTTGCTGGTGGTTTTCTCCGTAATGAAAACAAGTGCAAACAATACGCAGTCTGCGCAAACAATGCGCGCGTGTAAGTTCAAACAATACGCACAAAGAATATGCAGTATGCCCAAACAATACGCAGTATGCCCAAACAATGCAGGCCTGCAAGTGCAAACAATACATGCAAACAATTTGTATTGCTTGCATGTGCGCAAGCAATACTCAAGCACAAGCAATATGCAATGCGTGCTAACAATGTGCACAAGCAATACGCAGTACGCGCAACCAATGCATATCGCTTGTGCGCCCCATCACACTGACACCAATTGTGATGAAGTGCTCATCAACCCACACATCACAGCCAGCCTTCCTTCATCGCTTGACCCCCCTTCAGTTCCCAAATGCTCCACAGAGAGGAAGCAACATCCACCACCTTGCACTCAGTCAAAAGTCGGGCAAATCGTGTTCCAGGACACGAAACAATAGATAAAATTTCATGACTATTTTACGAATCGCCGTGAGACTCGATTGGCTGATGATACCACAGTGGTGGGACTTATTTGCGGGAACAAAGAATCAATGTAGAGAGATGAAGTGAAACACCTAGAGCAGCATTCTTCAACCTTTTTTGCACCACGTACCGGTTTTAAACAAGAAAATGTTCTACGGACCGGTCATCTCGCACATAAAAAATAATCGTTTCAACTATTAAGAAGTGTCATAAACAAATAAAATTACTTGTTATTGCTAAATATGTGTTTACTTTTTCTTCTGTCTTGGCATTGAGTCTCTCCCACTTTTCAAAGAAGTTCTCCTGAAACCTTAGTTTTTCTATTCATTTCGGCGGTGGTTAAACTGACGGTTTATTTTTCTGGGCTGGGCATGAAAACGGACAGTCAAGTGCAGGAAACAAGCACAGACGGAAGTGGCGGGAAGACGAGCTTGTCATTTTTCAAAATGAAACTCCCTGCAGACTCAGCTGGAAATAAAAATAAACCAGTAAAACGTTTTTATTCCTTCTGTGCGGCCCGGTACCAAATGACCCACGTGCCGGTCAGTAGCCCGATGGTTGGGGACCGCTGACCTAGAGGGCTGGTGCAGTAAGAACAACCTGCTGCTCAACGTGGACAAAACGAAGGAGATAATCAACTTCCAGAGGTCATGTCCTGAGCGTGCTCCCCTCAGCATCAGCGGCTGCACAGTGGAGAGAGTGGAGAGTATCAAGTTCCTCAGAGTGCAGATCTCACAGGACCTGAGCTGGAATAAGAACACCGCAGCGATCATCCAACGGTCCCAGCAGAGACTATATTTCCTGAGGAGGCTGAAACAAGCTTCTCTCCCTGCCAGCATTATCAGGACATTTTCCAGAGGTGTGGTGGAGAGCGTTCTGACATACTGCATCTTAACATGATACTCCAGCTGCAGTTTGTCAGACAGAAAAGCCCTGCAGAGGATAGTTAGAGGAGCTGAGAGGGTCATCAGAGTTTCCCTCACCTCTGTCCAAGAACTTTTCCAGAGCCGTTGCAGGACCAGGACACTGAATGTTGTCAGGGACTTCTCACACCCTCTCCATAAACTGTTTGAACTGCTACCATCAGGCAAACGTTTCTGGAGCACTAAAGGAAGAACCTCCAGAATGATCAACAGCTTCATTCCACAGGCTGTCAGAATGCTGAGCTGCTGATCTAGATATGCAAACACTTCCTTATTTAAATTGCTTTAAATTAATGGATCCTGAAGAAACTCTTTTTCATCTTGCCTGTACTACTGTGTATGTACAGCAAAATGATAATAAACTTGATGTGATTTGATTTTGTAGATAAAACACCCAACATTTGCACCTAACCATGAATGTGACAGAGGACTCCCACATTAGCAAACCAGCAGGTTAAGTCATTTAGCCTGGACGTCAAAAAATGCATCAAACTTATACATTGGGAGTCTATTAACACTCACCAGTGAGATATTTTTGACTTTTTAAACAGCCTTTTAACAATATTTTACATTCAGAGAATCTCCTGATTTTACAGATATGGCTTCCCATAAATCGTCACCTTTATCTAGAGTTGCTCTGTCCTTCGAGTAGCACAATATATGATTATAAGGAAACAAACGATTTCAGGTATTCCAGTTTTGATTTATTAGCAGCAGTTTTTGATCTTTACTACAGAGAGGGCTGGATAATCGTAGAAAGCTGTGTTGTTGTTTTTTGTAAGACTCTACTCACATGTACTGGTTAATTTTTTTGATTTCGTATTTTTTGGAGATAAAATTTTATGGTGTAGATCCATTGTCCCATTTCTTTAAAAAAAAAAGATTATAGTGTTTCTCTGTCTAAATAGATAAAGGTGCACACCCAAAGTGTTGCAGATTTCCCTCAAAAAAGCGTAAAATCCCAAATCTAGTAAAGCAGCATGTTCAGCCATCTTCAACAGCAGCAAGGTGATGTACAACAGATCACTTTCATTAAGGGATAATAATGACAGTATCCTTGGATCTGTGCATATTGGTTTCCACCATGTTGTCACAGTTTGACGGCTTTTGCATGTGTTTTAATCAAAGAAGAAGACCTACAGCCAGAAAAAATGAGGAGTAAAAAGTAAAAGATATAATTTTCTCCTTTTTCGATCACTTTTGTGTGTACAGTTCGTAAAACTATTTTGAGTTGGACATCCATCCATCCATTATCTATACACCGCTTAATCCTCACTAGGGTCACGGGGGGCTGGAGTCTATCCCAGCTGACTTAGGGTGAAAGCAGGGGACACCCTGGACAGGTCACCAGTCTATCACAGAGCTACACTTAGAGACAGACAACCAAGCACACTCATATTCACACCTACGGACAATTTAGAATCACCAGTTAACCTCAACATGTTTTTGGACCTTGTGGGAGGAAGCCGGAGAACCCGGAGAGAACCCACACTGCACGGGGAGAACATGCAAACTCCACGCCGGGGATCTTCTGGCAACGGTGCTAACCACCAACCCACCATGCAGCCCCTCTCTAGACATGGTCTTGTTAAAGGAAAGATCTTGCTATGGCCAATAAGAGCAGGAAGCAGGACATCAGCATTAATTGGCACCCAAATGTTGTTTTCAGACAGGTGTGAAAAGAGGGAAGTTTACATTCTAAGCTGCTGGAGTACTTTTTTTTTTTTTTTTTTTAGGGATGTTACCTCCATCATTAACCTTTGGATGGAACATATACCTTCAAAAATGAAGTTGATGTACACAAGCTGGCTATTTCACCCTGTTTAAAAGAATTAGAGCCAGCCAGGAGGGTAATTTACCAAAGTAGAAGTCAAAGGTTACACCAACAACCCCCCCACCCAAAAAGAAGTTACACTAATCATCACCACCACTACACTAATCATTCACTGGTGTTTTAATGTTGAAAACTGTCTTTTAGTTTATGTTGTTCTCACACAGGTAAGATATGAAAGCAGGGGAAAAGGGAATTGAAAAAAAGTGAGAGGAAATAAGAAAAAACAGAGGTGAGAAAGACAGATCCTCTGTTTTGCTGAAAATGAAGGTGTACATCTGGACACACCCATGTCTGCACACACACACACACACACACATGCACACACATCGGATGAGACCTGCAGAGAGTGTATGATTAACTGTTCTGTCAGAACTGAGAACTCTCTGGGGCGGGAAGGGCAGCGGAGGGGGAGGGATGGAACAGAGGAGAGGGTGAATTGGAAAGGAATGGAGGAGTATTAGGATGGAGGCTGAGGTCTCTGGGGTCTCTGAAAGGAGGCCTCGTGGGTTTGGGGGCGCGAGCTTGAGCCAACTGTTGCTCCTGCAGCACTCGCGTGTTTTATATTCCTCGCCATCTACTGTATATGCAGGCCACTGCAGCACCGAATGCAGTCGCTGACTAGGTGAGTGATTTTGTGCGTGTGGCACCTTATCACAATCCTGCAGCGCAACAGAGTCAGAATGGTCAACCGAATCTCCCTCTTTCTCGACAAATCAGAATGGCAGATGTGTAGCAAAAGGACACACACACATACTNGAGGCAACAGTGCTACTAACTGCGCCACCCTGCAGCCCCTGAGTTAGACATATAATAGTAAAAATAACAGCACATACTACTAATGTAGTGCTTTTTATGTCACCAAAAACAACACGAGACAAACAAATGTGCAGTCAGCAAATTGCTTTCTATATAAAGTATATAACGCCACTGATGCAATAAAGCCATGTATTTTTATATCTGGCAATATTAAAATCAGCTAAACCATACAGTCAGTTAACATATAAATGCATTTACATTTGCATTTTTATTTTTTATCCATCATGTTGGTCAGTTAGTCGTAGTAATCATCTAAAGTAATGTCATAAAGCTTTCATCACTGTGTTTCTGCACACTGAATATAAGAAAAGTTTTGGATTTTCAATAATACTTACCATTTGAAAGTAGACCCAATATCTGTTGTTGCAGTGAGTCATAATGACCACAGGAGGGCGCTCTTAGATTGAAAACACAACCAAGTTCTGGCTAAGACTTTCTTCTTGGAGTTCAGGTGATCAATTTAGCAGAAGTAAAGCAATATAAATTTGGACGAATTCTCTCATAAACATTCATCTACAACACATTGTGCATCCGGAGCTCAGTTTTTAAACGTCTTTGGTTTTAGCAAAACTCTAGGAGGGACGGTTTGGAGATGCAGAGGCAGAAATGCATGGGGACACTTTATCTATTTTCATATATGGTTTATAAATTCAACATGTCATCTTATCTAAAGGTTTATCTGGAAGCGGAGCGAGGACAGACATCATTTAGAGTTACAATAGTTAATTATGTCAATGATAGCTGACAGATTCCTTCCAAACTGGAACCAGCTTTTGTCTGTTTAAAGTTTTTGACAAGACTTGACATGACCTTGTAAGACTCAATGATTATCCCAATTTTGTTTCTTTAAAATGATCATATATTTGACTTTAATAAGGCTATTGTAGTTTAACTGTTTTACGCAGAGGAGAAATAAATACAACCAGTCAAGGAAAAATGTGGAGACTGGAACTCTGGTTGGATGGAACTGCAGTGCATGACCAGAAGATGGGGCTCATTTGTTAAACACACACTTTGAGAAACACTGGCATAGAGGATGGTTGTAATCCAGGTTGTCTGTCACATCTTTACTCGTCAGTTGATAATAAACAGAGATTCCGTTTTAATTTTTGTTGTCAGTACTTCTTAAATTTACGTTCCCGTCACAAATGAGGCACGGAAAAAAAGGTCGTCAACGAAAGGGTTTCGTTGACAAAATTAACACTGATCCTCACTAGGGTCGTGGGGGGCTGGAGCCTATCCCAGCTGACTTAGGGTGAAGGCAGGGGACAGCCTGGACAGGTCACCAGTCTATCACAGGGCTACACTCACCAGGACGCAAACTGGGGATCTTCTAGCTGCGAGGCGACGGTCCCAACCACTGAAGCACCATGCAGCCCTCATTTGTTAAAAACAAAAACACAGACCAATATATACTGTACACTGATAAAAGAGTATTAGGCTTATGAGGAGCAAAGCTGTAAACACTGTATGAAACAAATGGCACATCTCCCAGCCACCAGTGTGTTTTTCACCTTCTGAGTCTGTATATGAGTCGTCATGGCCCTACTGCTGAACACACCCATTGTAGCTACTGCAAAATTGGGTTTGAGTATTATGGCAGGTATTTTACGTTCGTCTGTTAGATTTTATCAATTCAATAACATCACAACAAGATGCAGACACGAAATCTAACAGAAGTGCAGTTGAGGTTAAAACAAAGGCCAAACTTCAGAGAAGGCCGTGATGGGAGAATTCACAGACGTCCCGACTAGCATGATCCCACCACAAGATAGCTTCTGTTGTTCAACATATTTTCAGGCACGTGATGATTAAAACCAAAGAAACAAGAAATTCTGGAAAGGCATATTTTTATTTCTGTTGTCAAGATTCCATGCAGGTTCCTACTGTCACAGTTGGTCCCAGTTCTTGTTTGCCTTGTAAATTAAGACAACTCAGAGACTGGCTGCCGTTACTGTAGACACTGTGCGACATACCAGTGACACACTGTACGACTGTGTGGGGGTACATGTTGTCTGACATGGGCGTGCTCACTTTGACAGTTTGCAGTTAGAAGCAAACTTGAAAGAGCTCTTTTGTTCCAGCTGTTGTCACCTATATAGGAATGAATGAGACAACGTGTCCTACAGTGCAGCAACCACTTAGAAAGCATATACGGTAACACAAAAAAATGTTTCTACTTACACAACTTACAGCCATCACGAGTCAAATATTTTAAGCGTAGAAATTAAACACACAGGAAACGCAGACTTTTCACAAAAGTTTAGTTTGTGAAGAGATGTTACAGTACATTACAACATAACACAAAGTAAGTACCAAAACAAAAGAAGGCAGTGTAGTGTCTGTTTTTTCAAGTGTACCGGACTGTCTCCCTTCTGTGTTGTCATAAGCATGCCAACAGTGAATTACCCCACCAGGACAAAAGAACTTGAATTGACAAAAGTGTCGCTGTGACTAATCAACACTTGGAAATACTGTATTTGTGCTTTGATTTGGAAACACTTTAGTCCCTTCCTTTCTCTGCAAATGTCAAGCAGCACCGAGTCAAGGACAAACACTGATTGTTGCTATAAATGATAAAAGCCTGAGAATTACTAAGACCTGAAATCTGCCTTTCACACAAAGTAAAGCAAAGAGCACAAAAGAGACAATTTACAAAAACATAAATGAAATGAGGTTTAAAGACGTATTTCACTTTTGGCAAATGTCAATATGACTAGAATGCTGAACACAGAAGCACGGAATATCATGCAATAAGTACCAAAGAAGGGTTCTTAGTGCAAGTACGCAAATTAGTGTCATTCCATCGCTTACTGTGAATGCATGAGCGCATGCATGTATACTGTGTTTGTTTTAACACTGTGGTCCCTTTTCAATCACATGTTTCATATCATAACTTACAATACACCTTCATAACAAAAGCAAGCACAGAAAACATCACTTTTTAAAATGAAAAAAAATTGTGCAGTAGGCAATGCCACAACAATGGCATGTTTTTACAAATCTTGATTGAATACCATTAAAAAGCTTTCACCTTCTAAGATTATTTAATAATTAAAATAAGTGCTAATGACTTAGATGAGAGAAAAGTGTTTGTCTCTCCAAAGAATATAAAAACGTTTCCAGGAGAAAAAGGTCCAGCATCGCCTTTTTGTCTGTTGGATTTAAAAGTCATGTTGTAACTTACAACACCATAAAATCAGGTAATGATATGATGACATCCAATATTCATGGCTAAAAAAAATAGCGGTGCGTCAGCTGGCACTCAGCTGATGGAGTCTTAAGAGTCATTTAATCTGACTGAGAAGTCCGTTGCATCATTTCGTTCACCTTTCATCGCTGTTTCTCCTCACGTCCAATTACTTTGCGTATCCAGGAGCTGAAAGCAGAGACTTTAGTGTAGACACCAGGAGACTGTTGCGTCCTGCAGGCATGACCCCAGGATGTGACCCCATAAACCACCCAACCCCCTCCAGGACGCTCACACACCAGTGGACCGCCGCTGTCACCACGGCAACTGTCCACGCGCCTCTCTGACTGGATGCTGCCGGCGCAGAGCATGCGACTCGTGAAGGCACTGTGGAAATGCTGCTGGCAATGGCGACGGGGAAGAAGGGACAGAGGGGCCTGCTGCAGGGTCTTGGAGTATGAGCGGCCTGTAAAAAAGAAAAGAGCTCAGAATGAGAGGTTGGGAAAAGTTTTTGTGGAGTTTATGTCCCAAAGGGAAATGGCGCTGATTCAAGTCACAGCAGCATACTTTTTTTTTTTTTTTTTTTTCTCTGTCACTCTCAACATTTTCACAACTTGGCATGAAGTTTTGTGTCTTCTAATGACAGATGGTAATACTCAGACTTTCCACATATTGTAACCAGCAGCCTGATATTCTTAGCTCACAGTGAAATATCTGGATAAGCATTAAATTGGTTGCCATGACATTTGGTACAGACATTCAGATGATTAATTGCACATGAAACCTAGTGCAATCCTCAGTTCAACAATTTCTGTTTATCCAAACACTTTGATTTACGATACAAAACCTGCATGACTATCTGGGTTTAGTTAGCTGAATAGCCCTAAACTAAGATGTTAAACATTAAACTTGGTAAATATCAGCTTGCCATCATCATTACTGTGAGCATGTTAGCACTCCCGACTTTGGGCTTTTGAGATTTGTGGATGTGAAGCAAACAGTGATCCACATGCTCGCGAGTTGTGCTAAATATATTTTTTAATTTTGCTTGCCTGAGCAGTGTGTAGCAGTGTGCAGCAGACTCCACTTGAGGAATTTCATTTATCACAGTCTTATTAAGGGAATTAGAGGGCTTTAACTTACAGATGAATCAATTTCAAGCTTTCTGATAAAGTATAAGAGCAGCTTTCTTCCATTCCATTGTGGTTCCCAGTCTGTGCCTAAAAAAAAAAAAGACTAATCCAATTTCCTTGCATGCAGATGTCTGCTTGCACCTCAAACAACCAGCAGCGGCATGGACATTATCTGTCCTGGCTTTCTACGATTGCGTAGTTGGAACACGCAATCAAGCTGCAGGGAACCACTGCTGAAAACCGAACCCCAGCCTCTGCAGTGGTGGGTGTTTTTTTGTTTTTTGTTTTATTCCCCTGCCTCTCTCCATGACCACACAGTGTTATTAACAAAGCAGCTTACAGTGGTATGCATGTGTAAAATTTGCTTGCGTGTGTGACATCAGAGCAGCAGACAGCCAAACACAAACAGCTGTACAAAGCAGACATGTGGCCTTAAGTCAAATAGCCATTGCTGAACGTCACACACACTGAAAAGCCTGTGTTGACTCACGACTCGCTTAAGTAAGCTAATAAAAACTCATTCTCCCATCCAGACATACATATTATGTCACACTTTAATTGTACTGGCATTAAAAGAAACAAGTTACACCTCTCAGTGGGAGGTACATGCTTCGGCATAAGCGTGTTCATTGACCTTTAAAAGCCCTTTGTGACTAAGCTGCTATGATTAATGACATCAGCATGTAATTTAAAGATCGCTAACAGATGTGTGTCTGTGTACACAGTCAGGTGTCTGGTCAGACACAAAAGATTAAGTCAGGTTGGACAAAACTATTTACTGGTGACGGATCAATTTTGTCCCGCTTTGCAGTTGACCTTCAAAATCACTTTTAAATGGAGGAAAGAAATAATTGCCTTATATTCTTTGAAAAATGCGTAATCAACCTCAAAATAATAAACCACAGCTAATGTGCTCTTATTTTGTTTTTCTTCATTATCTCCCTGTTTCACACTACGGCACAGCGAATTGATTGATGACGGTTTCCTCACACTGTAAGACATCTGATTATTTCCAGCTGTCAGTATAATTTTTTAAATCAATGTTTTTATGACATCATATGTATTTATTATGAAATGTTTTAAATTAATATGAAACTTGTGGGGCTGCACGGTGGCTCGCAGCTAGAAGATCCCTGGTTAGTGTCCCGGATAGGACGTCTGGGATCTTTCTGTGTGTAGTTTGCAAGTTCTTCTGTGCAACATGGGTTCTCTCCGGGTTCTCCGGCTTCCTCCCACAGTTCAAAAACATGTTGAAGTTAATTGGTGATTCTAAATTGTCCGTAGGTGTGAATGTGAGTGTGCTTGGTTGTCTGTCTCTAAGGCCCCACATAGCAAAAATGGTGCATGTAGACAGGAGGAGACGGAGTTTGGCATCACAATATGCGACAAAAGTGTCATCGGCGTCATATGTGTGCGACCCATGTTTACAGTTTAGCTACTATGATAGAAAGTCAATATTTTTAAGTATTTTACTTATTTTGTACTCTAACACCACATTTAGGAGTAGCTTCACTTCTCTGTCGGTCCAAACAAACGACTTTCGCGCCATTACTGTTGAAGTAAGAGGAAGTGGCTAGCTGGCTTTTGCATGGCTTTATGCTTCGCGTGACACTGCCCCCTATAGGTTTGGCATGCGCATAGCAGCTCTTAACCACGTGTTTATGTGGGTTTGGGTAAACAAAGATTTTTTTCTGAAAATGATCTGGCGTAAACAATGTTATTTTTAAAAACGTAGATCGTTTATGTAAATACCCAGCTGTGTACAAACGTGGCCTACGTGTAGCCCTGTGATAGACTGCTGACCTGTCCAGGTGTCCCCTGCCTTCATCCTGAGTAAGCTGGGATAGACTCCAGCCCCCCGCAACCCTAGTGAGGATTAAGTGGTGTATAGATGATGGATAAAACTTGTGGAAACTGTATAAGTGAGCACAACACCAAATCTATCTGAAATTGTCTTTTATTTTCTCTACGAGCCTTTATTTGAGAGGATTTAAAGGTGCGAAGACCTGACAAATTTCCAGATACTGTGACCCTGAGATGTTAAAAGTTGACTAATTAAAACAAACATATCACTATTTTTATATGGCATTTGTTGTTTGGGAAATTATGCACTCAGTGTTTCCCAGTCACCCCTCAAAATCACACACATATCCTCACCTGTGTCACCCCAGCCAGTAATGTGACAGTTGCTGGCTTGTTTGAGCACTCTCTCCTTCCTCATGGGCAGACATGCGGGAAGGACATGACGGCTGAATGACACACACTCCCCCGGCATCTGGCCCAGTGCCCCCGGTGACAGACGAACCAAGGCCAGGTCGTAATCGTTGCTGTGGGAGTGGTAGCTTGGATGGAGGACAATTTGATCGACGCCATACTCCTCTTCGTACTCCTCAGGGACCAGGGAGTGGTAGTCGCCCACTCTAACTTTATACTGCTTGGTGCTGTTTCCATACCTGCGGTGGGAAGGATGGAGGGAGGCCATTAGAAATAAAGGGTGTGTTTGTATCGACAATCCCACTGGGGGATACATAAAGCACAGGCAATAAAATTCAGGATACCTCAGAAAGACTTGGCAAAAGTACAAGCATGCTACACTGAGCTGTGAAATCCTCTGCACGGAATGAAGAGATTTTAAACTTTGACTATAAATTTGCAAGGTTTTAAAGTGTTGTCCCCTTAGCAAGATTTTGTATATCTGGCCTCTTATGAGAAACAGTGCAGCCGGAGATCTGAGCACACTGGTCTCATGACAGTTTACGTAATTACCGGGGGTGAGTCACCTTGGATAAGAAAGGATTGCACACTTCTTGCAATACCTCGAAAGACTAAAACATTTCTAACTTGGACGGAGAATGTGTAGAGAATGGTAACAATAAATCTGTCACTCTGTCCGTGTGTTGTTTTTATCTGACTCCTTGGTTCACGTAACAGATTGTTAGGTACACTTTCTGTTTACATGTCAGGGATGTTTGGCCTTTTTGAAAAGTGGTAGAAGAAAGATAAGAGTAGATTGAGCCAGAGAAAAAAAACAAAAGGAATAGAATAGAATAGAATAGAATAGAATAGAATAGAATAGAATAGAATAGAATAGAATAGAATAGAATAGAATAGAATGCTTTCATTGTCGTCATACACAAGGTACAACGAAAATAAAATGAAAAGGAGAGGAGTGGAAGAAGGAGGCCTTTTCACTTAGCCAAGTCTCTGTGTCCAGTTACATGTGGTGCAGTGTTTCCGGAAAGATCTCCTGACCTGTGAAAGCCAATGCGTTTCTGGTAGACATTTCTGGTAGGAGACATTGCTAACCAGCCTTTCAAGTACATCAATATCCACACAGACACACACACACAGGCACACACAATTTGATCTACAATAAATCACTCTGACTATACATAGCTGATTGCAGTAATGGAGCACAAGATACCAAGCTTGATCCTGTGCTAAAGGCAAAATCTTAGGATTAGAACAGACCTTTCACATCTTGTTGTTGTTGCTAAAAACAGTTAAAAATCTGGTACAGTTACAGCTAATGTCGGTAAGCCCCCTGCTGTATAGTTACAAGGTATAAATAGGTTTAATGCGTTGACTGCATGTGACCACTGACCTGAGGTCAGTTTTTATGAACCTACTAATGCTAGTGTAAGGAATCACGTAATATGATCATGCTTGTAATGTTGGATAGCTGTACCTGAACTTATCACTATTAACTCGTCTGTGCTTGTGTGCAAATGTGAACAAGCAGAAGTATTTTCTCTGCACTGTGTGACTGTATAAGTGTACTTTTGTTGTTTGTTGCTGTGTGTATCTGTGTACTTGTTTATGCATCACCCTATTTCGGTTACCGTACATGAAAGGTGACACTGTGAAGTCGGAAGTCTCTCTCTTGGCTTGCATGCTCTGGCTTGCTTACAGCAAATTTCTTTTCAAAGCTGTCATAGCAGGTTTGCAGCAGTGACGACTGATATGTGACCAAGCAGGAGGGAGACATAGTTAGTATACTTTGTGCTCAATTAGCAGGCAAGTATTTCTCTGTACACTTTCCAACTACAAACCATAAAAATTTAAACACTTATTCGATTTAATCATTTCAACTTTTTAAAATCATTTCGGTGTAACGAGGGTAGGTATGGCCAAAAGTGAATAACACTTTATATTAAAGTGTGCATAATTGTTATGCAGCTTCATTACCTTGGGTGAACTGGGCCTCAAAAGAGATGTAACTGACACTGAAAAGTCAATAAATTATAAAATGCCTTCGGAGAGTCAAAAAATAGCTGAACAGCTAAACTATTGAGGCAAAGCCATCAGACAATCAGTTGCCTACATGCATGTGAAAAGTATGCAAAGATGAAAAGAAGGGTGCAAATTAACTGCAAAAGACTTGAGAACAATTAAAAGCAAAGCTATCAGGAAGCCATTATCCTCCAGTGCCAACATATTCAAGAACTGACACCCATTTCGAATGTTGGGAAGTAGATGGTGTCAAGAGACACACATCAAGATTGGGCAAAGAAATATATGAAGACAGACTTTTGAAAGGTTTTATGAAATAAAAGTGACTCTCAAACGGATGAGATGCCTGTGGCTGGATCACTAATGTACAAAGAGTACCACATCAAGTCAGGGGCCGGCAAGGTGGAGGAGGGGCAACGTTACAGACCATTTTAGGCAAAAGAAGGACTGAAAATCAACTCCCAACGCTTTCTTCAATCAGTGCTACAATACAGGAAGAAGTCCACAGCACTCAAGAAATGCCGTGCCCTCTATGCGGGACAATGATTCGTCAAATGTACTGCTCTCTATATTCCATAAAGAACTTCTCTAATGTAGGTTTTACTGTGAGGGAAGACAACACTTTGAACAGCATTTGGGAGACTGCAGCTGCTGCTTCAGTCGTATTTGACCATGAACCAATCAGGAAACTGACAGACTCCATGGATGGAAGGCTCATGGCAGTTATTGAAAAGAAGGACTGCTATTTTGATCACTGAATATTTCTGAAAGTCCAAAAATGCTCAGTAACAGTCATTTTGTGTTACTTTTTTATGACTTTGCATAGTAAATCTGCACACTTACATATTCCTACATGAAAGACAAAACTCTTGTTTCCTTTTGTTAAACATTCAGGTTTGAGGTTCAATAACATTTTAGATTCACTCAGAGCATTGCATTTGTTCAACAATAAAATGAATAGCGAAGAATGCAATGTATCAAATCACGGTGTCTGCAGCATTGTCTGTGTAATTTCTTGTACGATTACATAATCTACAATAACAAAAGCAAATCCAAACATATTTGTATAGTCTGTTATTTATTATGTTTGGTATTTAGGGGTGCAGCTGTTACATTAAGAAGCTGTTTGAATGAGTGGCAACTATGTGGCCTTATACTATTTGATGCAGGCATTAGCATATGACAGTCATAACAATGTTCTCAGATCAACAATGGCACTGACAAATTAATTCCACGAGCATCTGTCATTATTGTACTTGTGTATAGTGACAATAAAGGCATTCTATTACAAGCGATTCGATGTAACAGCCATGTAGGTGAGTCATTAAGCGCACAATAACAATAAATCATTCTGTTTGGCTCAAGCCTACCATTTGTTTAATGTTTTTTTTGTGCAAGCAAGTTGTGGAATGCAACCACAAAGACATGTGGATAGGACAGGATTATATTAGAGGCTAATTGAATTTGCTACTATTATGCCGACTGTGTGGTTTTAAATTACGTACCACTGAGTGAGAGTAAATTTCTTCATGTCAACCTGTGATTACACTGCTGATTAAATAATCACAGAAATAATTAGTCCCAGAAATCGATTGCTGTATCCCAAATGGTCTTAATTTGCAACACCCAGTTCCTGCTTGTGTCATTTCAAGAAGGTAGATTGCAGTTTGAAATCCCAGAGTAGAGGTCCCTGTATAAAAAGTACATCTTTGACTGAGAAAGTAGCCTGGGAATGGCTCAAGTAATGACACTGGAAAAGATTTAGTGAATGACTTCTTCCTCTCGTTAATGTGGAAACATGAGGATTTATAGTGGTTGTGCTGCTGAGGCCTGTGAAGAGTGAAGGTTCTCCTACCAAACATTGGAACCAAACCTGGTAACACAGCTAAAACGTATTATCCTTAAAGTACAGTCGGACAATCTACCATTAACCGTATAAACATTAAATGCAGACTCAATCATTGGTGTCTTAACATGTCTCTAAGCTCTCTCTTTCTACTTCCTTCCTACTGTTTGCATTAGGTGATAGGCCCCTAGACTAGGTGAATTTGAGATGAACTCATTGCCTGTCTCCCCACCCCCTGCACCACAACGACAGCCAAACCACCTCTGATTAATGCTAACATTGTTCAGGCCTCTGTCAGACCGGGAAAATATTGCACACAAATGTAAGTTGTGTGGCTGAGTTTAAGGTGAGTTCAAATTTCAAACAAAAACATCAAGTTAATGCTAAACATCTTTAAGTCTGAACAGGCAGAGAGTAACGTATGTAGTATGTGAAGGCAGACTCACATTTCCATGGAAAAAATAGCTTCTAAATTCTAACGTATGCAACAAGTAATTGAGTTTGTGTATGAGTGGATGTGTGTTTGTTTTTTTTACCTTTTGAAGCAGTGTGCTGAGGTGAGGACCCAGCAGGTGTCAATGAGAGTCGCCCCACACACTAACCTCCCGTCTCCCCGAGATCCTCGCAAACGAATCGCAGCCTGCCATGGCCAGCCGCCCCTGCAGCCAAGCATGTACACAAACACACACATAAATACACAAGCAATTAAAAAAAGAGATGAAAACACACTGTCAAAGACTTCCAGGAACTCTGGAAACATTCAAGGAACCTTGCTGGCTTAGGGGTTGTGAAACCTTCAACAGCTTAGTTCAGAAAAGAGGTTACTGGAGGAACTCCAGAGAGGGAAAAAAATCCCATAATAATCAAAATGTAACCCTAAACACCCCAAAATAGTCTGTAGCATTGGTTCCTCAAGGAGGCATTTTGAACTTAAAAGGTTCCTCCATAGTGGCAATGGTAAGGAACCCTAAAGTTCCCTTGAAGCTCTTTTACTTCCAAGAGTGTAGATAGAGTAAACAGTACCGCATTGTAACAGGAGCAAACTGGGTCAGACAATGCTCACAATGACACCGAATGACATTTTACTGTGTTGTAAAATCAGCACATGGGGTTATTGTACCGTGATTCATAAAAACAAAGCCGTAAACAGCCAAAATAGCAACATCCAAATACGATTTATGTGCTGGATTTATGGGATGACAGTAAACCTTAGTTCACCTGGCAGAGTCAGTCTATATGAGTCTGTTTCAAGTACAAACATGCAGCATGTCCTCTCAATGTGTACACACACACACACACAAACACACACACACACACACACACACACAGTTTAACATTTACTAAGAAATACATGAATGACATACAGATCTAAACATCTACACATCCGGCTGCCTTTCTCTTTCTCCCTCTCTTTATTACACACACATAAAAGACACCTGTTTCTTGTAAAATACTGTAAATCACTCTAGATGGCAAACCCACATTTTAGCCTCACATTCCTACATTATATTCACACATATTTACTTGCATGCTTTCACTTAGCCACACGTAGTGTATTTTCATGTTTATCTACACACTCAATTTGCAATGTCTTTGCCTGAAGCCTGAAATCAGCTGCTTTCCATCTAAGACTTGTTGGCTTGAAAATGTGACCATTATTCTTTATTCAATAAGTGTCTGGTAGGCTTTCTATGTGCTGTTATTAATCCCGCCTGTCCCTTCCAGCTTACCGCAGAGAGTTTTCTCCTCCTATGATCCGGCGCTGGCGAGTGTGTATGAGCCGCAGACCACAAATTGAGCTGACAGGATCTGACAGAGACAAAAGAGGAACCATTGGTTGTGTATATGTGAGAGTGTGTGGGGGGATGATGATTACTAAACCATACATTCCAGCTCAGATGCTCTTATTACATATTTAGACTGGTTCAAAATGATAATGTTTGAAATTCATCTTTTAGTACCACATATGAACCTGAAATAAATGAAAAATTAAATAAATGAAAGATCAGTTTCATAGTCCGGTTGTACGTGATGTTTAAACGAAAAGACAAAACACCCTCCTGTGTGATCTGATACAGAAATGGTAGCGATAGCACAAGCAACGGTAATAGATATCATTGCATGATTCTGCCCTAGCGTGTGACAGACAGAGTGAAGCAATAATACAGCTCTCACAATTTTACCATCTGGACATATACACTCACAGAAGTCCAACACTTTCTGTTAAAAATCGTACCTCTACATTTTTTCATCGTCCTTTGTTTTTCATTAGTTTTTCAGTGTTTATGACGTATTGGATGTGTTTACTAAACACTTTATAGTTTTTGTAGCACTCCTGACAAATCACTGCAGCTCTATTTATTTTCAGAGCAACAACAAGTCAAAAACATCTGATTAATTAACTCACCTTTGACCTCTTTAGAGTAGTGAGGTTGTGATTCACCATAGTCACAAATGACCCCAGCATCCTCGCTGTGGCGGCAGTTGTGTGTCCCGGGCATCTGTTTGATACAGTCTGCTAATGAACGTTCCTCACCACTGCACTTCACGTTGTCCACGTGGATTGGCCCTGTCCCCTCCCCGAAGTAGGCCATCACACGTGCTTTAGCAACACCACTGGAAAGGACAGACAGAAATTTCATTGCCATTGTTTTATCAGTTGTATAAAACAGGAAAACTGCTAGAACTGTACAAAGGAGAAAAAAAAAAACAGTCATACTGAGGTTGAAAATCAAATCCATCCATCCATTATCTATTCACCGCTTAATCCTCGTTAGGGTCACGGGGGGCTGGAGCCTATCCCAGCCGACTCAGGGCGAAGGCAGGGGACACCCTGGACAGGTCACCAGTCTACCGTAGGGCTACACTTAGAGACAGACAACCGAGCACACTCACATTCAAACCTACGGACAATTTAGAATCACCAATTAACCTCAACATGTCTTTGGACTGTGTGGGAGGAAGCCGGAGAACCCGGAGAGAACCCACGCAGAACAGAAAGATTCCGGTGCCCCCACCGGGGGGAACCTTCTTCTTGCTGCGAGGCAACAGTGCTAACCAACTGCACCACCCTGCAGCCCTGAAAATCAAATGATCTGCAGAAATAAAGATTAGTGAGAAATATTTGTATGCAACGTTTCAAAACAGAGGTAATTAAAGGGGACATATTGTGCTTAATAATTCTGGGTCTCCCCTTGAGTAGTTTTACATAATTTACAGTTAATGAAAATCTTTATTTATCTCATACTGGCTGTTAAGCAGACCCTGAGTTCAGCCCTTTAAGAGCCTCAGAACGTCTTCTTTGTTCTGATTGGACAGTTTCCAGAAGCCTCCCAATGGGCAGCATCCAGTGCTTGTGAACACTCATCATTTTAATAGTGTGGAGATTCAGAGAACAAACTGTAAACCTACTAAGTAACATAATTTCTCATTTTTTATTGAAACTGGCAGCTTCTCCAAATCATCTGTACATGTTTGAGCCTGAATCTGATCTATGAGTGTAGAAAACACTAACACGTGAAGCAACAAAAAATATATAACATAATAAAGCAAATTATCTTTGTTTCAGTATTAGAAAAATAAAAAATATGTCCATTACATGCTTTTTGTGTGACATAACAGTGGATTTAATGTTTCAGTCACAAACTGTATGCATATTTTTTTTGTAGGTGCACATGTGGGAACTGCACTAAGTCTAAAATATCAAATAAAGTGAAAGACGTCTTTTGTCAGGAAATACCAAGCTAATGTAACTGGCAAAATGGTATTCCTTGATGAAAGAAAGTGTTTAAAAAACTGGTGTTCAGAGATTCTTTTAAAATACATTTACCTCAGTATTTGAAACTTTAGCCACTTTAAGTATGAATCTGACATTGTAACATTAAATTGGCTGATCTAATAGTGAGAGATATATCCTTCCACCAAAGATTGCAGGCAAAAACAGCAAATGCTCGGTCTACTTTCATTTTAAGCCAAGCTCTAAGGACTCTCAGTAGAAGCTGTTTGGCCGACACACATTAAGTTACATCACAGACACAGCATTTCAAAGACGTACTCAGGGGTTTCATCCAGAGCCTGATAGGTAATAAAAATGTTATATTGAATTTTGAACTCCACTGGCAGCTAGCAGAGAGTCCAATGGTGAAAAAGGTTTCCTGCAACTTTATTTTTGTTAGAAGGCAAACAGCAGCATTTTGAACCCTTTGCCAATGAGCTTCTTTTAGCATTGGAAATGTAGCAGCGCCTGTTTTGTAAGAATCTAGGCCACATAGGCCAGATTTCTTTCTTTTTTTTTAATGTTTTGTTGGGCTATGCCATATATAACTTCTTTGGTGAAATGATTAAAGCTCAGCTGCGGAATTCTAAAAATTGTGCAGTCCTACATATTTTTGGCCAAATTACGTTGAAACATGTCACAAACAAAAAAAGTCACGAGTTGAAATACTTAGCTACCACATCTTTCTGTCTGCATGTGAGTGTACAAGTGTAGGTGGTGATGACGTGTTGGTTTAGATGTTATGGTTTGACATTCTCAGGCTGTGATGCAAACCAGGTCAGAAAACCTTTACAATCTGATAACAGCAGCATTTGTATCATTATCTCACCTCTGACTTTAATTAGCCAACAGCTGACACACGAGTCTATAGCTTGTGGTTGTGTATGTATAGGTTGTGACTCTGATTTTAATTAAGGTTGATAGATAGCTGAAAGAGAAGGTCTTGTGTTTCATCCCTGGGGTTTGGCGGGTGACAGGGCTTGTATCGACAGTCATCCACTGGGAATCTCATGTCTCTTACTGAGACATCTAGTGTTGTATCTGTGTCTCCAATAGCTCCCCAAGCAGTACTTAGCATGCAGAGGGTGAACCTTCAAGTCACTTGGAGCTATGCCGAGAGACTGACATCATGCCTGCTTGATGTGTTTCTGTGGCAACGCAAAGTTATCGTAAAACAACAGTTAGTTTTGAGTAGTACTGAGTTTTCTCAGACATCGTATTTTCTTTTTTACTTTAGACACTCATTTTCCACAGGGCTTGGTTGTCATTGCGTTAGTTTTAAATATTGTGAGAGGGAAACAGATGATACAATCAAGGTGAACGGGTAAGATGAAGAGACATGTGAGTTTTTTTGACACTAGCATATTAGTTTGTTGCCCTGTTATGTTTTAAGTACGATGCTAGCTAATCAAAAATTCCAGTATATGTGAGTTTTAGTAATAGTCTAGTTTCATGTAGGGCCATCTTCAGCGTGACTCTGGAGCAAATTGTTGACTTTGAATACAATTTCTATGAAAGTGTGTCGTGTGTGTCTGCGTAAATTATGTTTAATCACCACCATAGCAACTTCTGACCCTTAGGGACCTGATGTTCATGTAATGACCTTTCACCACACCCTGTTTGAGACAGAATGATAATCCTAACATGGCTTTTACACGCCTCTAACACGCTTCCTCTAACTCTCTCACACTTATGCGCTCCAGATGTGGCTTTCATCTACACCCAGATGTATCACAGAAAATTAGGTGGCTAAGAGAAGAGTATCTTCTGCTGAGGAGTGATGTGAGAGAAAATGAAGCCGGTTTGTTATGGTACTGTTTTCCCTTGCCATCCCATTGTCATTGTTCTGGAAAATGAGAAAGAATCTCCAGAGGAAAAGATAATGGGCCACAGGTTGTTTGCTGTGCCTTGACATATCTGTCCCTGCAATTGCACCTTTAGCAGAGCTGACCTGCCCTTTAATTGGATGTTTTTCTTGGCTCTGTGAAAGGGCACAGATAAAATCACTAATAACAGCAGCTGGAAGCATGCCAGGGCTCATAACAAGCATTTAAAAACTTGGCTGCACAATTTCAAAAGACTAATGAATTAAATGTAGTAATTTTCAGTGATTTAAGACACACTGTACTTTTTCCATTGTATAGTAGCCCAAAAACTTGAGACATGTGTGATGAAGTGTGAAGTAGAAACAGAAAGATTGAGAAATGGAGAGATGAAAGACAGACACAAAAATAGGGGTTGAGCATAACACAGATGCCAAGTCTAAGGGGTGGTGATGGATTTTGCAAACAGACTAGGCAGTCTGGATTCACTTAAGTGAGTGTATGCTTTGCAGTGCCACAACTCTCAATTGAGCTTTTGTCTAACATTTTACCTTTAACCCACTATCCCTAGCTTGAGCAATACTGAGAAAAAAAAGTTGAAAAGGGATGGTATAACCCTAACATATACCTGTCAAGTATGAGAAACAATAGTGTTGTGATGTGCAGACACCTACATGTGTACTATATACATGCAATATACGCCTAGTCACTTCATGCACTTTGATCAACTTGGGGAATTGTCTGTATAAATAAAAAAAAAAGCAAGACAGTCAAGAAGAATTTCTAAGCCTTTGGCATTTTCTCTAAAAATTGATTTGCATTTTTTTTTAAAAATCTCATTCTTTTTTTACCAAAAGTTAATTGAGACATGATCATCAGATTAATAACTGCTGTGAGTGTCTAAAATGAGTCACTTCCAGCAGCACTGTCCCCAAATGGCAAGCACAAGAACTGTCTTGTGTGTACACTATGGGCATTTATAACTAGTTGCTTTTGCTTGTTACCCTAAACCACAAGACTATTTCGTCACATGTACAGACATACACACATACATACCTGTAGCCCAACTGCCGGCACACCACCTCAGCGTCATGATCAGTCCACCCATCATCGCAGACGGTGCCCCACTGACCAGACAGATAGAGCTCAACACGGCCCTCCCGTGGGCTTTCTCCCCCCACTAGCCTTACTGGCACACCTGAAGAACACACACATAGACACTCACGTTTTAGACTGACATTGCACAGACTTACCGTGTTGGCACAGATGTCTGTCTGTTCATTAAAGTTTCCCAATACCCAGCCTAGAAATGCTTTTAAGACATTACACACACATTCCCCCACAAACCTGATCCTCCAGGCTAACATGTCTCGTGAATGAAGGGCATGTGCACGCATGTTCTCTACAAAGAAAGAAGCTGGAACACCTGTCTGTTCTCTTGCACAAAGCCACCTCACTCACTCAGTGTGTGTGTCCAGAGGGGGAGACTTTTTAACTCTGGTCAGTCTTTGGAAAGAGTGTTTATTTTCATTGGCCCTCTGCTTTTCACACACTCTCTTTTGTTCGTTGCTCCTTGAAATGCTGTTCACTCAAACTGTTAATCAAGTCAGTCTGAGCTATACGTTGAAACCATCCATCATTTGACTGAACATGGATGCCCAGACATGTACATACAAACACACACACACACAGCCTCATTTAAGTTAAAACTAATGTATTTTCCAAGTGTCTACAGTTTCAGGATCCGTTTGCACTCCTGCCAAGTGTCAGGTCAATCTGAATTTTTGTTTGCCACTGAAGCAGCTAAAGACAGAAAGCAGTCATGAGAATGTTCTTTATTTCTAATACATTATTCAAAAGGCTTTAAATACCCTGTATTGTTGCTCAAACACTTCACATTCGTGTTATAGGCAGGAATTTTCTAACAACATTGGTGTGAAATCATTATCTGTGGCTGTACTAAGGTGAATTATGTGCAAGATCCAAACATTTTGTGAGTGCCTCTGTGTGTGGGATATAAGAACTGTAAGAGGGACAGATTAAGGTAGGTGGAGTTAACTGTGGGAATGTTTACTTCTTAGTTGGTGTTGGCTATTGAGGAAATGCTCATGTTTGTTCTCTTGCTTAGAAACACAAACAGTTTTTCCCTCTCTTAACATACACAGTCATGCTTCTTTAACGTCAGAGGACAGTACACTGATATAAATCCATTTCACTGAGACGTATCCCAATCTCAACCATAAGCAATACCTGCCTATTTCTAGGCTTTTTGCTAACACCAACCTTATCAAACCAAGTCTCCACATTTAAATAAAAGGTGCTTATGAGGACTTGCTTTTTGTCCCCAGATGGGAGACATGTCCCCACTATGTGACTTTGTAAACAGCTTTAAGTCCCCACAACATAAGTGATACAAGGACACACACATTATGTTACTGCTCTGACATGGCCCTAATGTGATGATCTCTCACCACAGACAGCGAAAGAGAACCAAAGAGAGTTCAAAGCACTGCCTGCTTTATCTGCAGTTTTTTCCTTTTCCAAAAACAACACAGACCGATCTGCCCATGGCATGCTGCGGGGAGAATGGAGGATTTGCACACACATAAACACTCAAACACAAACAAACATGCAAATTGCTTTGTAGTAATGACATCAATCTTTGGTGGGATGTTTGCGAGAGGAGAGTGTCCCTCAGGCTCTTGCCAAACAACGTAAGCCTCCTAAACCCTCCAAATCAAGCAGCCATTTCAGTCTGTATGCGCTCTCGGCACAAAACAGTCATACTCCTCCAACGTATCATATCTTTGGATATAACACTATCATTTCTGTGACACTGACCAGACTTATCCGGGTCATACATGTGAGATTAAACATCAAGACAAATAGCAGAGAACTGAACACTTACTTACTGAATGATGTGAAATCTGAGCCACTCGTCGGCTTCAGCCATCTCGACCGCTATGAATCTTTATTGGTGTCTGGAGGCTACAGACACAGACTTGATAAATGGTGCTACCATTCAGTGCTTCCTCAATCTTATAGCAAGTTCTAACACCGCTGAACCTGCGTGTCTTTTCTTATAAAGAGGTAAGGAATGCAGTTTTACTGCAACACTGATCTTATATCATGTGATTGTGTGGCCAGTGGTGCTAGCAGTGATCCTTTTTGCTTTCAGGACTTACTTTAGTTAAAGGTTTGTTGTAGGTTCATTTAATCATAATGACTTTACAAGCAGCACAGTTAATAAGGTTGGACAAGCCAACTGACAGCTGTGCTTATTGAGTTAGCGTGCCTTACATCATCCTCTGTCTGTCTCTCAGAAATGTTGGCTTTCCTGTTCTGAGTAAGATGAGATGTAATTGACTTCAGGCTGAGTTGGGCAGGATCTTAGTAACAGATTTCATATCAGCTTGCCATTATCTGGTTTTATGAAGTAAAAGCATATTACATAGATTCATTCATCATTTAGTTTCCTGTTCCTTCTTTCCTACAGAATAAGAAAGCTGGAATCCTACAGTCCCTTGCAACATCTAGGTTAATCATGCTACTAATAATAACACGAAGTTAAAATCTTTTTTGTTTGTTTGTTTTTTTACAGAGTTTTCATAACATGAATGAATTCATTTGCATGCACGATACTTCAGTATAAGTAAAAGACTGAAGTATTTCAGATTAAAAGAGACTCCTCTGCTTCTTATTTCAAAGTTAAGAGGCCCAGATGGGAGCGTTTTTACTCCCCAACTAAGCCTTAAAGGAACTACCAGAGGATCTCTTGCAGAATTCAGCTAATAAGGGTTAGAAGGTCAATAGCAGTCTGGAACTAACCCCATATGAGCTACAAAAGTGATTGAAATCCACATTAATGTCAACTCTAAGTTCCATTGTACCCAGCGTAGAGATAGTAAAACAGCGGTGTCACAGTGACCTGACAGCTGAATGATTAGGGGGCACACCAGCGCATATGCCCTGAGCACTGGACCCCTGGTCCGATTCCCAGCTGGTCAGACCCATTTGCTGCACGTCACTCCCCTGCTCTCTCTCCCTCGCTTCCTATCTCTCTACACTGTCAGATCAAATAGAAGCAAAAAGCCTTGAAAATAACTCTTATGATAAATAGTGGCGTTAGACACACTCCTACTTAGTCCAGAAAGAAATGGGGCTGTGGCATCTTTAAATGACTTAAACAGGTGAAGATTACATTGTTTTAAACAAAGCAATCCAGTGTATGTTAATCACTGGATTGCTTTGTAATCACTGCAGGAAACAGGAGTGAATCACCGATTTGTGTTGACTTCCGTCAGCCAAGATAAGATGAGAACAGTGGCACCTGCGCATACAATACATATCTGCGTACACACACAACCATGCACAGATCCTTCTCCATTCATGGCACTGAGATAAAAAGGTTTTACAGTAAGATTAGATATTGTCTTACTGGTTGGAAGACTCTCTCCACTGCGTTCAGGGCTGCATGCGATGTTAACATCTTCATGATGTGTGCAGTCATGGCGGAGCCACTCCCTCCTGTTGCACAGCAATAGGCTAGGTTCTTTCCCTGTGCAGCTCACATCATCCAAAAGAATAGGACCTGACCCCACCCCGAAGCGTGGGACTGAGGTGATGTCTAGCCCTTCCGAAACGAGAGTCTCGCCTAATCTGTAAGCCACACATGTAGATGCACATCCACAATCAAACACATTTTTTAAACTTAGAAATGAGGTAGAAATAGGAATTCATGTGAATGTGCTTAAATGGTCATGAATGTTCAGCATTACCTGTAACCAAGTTGTCGACACACCACGTGTGTGTTAGAGTCTGTCCAGCCGTCATCACACACTGTCCCCCACTGTCCACGGTACAAGATTTCTAACCGTCCCTCATGGCTCCCTGATCCCCCAACTAACCTTGTGGTACCATCTGAAGAGAAGAACAGAGGAAGAGAGAGCAATGCCCTTTTTCATAAAGGTACATTTGAAATCTTACTGTATATTTTAGAGAGTTTTGCAGGTTTTAAATTATTAGAACTGATCACAAAATAGTATAAAAATAGAGCACAATATAGCTGCAAATTGCATTGTAATTACTCAGAAAGGACAGTGCTAATGCATGACCACTGGCAGTAAGGATGAAGAAGCTCAAGGGAATCCTGTTCAAACCGAATTGTCAATTTAATTTTCACCTTCCACCCTTTTAATGTGGATCTCATTTTTGTCCGTACAAACTTGTTTGCCAAACCTTGTCCAAAACAGACATTCTAACTTGTCAAAACAAACTTTAAAATAGTAACATTACTTGCAGTGCTACTTAATTTAGGTGTTCCAGTAGGTTATTATGCACAATAGAAGGGTAGATGCATCATAAAATATAAATAGAATGCAACCAATGTTAATGTTATCAGTTACATCTGTGTTTGAAAGGTCAAAACCTCTATGGTAAGAAATATGTATCGCCCTGAACAAATTTTTCAGGGTCATGCGTACATGCTCATGTCTGGACCATGATAAGGTGTAAATTCCTGAAGAAGATTATCTATCTTGATGTGCTAAATATCTGAGTGCATTCCACTTGCATGTCTCTGTCGGACAGACAGATGGCTTGGGACATGAGTTGGCCTACCTGTGAGAGGGTTGCAGGACACTCCTGCATCCTCCGAGTGCAGACAGTTGTGTTCTCCCCAAGCACCTTTTGGACACTGCTCCAGAGTGAGCTCATTGCCTGTGCAACGCACCTCGTCTAACCACACACGGCCTGAACCTTTGCCAAAATGCGCCTGGCCCCAGGCCCTTGCAAAACCGCTACAAAGAAAAGAGAGGGTACAGAAGAATAGAAGGTTTGCTCTTTGGAAATACTAATGCAATGGAAAACAGATGTTCTGACTAGCCAAGACTTACAAAATACACTGTGTAGGATACCGTATTTGTTTAATTTAGAAATTAGATAGATTATATGGAACAAACCTATCGTATTTCATATTTGTTATTGAGGAACTGTCACACACATTCGTGCAAAAATAAACTTTGCAACACATTTGCTGAGAGTATAGTGTTGCTAAATATGCATATCTCAGTGGTGCTAGAATTCATGCAGGAACAATGAGCCTGATTCACTATTTGACCCCCAGATGTTCTTTACTGCTCACTCCTCTCTCTGTGTGTCCGAATGGAAAGAATACTTGTCATACTTTCGGAGACAGAGGGAGAGAAAGATGGCTGGACACCCACAGTAACTCATCTCAGCTTCCCATCTCTTTCAGTCACACTTTTTTCTCACTTTCTCATACTCACAATGTATTTCCTTTATGCTAATTATTGGTTGGAATTAATATGAATATGTCTTTGTATGTGTGTGTGTATTAGTGGGGTGCCCCTTCACCTCAGTCCCAGCTGTCGACACACCACCTCTGCATCGCTGTCGTCCCACTGGTCATCACATATGGAACCCCACTGCCCTGCATGGAAGACCTCGACTGTGCCCTCTGACCCTGACCGACCTCCCACCAGCCGTACTGGGAGTTGCACAACTGCTGAAATGCACACAAGCATATTATGCACATTTACAGAGGCTGATAGTAGAATCTATGCAGAGTGAGACACATTGCAAGGACTTTTTAAAATATATATTGGGTCATTCAATCTCAAGTCATTAGAACAATTACTGCTCAACCATCTCTGATTTGCCTAAAATTTTAAAAGCAAAAAATCTAGATATTTGTGAACGTTTAGCTTGATATAGCAAATACTTGCTATTCAAGATAATAATTTTTTAATTGTCCATTAGTCCATTTTCAGCATGTCTTGTTGCACATTTGTTGCACATAAAATTTAACGCTATGTTTTTTTAAAAAAATCTCAGAAACTATTTAAGCGAAATGTTTTTATCATGTCATTGATGCAGAATCTGCAATATTGCACAAGTAGCTCAAATAGATGAAATGAAAAGTCCCATCTTTGAACACAAATTAACAAAACAAATTAGTAATGCAGAAGTCCACTACTGACATTTTGTTAACCTCATGTAGTTACATGCCACAATAATACAGAAAAAAATATATAGAATACTTTTTATTATGAAATACTTGATCACAAAAATGAAAAGAAAGTATTTTTTTTAACTTTCCAAACTGCTTCAGCAGGTAGCTGTATCACGACAAATACATATTGCTAGATAGACTGAACCAAGTAGAACAGATTTCTGGAGTTTCAAAATGGTTCTCAAAATATAATGATGAAAATAACATTTAACATGGGCATATTTTTTAGTTTGTTAGTTTGAAGGCAGAAACTTTGGTTTGGGGATTTCTATCTTTATTGATTTCTGAGATACTGTGATTCAAATGTGACCTAAAATTTCAAAGTGTGAAAAAACTTAATGAAAATGGCAAATTTCTGTATTTTTCAACAATTGTATCTTGGTATGTATTTATTGAATGATAAAACATTTTGCAGATAGCATTTTAAATATTAAAGTTTCTTTAAAAAAAAAAAAAAAAACATTACATGGAAATCAGAGCTGGTGGAGCAGAAGGCCAATGATGACGTCAGACGGAATAACCATATCAAGGGACAATTTGAAAAACTGAATGTGTGCTGTAGGATAAGAAGAGATCTCATTATGCCAATCCAAAATTCTTTTTCATTCTTTCTATAATTTCCCATTAGACGGCCTACCTGGCTGTTGGGTGCAGGTGATGGCTGCAGCCAGAGAACACTCTCCTCCATTCCAGGTTGTCTTGGGACACTGGAGCAGGTCTTGCTCATCTCCCCTGCAGTGGACTGCCAGCCAGTGAATCCTGGCCATGCTTGGATTGAACAGGGGAACTGCACGAGCCTGACCTGAGATCCTGCAATGTGATCAATAGCCAAAACAAGTTACTTAAAGTAATCTATAATGTTTTTTTTTTTGTTTTTTTTTTACCCTACTACTGACATCAAACCTAATCAGAGGTCTAATTACAGTTGCTTGCTAACCATTGTTTCATAAATCCTGTAGCCAGGCTAAGGTAAGCCAAAAAGAGCAAAGAGTACAGCAGCTGTTTTAACCTGGTAGCCGTAACCCCAAGCTGTCTATATGTTCTCCATCTGCGATTTCAGGGCCATTGCAGTCAGCAGTTTTCCACCCAACAGCTTTCAATATCCGGCCGTGTGAAATTCATCACCAGCGATCCCAGCTGACATATGGCTGACATTTGCCCTCTTTCTTTTCCGCTGTGGACTTTCATTGACTCCTGTGTGAATATGCACATGCCGACATGAATGCACACAGACGTGCGTTCATGTCAGCATGTGTGCCAGAGCTGGCATTAGTGACAGCATGTGTAGCAAGTGCACAAAATGTCCCTGTTCTCCAGGGAAAGTGCGACTCAACTGACTGCATCCCATCCTTTGAACACTGCTGACACGTATAATCTGCCTACAGGTTCCCTTGAGAGCTCATCTAGCATGTCAGCACCTGATAGTCCAGACCACAAGACAGTCACAGGCCTCGTATGTGCAACACGGACAGACACACATTGAGAGAGGGAGTGGGCTAGTAACAACGTAAATAGCGGAGCACTAAAGGTATTTAAATACCTCCGGGGAATGGAGGGTTGGAATGCGAGGGTCAGGCACAGAAAAGTGTAGACTATGAAGTGAAAGGAAGAGAATGCCAGCATGTGTAAGTGTTGCGAACTTCCCCGACACTCCCACCAATTTTCCATCGCGCTCGACCATCTGTCAGACCTCCAAAAGCTGCTTCAGATTGTGAATTTATATGGCAGATGGTGAATGCACTTGCACCTGTGTCTGAATCTGTACGTGAGAGAAAGAGTCAGACAGGGAACCAGTGCAACATCCGAACGCGCGTGCACCCTCTCACCCTTTGCCCAGTTGTCGGCAAACCACCGCAGCATCTTCGTCGCCCCAGTCGTCGCTGCACACGGACCCCCACGCTCCTCCCAGGTACACCTCCACTCGACCGTCAAGCTTGGAGCGGCCTCCTTGTAGACGCACTGAGCCTGAGATGGCGAGAGGATTGAGAACAGTAAGACAATACAGTGCAAAAAAATAAAAATACAATGCAAAACAGATGTGTCAGATGATGTTAAAACTGGTAGGAAAAATAGAGTAAAGGAAGCAGGATGACAGAAAAAAAAGCAGAATTTGCTGTAAAGCCAGTGGAATCAAACCGAGAAACATGATTGTTCATGTGTATTTCACCACATCACAAGCTTTCTACAAAAAGAACATGAGACATGGAACATGAGGAAAAAACATATTTCACTCTTCAGTGTCAGGGCATTTTACAGTTAACTGTTGACACAGCATTTTTTCCCCTGTGAATGAAAGATGTTTTCTCCCTGTAGGGCTCCATACCTCGCAGCTAAACTATTATATTCCATGACTGATTTACAGGCGCATGACTGGTTCTGAGAAATGTCTTACACCTGGGAAAGAATACACAAGCTTTAATATGAAAGACATAGTTGCAGTCACAGAGTGAACCCATGCATGGTATATACTGCTGAAGTAGTTTGATTGCTTTGTGTATATGAAGCGTTACGTAGGCCAACAGAGAATATCTGGATGCATGTCTGGGCTGACACACACGTATCCATAAATACTCACAGGTGGATGTCTGTCTCGTGTTGCTATCTGCATATCTGAACTTGCATTGGAGAGAACAGCCAGTATGTTCAGGCCTGTCTTTTCACAAAAGCACAGAACACACAGGCTTCCACGCCTCACCTACAGACGCACGTGACTGTCCAGACAGCTTTGATCAACTGGATAAATGTTTATCAGTTTGATCTGTGGTAGGTTATTTATCCATGCTGTAGACACACACACACACACACACACACACACACACACCAAGACTAAAAATACCACATGCTGCCCTCCTTGTGCCAAATGGAAATGACACACTCTATGCCTTTCACCACTCTCTCTCCACTTCCATCAATCCAGGGATGCACGACTTACACCTTGTGTGGAGTTGTCATTTTACTTAGCTCACATAGTACACTTTATTTTACTCTCTTAAGCTGATCGTGTTGTAGAAGCCTTCAACAAATAGCTGTGCACTCAGCATGAATGATTCCTACTTGCCATCACATGCACTAGTCACACCTGGGAGACTGAAGGTGTGTCCCTTCTAATTACTTCAGGATGGAGTTGAACACCAGTGCAGCTAGACAACTGTTCACAACAGTGCAAAAAACAAACAAAAACAAAAACAGCTGCAGATTCCTCATCACCTTAAGTAAAATTAATATTGCATGTGCAGGGATTTACAGTATTGATTACAGCCTGACTTTTAAATGATCTGAGTTCAATTGGGGGATCGGTATGCATGGGATCTGAGTGATATTCTGCAGATTTTACATTGTGGATCCCTAATAAAAACACAGTACATCAGCTGCTGAAGAGGCCTGCGCGTTTACCTTGTTTACAGTCGCAGTAGCCCCAGTCCACTCTGCCTCTCTGGCTCCTGAAAAAGCACCAGGGTCGGATCCTGCCGTCCGGGTTGCGGCAGTGGTTGTGATCGCCTATCCCTTTCCCTGGGTAGCGCTCCGTGAAGCCGGCCACCTCGGTCCAGTTCATGCACCGGCTGCCGGACTCGGTGACGTCTATCGCTCCCCGGTAGAAGCCGTCTTTCCCGCGGCTCCGGACGCAGTCGGTGAACGGCAGGATGAATGAGGGGACGCTGCTGGAATCGCCGCCGATTGCCGCCCAAAGCGCGGCTGTTAGGGCAAGAAGACGCATGTTGAGTCGTCCGTGGCTGTCGGGCAGCTGACGGAGCATTTCAGCGGCTCTTGTCTGGCCAGCTGACGGTTCCCAGTCACCCAGGCAGCCTCATCGGCCGGCCGCGGGACCAGAGTGAGTGAGGGGGGGAGAGAGAGACGGGACGCGGATCGATGAGGCTGCTTTCTGCGTGGGCTCAGGGGCAGGCAGCCCTCTGAGGAAAACCCAATAACACACATGATCGGACTGATTTTCAGGCAAAATCTGATTTCAAAGACCCCCTCATTTTGCATAATGTGGTCATTTGGGATGTGTGGGCTTTAAGTAGTCTATAATTTTGACATAAAAATTTAATTAAAGGTAGGCTGTCTTTCATTTTATGTGGAGCCTACCTCTACTTTACAGTTCAGCGAGGAGCATATTTGACTTTATGTGTATAGTATATAGCTTATAATAATATACTGGACATCATACTAATATACAGTCGTCCTCAAATTTATATCCTTCCATTAAAGAAAAGGCAAAATTCTAAATAGTCACTCAAATAGCTAGAAACTGAAAAAAGTAATAATGATTTTTTTTTTAAAAAAAAAGCTAAATTATTATTTTGTGATACAAGACATTGCTTTTGAATTGTGGGTAAAAAGAATAATAATAACAATTTTTAAAAAACAAAACAAAAATGTCCCGGACAAATTAGAGCACTTTGCTGATGAGCAGTGGGTCAAAATCAGAATACCTGTCAACAGGTGCAGAAGACTGATTGAGAGTTACAGAAAATACTTGATTGCAGTGATTGGCTCAAAGGGTTGTTCAACACAATATTAGTTTACAGGTCCCATCATGCTTGTTTGCTGTTTTGTTTTGTTTTTTCTTTTAATATTTCTTTTGAACCACAATTCAAAAGCGATGTCATGATTTTCATTAAATATTTATTTATTATTACTTTTGTCAATTTCAACTTATTTCAGTGACAGCTGTTTTTTTCCCTTCGTTAATGGGAGGGTATGAATACATTTGAGGATGTTCGGAGAATGTTCTCAGGGCCACGGATTGTTTTCCATGACAACAAAAGAGGAACATTCTCAAACCAGCATTTTAAAAAACATGTTTTCAAGATGTTATCTCGGCCTCTAGTGTTTTTTTTTTGTTGTTGTTTTTTTTATGAAACGTTTCTGTAATGTGATCAGGTGGAGAATTTTGCCAGCAAGATGTTTTGGAGATGTTGTTGAGGGAACGTTCCTCAGAATGTTCTACAATGTTAGATGTTGCAGTGCATGTTTTCAGTGCAACATTGATTTTAAGAATATCAAAGCGCAGTTGCCTAACAGCGTCATCACCAAATAATTCATGACTGTATCAATCATTTAGAGATAATAATCAAGGAACTGTTAAAAAAACAAACAAACAAACAAACAAACAAACAAACACCCTTCTTTTGTAAACATCACTTGAACTTCGCTAAACGTTCTTTCAGAACATTTTAAAACAAATTAACAAATTCTAGCTGGGATGTCCTAAATTCTGGGTCAGTTTGGGCCTATGCCTTGTTCCTTCTTTGTCTCCCCTTTACCCTCACCCCAACTGACTGCAGATGGTCACTCTCCCTCTCTCCCTGGACCTAGTTCTGCTGGAGATCTCTTCCTGTCATAATGAAGGTTCCTCTGCACCATCACGAACAGAAAAAATAAAAAATAAAATAAAATAAAAATAATATAAAGTTAGACAAACAAAAAATACAGGACAAAAAAACCCCAAAACACATAAACCAAATATATAAACAAAACCTGTTCATAGGGAATCCATTTGATCCTTGGATTTGTGAGGATTTCATGTATATTTTTGTATGGTTGTAATTTTAGATCTAAATTTACTGAGGCTAGTCTCCATAATGTATAATACTGTAGGGTATTGGCCTTCATATTTATTAAAGTCTTGTAAAGTTGTGTTTTATCAATTTTTTTGTAGGGTTCTAAACCTTAATAT
>NW_007577760.1:228979-249690 GCF_000690725.1 Stegastes partitus
ATGACATCATCACGCTGCGTCCATTCATCAGCAACATGTCCACATTTGTTTACACCGGCATGCGCCGAAACTCACCCAGGTGGTCGGAGTTAGAGTGCGGTAAATCAGCGCACATTCTCCAGTTGATCCATTTCTTTTTAATACGTCCATGGTTGACTGGTGACAACCGGAGAGCCAAGAATGTCGAAAATTTGGAAGCCTAAGTGTCTTTGATACATCTTTTTAACCAAATGCACCTATAGGCGGGCAATGAATCGAATGTCTCCAACTGGAGTATGCCGGTGTACATAACGAGTACACCCATTGTGGGTTTTAGCGGCTACCTACATTAGCCGATGCTTTGCTACCGTTAAAGCTAGCTGTTAGGTTTGTATGAAATACTTTTATGTGTCACCGACCGAGTGTGTTTATTAATTCACAAGGGAAGAAATGAACAGTCGTCTTCAAGAGATCCGTGAGAGACAAAAACTGAGGCGGCAGCTGTTAGCTCAACAGGCAAGTAAACAGTGAGCGCCCAGTTGTTAGCATGTAGCTATCTATCAACTTAACCAGTCTGCGCGTATAGTTCCAATAAAAACCTGTAGAGCTGCAAGATACGTCAATGTTTATGATGTGCTTTCCCGAGATAAATAGTTGTGTAGTATAGACACAGCTGTGGATGCACACTTAGCTTTCAGACCTCCATCAAATTCTTCCTCTGGTCGCCCTCGAGTGGACTCCTGTAGAAATAGTTTTGCTGCAAATGTAAATGAAAGCATCAACATGTTGAAGATATCTAAGCCATTGCAGCTGACCATAGCAAATTAATTGTAGTAAAAAAAAATAAATGGAACCACGTAACAGCAGTATAAAACACCGATAGGCAATGCATAAAGATACACTAGATGAATTTAGGAAAGTTTTGTTTCCCATTACATGATTAATTTACTTTGAAAGTATCTGACTCTACCATTTTATTTCTTGTCTAACTACAGTTGGGAGCTGAAAGTGCAGACAGTATTGGAGCTGTCCTCAACAGTAAAGATGAACTCAAAGAGATAGAGGAGACGCGAGAAACATGCAGGTAAGATGTAATTCAGTCCCTAGAAACAGAATCCAGGGTAGACAGGTTTGTATTAACAGAAAGAAGCAAGGCAGGGTGCAGGGGAAAGCAGGAGAGTAAAACCTGAACACAGAAAGTCACTGATGCTCGGGGAGGCTCTTTCTGTTATTTCATTGCATTCAAAATTTCCCCCGCTTTTATCTTTAAAATGCTTCTGCAAACATTAGTCTTTTTGCAGGGCCATGGTATCTCCTCATTGTCTGTGCCGATGGTTAATTTTGTGCTTTAGTAAGACCGCAATTGTAAAAATGAGTTTAAGATGTTTGCATTTTGCAGGGCTTCATATGATAGCTCAGCCGCCCCTTCCAAAAGAAAGGCACAGACAGAGGGAGAGGACACAGAGGAAGACGTGGAAGAACAAAAGGTGAGTGTAATCAACAATTTCCCTGAGGTTTACACCGAAGGGATCAATAAAGTTTTATTCTATTCTATTCTATTTATTCTAATCACATATGTGTGAGATTTATGAATCTAAAGCAGTTAAAAAAAAGCTTTTCCCTTAACAAACAAAGACAAACCTGATTTTAGGAGCACTTTTTTAGGCAAATGTTACAAATTGATTTGCAGCAAGTCAACACACAACTTAAAAAAAAAGGAAAAGTTGTTGATGAAGGAGTGTTTTAGAAGTTGACACTCACTGAACAACCGTTCTAAGGAGGCAGTTCCACAGCCTCAGGGAATGGAAGTGAACAATAGTGTGTTCTGGACAAGGAATTTGGCAATTAGCCGCCACTTAAGTAGTCCTAAAGCTATGTATTGTTCCTAATTATTAGTTTCTAAGATTGGACAGAGGACAATTTAAATACCTGCACATTGTTTGGCTAATGTCTTCTCTGCAAGTCATTGTTTTTAGCTATGCTGCGTTGGGCCATTTAAGGGACACTATAAAATGCAAATTACTGAAGAATCAGGTGGAAATATTAGACCATTTCATTTTAATAGATATTTAACTAACTTTTCAGAGATTACCCCTTTGAACTGCAGTGACCGGTACGATAAATTGTATTAAATATTTGAGCATGGTGTCAAATGGATTAATTTAGATGTGTCAATTTAAGTATTCGGTCATATTAGGAAGTATGAGGTTCACTTATAGGTGACTTTAGCATGAATATGTCGAGGGAAAATGCTAATGCCCCCGGTTTCCCAGGTGACTGATTTACTATGCTGTATGTATTTATTTGTTTGTTAACCTAACATTTAAGTTCGTTAGTTAGTATGTGTTGTAACTTTATCATGATTGTAACTCCACTCATATTTATTTATGATCAAATAACATTACACTGTATTCATCTACTGACCAATGACCGAAAATAAAAATCTCATTGTGCTTTCTTGTATATTAGGATGAGGTGGAAGTGCAGCAGCCAGATGAAAGCAACCCATATGAGGAGGTGTACAAGGACTCAAGTACTTTCCTTAAGGTTGGCAAACTCTGTTTTTTTTGCACACACGCAACCTCACTTTCATTGTTTCTGTCAGTAATTAGGTTTCTGTAGCTTGACAAGCATTGTTTTTTGAGATGTGAGATGTGTTTCTATTGCTTCATTAAGGGAGACTGGTTTCCTGAAAATAAAGACTGAAACCAAACATTTTAAAACATTGGACAAGTGACTATTGTTTTTGAAATGCAAGTTGTTTGCTATGTCCTGACTAAATATCTACAGGAGGATAGCAGGAAGAGGAACATGATAATCATACAATGCCACATCAGAAGTCACATCAATATCTGTCAACACATCCTGGTTATACAATCACTATTACCTGTATCGGCCAAAGCAATTACTTTCGGTGAACATGTTCTTGTATTAAATTACAAGCCACTGAATTTTAGATGACTTTGACGCAAGATGCTAATTACGGTGAAATCTAGATTCACCATTTCTAAAATGTTCCAAATGTACTTGGTGGTCAGATGATGTAGTGCAGTGTGACATTTGGCTTACTTAAAAGACTAAAAACAGCCCAAGCCGTCAGATAAATATCTTGCTTTGTCATTGTCAGATTTTAAGCGATAAACAGCCCATTATAACTCAGACCAGTGAGCCATGAGATGAACAAGGCGTGAAACTGGATGGACAAGTTTTGTTTGGCAGGTGGACTCTATACCTTTGAATGCCTAAGCATAATTAGTAGGATGTTGACATGATTCACTTGGCATCAACCTATAATGTCACACAGTATTAAGTTTCACTGCAATTGTAACTAGTCATGCATCAACAATTGGAGGAGAGACTTCTTGCACTAATATAGGTTGGCAATGGGGTTAGGTGAAATAAGTGATTCATAAAACAATCAAGGGCTGCAAGGTGGAGCTGTGGTCAGTACCGTTCACCGGTTCGCGTCCCGGTGGGGGCACCGGAATCTTTCTGCGTGGAGTTTGCATGTTCTCCCCGTGCAGTGTGGGTTCTCTCCGGGTTCTCCGGCTTCCTCCCACACAGTCCAAAAACATGTTGAAGTTAATTGGTGATTCTAAATTGTCCATAGGCATGAATGTGAGTGTGCTTGGTTGTCTGTCTCTAAGTGTAGGCCTGTGATAGACTGGTGACCTGTCCAGGGTGTCCCCTGCCTTCGCCTTGAGTCAGCTGGGATAGGCTCCAGCTCCTCCGCGACCCTAGTGAGGATTAAGCGGTGTATAGATAATGTATGGATGGATGAAAGAATCAAAGTTTGTATCATTTACAATTCTGAATAAATCCAGAAATGCCAGGAATTATTTTTTGTATATGTTCTCAGCCACATGGACATAATGAAGCACCGGCATGATGTGCAGGTTTCACATACTAAAGTTACCTTATACTTAATTTGAACAGAATTCAAACTTTTGAGCCAGTTTTAGATTTATGTCTCAATATTCAGCTTTGCAAGATGAAGATGAATTGTCTTTTGAATATTTTGTAGTTTACCAATTCACTGCAGACATCAACCAGCTCAGTGGAGCGAAAAAAAAACTCTCCCTTTCTTTAATTGGTTCAGTCACAAATGACCTGCACTCATGTGGCAATTGTCTAACAATACATTTCACCCCTGCTGCAGACATGAGGTTAAACAGTAACAATACAGCAGAGCACATAGCCCAAACAGAAAGTGTCCCTGTATCTGTTTGTTTATTCAAGAATTGTTTTGACTCAGAATAAGCAAACAGAATCGAATAATATTATAAGACTGCCAAATATTTCCACCTCCAAATTACATTTCACGTGATCTGTTTTTATAAATAGTCTGTCGAGAATGCATTATGTCAGTCAAAGATCAAATCAGGGATCATTCATGCTGTGATAAATAGGAATCAGCTTTGCAAAGTTAGAGTAATGTCGAAAGGATTACGACTGTTGATGTCATCTTGGTGACAAAAGACAAATGACTTTTTCTGTCATGTGGTTCTGAAAATGTTTTCTCAGTTGTACACATCAAATTATTAATAAAAAAGTATATCTGCATAAAAACATAAATTTTTTATGCAGATATATTTTTCTAATTACCGTAATTACTTCCTGCTTCTACTCTGTCCCTCTTATTGTCCATCCATCCATTATCTATGCACCGTTTAATCCTCACTAGGGTCACAGGGGGGCTGGAGTCTATCCCACCCTGGACAGGTCACCAGTCTATCGCCGGGCTACACTTAGAGACAGACAATCAATCACACTCACATTCACAGCTACGGACAATTAGAATCACCAATTAACCTCCACGTGTTTTTGGACCTTGTGGGACCCGGAGAGAACCCATGTTGCATGGGGAGAACATGCACACTCCACGCAGAAGGATCCCGGTGCCCCCACCGGGACGCGAACCGGCCTTCTTGCTGCGAGGCAACAGTGCTACCAACTGCCCCACCTTGCAGCCCTCCCTCTTATTGTCTCTTATTTAATTTATTTGCAGGGTACCCAGAGTTTAAACCCTCACAATGACTACTGTCAGCACTTTGTGGACACGGGACACAGGCCACAAAACTTCATCAGAGATGTTGGTGAGTGTACTCTTGTTTGCATGAGTGCTTATATACAGGAGTGCTTATGTACATGTGTGCTTGTGTGTGGATTTGACTTCTGTCTTCTCTGGTTAAGGCTTGGCTGACCGATTTGAAGAATACCCTAAACTCCGAGAGCTGATCAGACTGAAGGATGAACTCATCTCCACCACCAACATCCCTCCCATGTATGCTAAACGATTCCACAAATTTTAATATTTCCCAGATTGTCAGTGTAATTGTGAATTATTTGAATGAAGACAACACCAGTATTTTCAAGTTGGCATCAACACTTTTGAAAAACTTTATTGTGTGTGTTTAGGTATCTCCAGGCTGACCCAGAGCACTTTGACCTTCAAGATTTGAAGTGCAAATTTGACGTGATTCTGCTTGAGCCTCCTTTAGAGGAATACTACAGAGAATCAGGCATCAGCCACACGGAACGTTTCTGGACATGGGATGATGTATGTACTCGTCTTTGGCTGGTTTGCTTTTACCAGAATATACCTGTAGACTGCCTTGCGGGCTATAACAAAGAAGGGGGATGCACATCAGACTTATCAATAAATAAAATTGATTAGTGTAAGAAATTAAGTGAGGTGTAAAACTCACAGACCTCTCAGCATATTGCAATTCAACTGAAAACTAGACTTCTGCACGTCCTTGTGACTTGTTTTTTTAGGTGTTAGAAAATCTAGCCCATGATGGGAGATCTTCAGTAATAACAGGATTTTTCACTGATCAAACAAGATAATATAAATGCCAATAAAGTCCCCAGTGAGAACAGGATGTGATGGTGCAAAGGATTCGATGGTGGACTTTTGTTCAAGATACGGAGGCTTGAATCCCAGGTGATGATGTGGTCATGTGATGGGAAGGAAAAAGTGCAGGAGGAGGGCTGTGTATTTTCAAATTTGCAATGTATTCTTTCTCTTCTCTTTTCTTTTTTTTCCCTTGTTCCTCCTACCTGCTTCTTTTCTTCTTCCTTTATATCTCTTTTCTTCTCTCTCTACTTTTCTCTCTTTTTTTTTTTTTTTAGAAAGAAAGAACAAGAGGATAGAGACAGACACCTATTGGTCACATTTGCATCTCAGACTAGATCAGATCTCTCCTGGCAAAGAAAGCAGCCACTTCCTCTTCTCTTATTGCCTTTTACTCCTTTCCTCGGGTCCGCTTCATCTTCCCCTCTCGTCTTTTCAGTTTTCTCAGGTCTGCGTGATGAAGATGTATAAAAATGTATAAATGCCACATGTTGGCGTCATAAACACTCACTCCTCTTTTCATTCTCTGCTCTTTGTTACTAAAGATCATGAGACTGGAGATTGAGGAGATATCAGCTCTACGTTCCTTTGTCTTTCTCTGGTGTGGCTCTGGTGAAGGACTGGACTTGGGAAGAATGGTAACACATCATTCAGTCAAAATAAACCTACATGGAAACTCTGTTTCCAAAATTGATCAGATTATCTTTACTTGTTCTTTGTTGGCAATCTAAGGGTGTGAAAATATTTTTCATGTCTTGCTAGACTCTAATTCTTTGAGTCACCTGGAAAACGTCTCGGTTCAGTGTGCATCTGATATCTGAGTTAGGCAACAGTGATGTTGGGAAAGTAGGCTTAAGTGTTCTCAGCTACCTCTCAAGTATGTGTCTTCATACCTGGGCTATTCAAGGCTTAACAACCCCTAAGCTGAGACTCCCTGGTTCATGTCAAGCAAGAAGTTAAAGAGTATTGTTGTTTTCATTACATAGTTTTCTGCTGTTGATGCGACGTATGTCCTTTTGAGCTCGTCAGTAACACTGAGTCACAGTGTGGGCCTTTGTGTTGGTGTCAGAGAATATTTCGTCGTATTGTGCCAGAGCATGTTGTTTCTACTACGTGCTCTTTCTCCAGCAACTTTGCGTTTCACGTTAAGAATGCAGACAAGCTTTTCTTTGTCTGTCCATTCATTTGCAACAAGAGAAAGGCTCATTCAGCTCAATATTCCTATTTTTATTCACAAGCAAATGCAATTTTTGCATTTTAGCTTGTTTAAGCTAGAGACGGAATGAGAATATGTTTGACAGCTGACAGAGTAGTTGGAGGATTTTTGATGTAATCTAAGAAATGTCTTTTTTGCAAGTGCCTTTATAAACGGCAACAAAAATCTAGGTGTGGACAAACTTTAAGAATAACAGATTGAAAGTCAACAATGTGCATTTGTCTGCACTGGCTTCTCAACTGTTCTATCAAAAGCATTTCAACTGTTATACAGAACCAGTAACCAGTCAAACTGGTATAAAGCCACAGCATGATGTTTACTCAAAAACTTGACTGAAAGAAAATTACAGACAATGTTGGTTGTAGAACCTCAGAGTAGGCCATGGGTACTTTCAGATGTTCTCAAAAACTTTAGATTTTGTAGTTGAATTCACATTATCTAAGATTTGCTATTTGTTGTGAAATACAGTACATGGGTAGTCCTTACTGTGGAGAGGTTGTGTTCATGTTTCATTAATGCAGTCATCTCAGATTATTCAAATAACCCTGCCAGCATTAACAGCACTAAATCCAGTGCTTGTTTAGCCCATGTCGTGCATCAGTCTATTATAGTACTTACCCCTATTATGCTACTTTCAGTGTTTGAGAAAGTGGGGCTTTAGGAGGTGCGAAGATATCTGTTGGATCAAGACAAACAAGAATAACCCAGGAAAGACCAAGGCACTCGACCCAAAAGCAGTATTCCAGAGGACCAAGGTACAGTATGAACACTGCAGACAGACAGACACAGCAAAAATGCCACATTTATGTTCATATATCATACGCTTTTCTGGTCTTTTTTTTTCTTCTTGAAAATCTGTAGATGTTAGATGCACAGTTGAAAGTTTACAAGACTCATCCACAAAGCATAAACTTTAAATGTAACTCGTATTAATCGTACAGAATGATGCATAGTGACATAAAACACATTCCTTCCAGGAACACTGCTTGATGGGAATCAAAGGAACAGTGCGTAGGAGTACTGATGGTGACTTCATTCACGCTAATGTGGACATCGACTTGATCATCACTGAAGAGCCTGAGATGGGGAATGTAGAGAAACCCGTAGAGATCTTCCACATTATTGAGCACTTCTGTTTGGGCCGCAGGAGGCTGCACCTGTTTGGCCGAGACTCAACCATCAGACCAGGTGAGATGGACGTGCTCTTTGCTTGACAAAACAGATTTACCAGGCGAATTCAGGTGATAACAGCATGTTTACTTTCTTTATCGTCTTTTATTTTGTAGGCTGGTTGACAGTGGGCCCTACTTTAACAAATACCAACTTTAACCCAGAGACCTACGCCTCGCATTTTGCTTTGCCCAACTCCCATCTGTCTGGCTGCACTGAGGAAATCGAGAGGCTGCGGCCCAAATCTCCCCCCGCTAAACTGAAGTCAGACCGTGGTGGCGGAGCACCCAGAGGGGGACGTGGTGGGCCGAACGCCGGAAGAGGTGGAGACAGAGGCAGAGAAAGAAACCGACCAAATTTCCGTGGGGACAGAGGAGGGTTCAGGGGCAGGGGAGGACCACACAGGGGCTTTCCACCTCGCTAGAGAAACAGAACTCCCACCAGACTGATGTTAGGAATTCCTATGTGTATTACCTGCAAACACAAGCTTATTTGTAACACAGGTGGTAACATTAGTACGTGGCAGCGGAGAGGTCAGAAAGTGTGGTAAATGTTTTGTTTTTTGTTTTTTTCAATATCATTCTGGTTTGTTTATATTTTTTCACGGCTATACGTTAGATTGAATGGGTATTGCCTAAATAAACTTCCTTTTCACAATTTGTGTGTTGTGTTAATGTTGAGAAACACAAGAGCAACAAATCTATTCAAAATGAATGAAAAATATAAATTCAACATGCAGCCCCATCTGCTGTCATTTAAAAAAAAAGAAAAGAAAAAAAGAATGCACCTGCTTGCCATTTACTGTAAATGGAATGCTGGTATGCAGCCTATGGGCTCCACCCAGGTTCACTTCCAGTAAACGTACTTAATGTCAGTAAAGTATCTGCATTAGCTCTGTTAACGCTGATTGGCTCTTCTCTTCTGTTCATGCTCTTTCTGCATGCTGCCCAGCATGTCTGAGGAATGATTATCAAGAAAAGGAGTGGTACCATTTGAGGAATGCGATACGTCTTCTTAAGATGCTGCTTCAGTGTTCGCTCTCCTTTGGAGTGATGTGTTGCTTAACAGCTAACACCCCCTCCCCAAAGGCAGAGACTGTATAGTTGTCATAAGTTATCTTTTTGCTATATGTACCTGTTGGTCTAGTTCAAATATTTTAAGCATGTCATGAGGAATGACACCCTGAATGAGTCTTTTGGATAGGTTGATGTTAAATGTGGTGCACACAGTAACACCTGAAGAACGATTCAATAAGTTAGTATCAGTAAATGATGCTGCATTTCGTATTTACGTCAACATACCACTGAGGCTAATTAAAGCCTCAAAGAGCTTGTGCTGCCTATCTCCTGACTGATAACTCGCTGTTCGTGACGGCCGGTGAGATAAGCAACGTGCCATGGGCGTTAGTCTTGTTTAGCCTTTTGTTAAACATTTTTTCTTCACACCTTTGCTTTTTTCCCCCCCTTATTGACAGTAACTTTGGTGAACTGAAGACATTTTCCAGAACTGCTAACTCCACTTTCATACCACAGTAACTGTCGAGCCGTTGTGGTGCGCAAAATGGACTTTGGCTCCCAACTTGTCACTGGTTTAATATATTATTCCTCCAAGCTATGTAGGAATTGTATCGCTGGTGAGCTTTCAGATCAGGTCATATCTCACAATACTGGGAAAGAAAATTCTGTAGAAACACACTTTACACTTATTCTTGTCATTCAGTTCGAACAATGTTGCTCCCAGTTTTATGTTATTTCAATACTGTGAACCAAATCTGCTGTAACAATATGAACGGCCAACTGTAACATTAGACTATAATTTGTTGTCCTTCACTGAACAGACAGAAAGGATCCCACTGCAACACTCGGATACAATGGATAAATGGAGTATAGCATTAATTTACACACACAGACAAACAGGAATTTGTCAACCAAGTTCAATGCGGTAGAGCTAGTGTTTATTAGCCAATCAGTACGACCAATTGCAAACATCCACAGGTGTAGAAGCTTCATATTCTTTACAAGAATCAGACAACATCCCGGGACATGTGCTCAGAGTCTGTGCTGACGAGCTGGCAGATGTGCTGACTGACATTTTCAACATCTCCCTCGGTCAGGCCATTGTCCCCAGATGCTTCAAAACATTCACCATAGTTCCAGTGGCAAGGAAATCAGTTGTAGCCTGTCTGAATGACTGTCACCCCATCACACTGACACCAATTGTGATGAAGCGTTTTGAACGGCTCGTCAAACCACACATCACAGCCAGCCTTCCTGCATCACTTGACCCCCTTCAGTTCACTTACCATCCCAACCGCTCCACAGAGGATGCAATATCCACCACCTCGCACTTAGTCATCACCCACCTGGAAAATAAAGACACCTACATCCTGTACATTGATATCAGCTCAGCATTTAATACTATCATCCCCCAGAGGCTAACAGAGAAACTCCTCCTACTCAGCCTGGATACTGCCACATGTCTCTGGGTCCTGGACTTTCTGACCGAAAGACCCCAGTCTGTCCGACTCGGAAAGAACATTTCCAACTCCATCATGCTGAGCACTGGATCTCCTCAAGGCTGTGTACTCAGTCCACTGTTGTTTACACTGCTAACACACAACTGTGCAGCCACACATGAGGGGATCCAGATCATCATGTTTGCTGATGATACCACAGCAGTGGGACTTATTTGCGAGAACAAAGAATCAATGTACAGAGATGAAGTGAAATACCTAGAGGGCTGGTGCAGGAAGAACAACCTGCTGTTCAACATGGACAAAACGAAGGAGATGATCATCGACTTCCAGAGGTCATGTCCTGAGCGTGCTCCCCTCAGCATAAGCGGCTACACAGTGGAGTGAGTGGAGAGCATCAAGTTCCTTGGAGTGCAGATCTCACAGGACCTGAGCTGGAATAAGACCACCGCAGTGATCATCAAACGGTCCCAGCAGAGACTACATTTCCTGAGAAAGCTGAAACAAGCTTCTCTCCCTGCCAGTGGCACTGAACATTGTCAGGGACTCCTCACACCCTCTCCATGAACTGTTTGAACTGCTACCATCAGGCAAACGTTTCTGGAGCACTAAAGAAAGAACCTCCAGAATGATCATTGTCATGCCACAAGCTGTCAGAATGCTGAACTGCTGATCCAGATATGCAAACACTTCTGTGGGTAGAAGCTGTGCTTGAGACGGTTTGTTTTGGTCTTTATTGTCCGATATCTTTTACCAGAGGGTAGGGGGGAGAACAGGGGGTTTTCAGGGTGAGTGTGGCCTTCTTCTGAAGTCGGCCGCTGTAACTGTCTTCCAGGAGAAGTAGTGTGGTCCCGATAACTCTCTCAGCCGCCCTCACCACCCGCTGCAGGATCCTCCTGTCCTCTGCAGTGCAGCTGGTGAACCACGCTGTGCAGCAGTAAGTCAGGAGGCTCTTAATGGTGCTTCTGTAAAAGTTCACCAACAGGGGTCGAGGGAGGTGAGCCTGCTTTAGCTACCTGAGGAAGTAAAGTCTCTGTTGTGCCTTCCCCACCTGGTAGGAGATGTTGTTGGCCCAGGTGAGGTTGGCTGAATGTTCACTCCAAGGAACCTGAGGCTCTCCACCCTCTCTACCTCCTCTCCGTTGACGCAGAGGACTGAGTGCTCCGTGCGTGTGGATCGTCTGAAATCCACAACCAGTTCCTTGGTCTTGCTGGTGTTCAAGTCCAGGTTGTTGCTGAGACACCATTCTGCCAAGTGCTGGACCTCCTCCCTGTAGGCTCACTCATTGTTGTTTGTTATCAGTCCTACAATTGTGGTGTCGTCAGTAAACGTGACGATGGTGTTGGTGGTGTGAATGGGGGTGCAGTCGTGGGTAAAGAGGGAGTAGAGGAGGGGGCTGAGGACACATCCCTGTGGTGTTCCTGTCTTTGTGGACGAGAGTGGAGGATGTGCGGCCTCCCATCCTGACGTTCTGGGGTCTGTTGCTCAGGAAGTCCAGTATCCACGCACACAGTGAGCTGCCCAGGCCCAGGTCACTCAGTTTCTTGACCAGTTTGTGGGGAATGACTGTGTTAAAGCCAGAGCTGAAGTTCACAAACAGCATCCTTACATACGTGTTTTTTTTGGTTCAGGTGAGTAAGGGCTGCGTGGAGAGCTGTGATCACAGCGTCCTCTGTTGACCTGTTTGCTCGATAAGCAAACTGATGTTGGTCCAGGTCAGCAGGGACGGCAGAACTGATGTGAGAGATGAGTCTATCAAAGCATTTTGTGATGATGGGGGTTAGAGCGTAAATTGCTTAGATGTAGGTTCCTTATTTAACTTTCAGTTATGTTGTCATTTTGCACCATGAGATTCTGCGATTAAATAGCAGATGTTGTCTCTTTATGGTAGTCACAAAAAAATGCATCGAATAAACAATCTATAGCAATAAAAATGAAACTAGTTTCATAGTGATATGGAGGACAAATTCAGTAATCTTACATTTCATGCGATATCTTATAGCTTGTAGTGTTAGACTTATTGTTTCAGCTGCTTGGCTGTATTAAACAGTTTTGGGAGCAAGTAAAGAACACATATGAGAACGTAATTCATAAACAGACTTACTGCAAATGTTATAAAGTCAAGAAGCGCAAAACCTTTGTGCTTTATCAGTCTCCGTTTTAGGATTTGGGCTTTGAAATTGCAGCTCTTAAAACCATTTTGCTCCTCAGAGTTTGTTACACAGTACTATTGGAGCACCACAGAATATTTCAGCAACTGTGATGCCATTTTCCCAGAAAACTAGTTTGTCTTTAGGAGGTGTTTTAATATGCACTGATCTGTTGTCTTGAACATGAAGTCATAAATCAAATCAAATCCTGTTTCCTTGTACATTCTTCTGTTCCCCAGCAGACATTTTAAGGTGTCATAGTAAGAAAAACACAAGTGTATTAATGATGAACAATGTAGGCAGGTAATGCCAATGATGTGACTGACTGGGAAAATAAAACTCAGTCATCATTGTCAGAAATTCCACCTGTACTTTTCCATCCTGGTGATTTATTATTCGACCATGTTTATGCCATTCATTTAAAAGGTTTTTTTTGTTGTTGTTTTTTTTTTTTCTAAGGCATTAGTTTGCAAGCATGATGCAAAAGATTCTTTACAAAAATAGACGGATTGATTCTGAGCAGATAACAAAAGTGAAAATGAAGTACATTCAAATCTAATCTAATCCAGTGTTCAGTTCTGGCGAGGGGACCATGGTTACTTGCAATGCCACTTGCTTTCATCATGCCTCTTCTCTTTTCAGTAGAATCAAAAAGGCAGAGAACAATGTAAAGCCGTGTTCGATTAGTAAGGTGGCACAGTGCAATTGATCCCTGAGCACACAGACTATAAATAAACTCTGTGGTGTATTCAGAGGCAGTGAGATGCAGCTGCAACCCAGATATAATACAAACACTACATTCAGTAAGGTACTTCGTAAAGCCCTACGATTGTGGTAGTAAACCAAGTATGTGTGAACTGCAGTGATGTACACAGGCACAGTGTCTAACCGCTTGTTTTTTTAGCAGTCAAAGGGAAACTTAGAAATCAAAGTGTACAACGTGAACTGAAAGAATGCACACCAGAAGGCAGACGCTCAATCAGACTCTGATCAAATAATTCAGAACAATGAACCAATGTTTTCAAGCATGTCCTTCCTGGTTTTCAGGTCTCTAATCTTTAATCTTTCTTTAGTATTGACTTGCAGCTCTCTTCTCTTCTCCTCAGTACCTCCTGCTTTCCAATTTAGTGAATTTTGCTTAGTTTTCTGTTTAGTATTAGTGTGGAGCAGGAATCAAAGTTTGCAGCAAAGTCTTGTGCAGTTCATTTTAGGCAACAGAAGCAATGAGAATAGATTGTGGTTTTAGTTACATGTCAAAAAAAAGGTGATATGTCTCACTTTATATGCCTCTGCTCCCCTGACAACCAGGACTCCTGAACATTATATTCTCACATTGTCTGGTTGTCTGTCCGTTCTAAACGTTTACTTGTTTTCAGCAATGAACTGATGAGATTTTGGTGGTCAAAGGTTCACTGTGATCTCATGTCTGTCTCAAATAGCATAGAAAAATGTTTTTTTTCTTTTTTCTAAAATACTGTTGAATGTAGCTTTTATGTGCTATGTGCCGTACATCCCAGTAATTTTTTTTTTTGTTTCTAGTTTTAGACAGATATATATATATATAAACAAGAATTTATAGTATGTAAAAACAAAAATAAAAAATAAAAAATCCAAACCAGCAACCTTAAAATAAAAAATGTAAGATCCTGCATGATTTAGCTAACACATGTAAGAACATAAAAGGTCATATGTCCAGTTGCATCCCTTCCACTGAAGCAGTATTCAAAAACCCTCAGGTGGATTTGATGGCGTCATCAGAGGCTTGTTCAAGTAAATCACCTCATCTTTAATATTATAGTATTTCTTAATATTTGCATGCATGTGTTTACATCTAACTACATACAGGAGCCACATACCAGAAAACTATCAAATAGCCACAAGGGGAAAGAAAAGGAACAATAGTGTTAAATATCATCAATACCTTTTGAACACAATAGATTAGGGACTTAATTGGAACATCTGCATTTGGATTTAGACATGGAAATATTCATGCATCAGAAGAAGAGGTATGCTATGAGGTTTAAAGGGATAGTTTGATTTCATGCAAGTGGGGTTGTATGAAGTACATATCTATAGTCAGTGTATTGCTCTCAGTAGATGGCGGTTGGTATGTCCCTAGTTTGGAGAAGCAAACGAGAGCATCAGCACAAAAGTTAAGCAGCGTTAAACTACTGTGGCAAGATCAGCAAAATGTGTTTTAGCCACCACCACCTAAAACCAATCTTAGAGAATCTTAGAATATTTTCACAGCTTTAACTTCACTGCCTTATTTTTCCAGGTATGGCTGCTCTAAATACATCATAGTTTCTAATGATTTGTCAGCTGCATACAGTACTAGTAGCTAAGGTTGTTTTGTTTTTTTCTTTTTTTTTTTCACAAAAACAGTTGTTACAAGGAAATAAAGAAAGCTTCCAATAGGAAACAATACAATAAAAGAAGCATAGCATAACATCTCTTAAAGTTTAAATTATTTAAAGTCAGACTGTTAATATGCTGCAGAGGCTTACTTTTTATGACTGCCATAAATGTATAGACCTTGCTCATGCATTGAGCATGTCTGCAGCTCAACAGCACAGACAGCTACATTTACATTTTTTTTTTTTGGCACGTAGCCACGTACAGAATTGCTGTCAGAACATCTCATTCAAAGTGTAGTTTCATTACGGTGGGACAGGTGGACAGCATTTTTTTGTGTATAATTGGGACAAAGTCACACTTTCAGCAGTTTCTAAAAGAACAAATGAAAGTGACATTCTTGAAGACTTCTGTATGTCAAACTTTACATGCAGGGGCAATATGTAAAAATGTAAAAGCCCCTGGCGCCATGAAGGCTCCTCTTGTTATCCAAACTAGTTGGCCCGGATTGTTTGAGTAACTGTTGGGACCACTTAAATTGTTGTAACTCTTGAAGGTGCCTCATCATAAGCATGAATCTGTACATACAGTAACAGGAAGAGGGAGAGCAAAATGGCCAACCAGGGTCTTGAAGTCCATTGCATTATCATCAAGTCAATCAGAGTGATATTTTGTAGTCTTATTCATGCCACCAAAACAGCTCTGAGTCACTGGGGCATTGACCGGGGTTCTCCGGGGGTGTCCTGTGGTGTCTTGCAGCGGGACATTGGTAGTTAACCCATGGGTTGTAGGGTGGGATCTCCATTGCCTGGGCTTGTTCCGGTGCATTGTAACAAGTTGATTAATTTCATTTACTCCACCTTTAAGTGGTTTAAATGTTGTGGTTGATCAGTGCATAATACTTTTGAGATGTTATCATGTATTATTAAATGTACACTTTACTTACATAAGTGTACTATTTGTAGGCACCTGACCTCTCCCTCAGTCTCCCATGATCTTCCTACCTCTTCCCCTCTTGCTTTTTAAAAGTAGAGGTTCTTCTGCACTGGACTTTTTTTTTTTTTACTGTCTGGATTGGGGAATGGCCACTTTAATGGAAAATCCACCCAGATGAAATGAACCAGAATTCTTTTTTAATACAGTCATTTAGTTTGATATTCTACTGCGTCTGAATTATTCAAAGCTGTAGTCTATAAATAGCACAGTCTATATTGTTAGATGTACACTTCATACACAAATTACCAAATACTTTAGTTTGCATTTTATAAATACGTATAAATTAGAAAATATTTTACATGTATTAACATTTCATATACATTTCAATATTTTTAAATTCTATATCAAATATTCTTTAGAAAAAAGAATGGGAATAATAAACTTAATAAATAGCAAATAATTCAACAAACAGAAAAACAATTCAATAAATAGCAAATAGAATTAAAACAAAACAGCAAATAATTCCATAGAAAATAGAATTCAGTAAAAAGTAAATAGAATTCAATAAATAGCCAATAGATTTCGATAAAATGGAAAAGAACCAATAGCAAGTAACTTTTAGGTTTTACGAATGACAATATATCAACAATATGTGTTGTATACGCAATGCTTTGAGTACTTAATGGATTTGGTTTGCTTATCATATATTCTACACAGGAAGTGACACCTGTCCTGCTCTGATCGTTTATCACATTTTCTCCTGCCTACCCAGTCTGTGCAGTATATGCACAGGCTTATCGGAACAAAAACGACAAAGATTTGTTCGTCATCAGCTGCCAAAGGTTTGACAGCGTAATGTAGTCAAACCAGCTCGTTGTCAGAGAAATAACTTAATTCCGTCATTGCAGGAAACCCACACCCTGCATGTGGAAAGTCCCGCAAGCCGAAAGTCCCTGTTCAAATGTGACATTTTAATATTCCAGGACAGTATTGTCAACATCATCCTTCAATCTAAAGAGGCAGTTTGAAGGCAAGACAATAAGAACATATCCAATGTTGACAGTCTTATCCAGCACTACTAAATGAATGTCTTTAAATCACACTCACTCACTCACTCATACACACTGCTTAATAAATTAGATACGTGGTCTCATAAATGTGTTAAGCACTGTATATATACATATATTTTCTGCAGTGGCACACAAATTTGATCTATAGTATGATTTGTAGGAAAAAGAGAAAACAAATTTGAACTTGTGAAAAAACTGGTGCTGCAATGTGCCAAGCAGGATCAGAACTGTCAACTGTCTTTAACCTTTCCATCTCTACCAGAAACAAAAGGAAATGATTGTGGGTGGCAGGATTAACACCGTAGAGCTAACCACAAGACAAATCACTAATTTCACAGCCAAATTAAAACAGATAAAATAGTTCTTAAAACCAAGATCAAACAAAACAAAAAAACTGGGAATATTTGGTTGAAATGCAGAGACAAAATGAGTATCTGTTTTTCTGTACAAATAATTGGCATTTTTGCACACAAATAAGGTCACTATTTTTTTCAACAAGTTAATTTTTTATTGTCACATGCAATTTCCCTTCTTCTAAAGAATACTTAGTAATGGCAATTTTAAAATAAAATCGTTACTCCTTTAATGAGATAATTATGTTAATCATGAAGTGTTTTTGTATATAGAAAATATACAAGAAAGATACAGATGTCATCTGCCAACAATCCAAACCTTTGCAGTAGTTGCCAAGCCAAACACTCGAAAGCAGATTCCATCCATTCAACCATCCATCTATTATCTATACAACACCTAATCCTCACTAGGACGAAGGCAGGGGACACCCTGGACAGGTCACCAGTCTATCACAGGGCTACACTTAGAGACAGACAACCAAGCACACTCACATTCACACCTTCGAACAATTTAGAATCACTAATTAACCTCAACATGTTTTTGGACTGTGGGAGAACCCGGAGAGAACCCACGCTGCACAGGGAGAACATGCAAACTCCACACAGAAAGATCCTGGGTGTCCTCACCGGGACACGAACCGGCGACCTTCTTGCTACGAAGCAACAGTGCTACTGAAAGCAGATTTGTTTATTTAATTATTTCTGTCTTCTCCTTAATGCAATAACAGCAACAGAAGACTCACACATTTGAAGCGGGCACGTTGTCTTAAGTGCCTACTTGCCTTTTGTGCTAATTGTTTTCCCCTCGGATCCCTTTGGATGTTACAGCAGAACTTGGTTTTGACAGTCTGACCCAGGGCCACGAGTGCACAACTTTGTGAATGTCAAAGATAAACCAAGTATCCTCTTGGGGAACTGCTAACCTGACATCCCTTCTTCGGTGCTGGAGTTTGCTGTTCGGTCTGTGGGTCGTAGCCGTAGCCCCAGTTCTCGTCACCAGCGATGATCCTCTACATGAAGGTCATCTCGGCACAGTGCTGCCTCATGAGGAAATCCCAAATGCAAGTCGTTACAAAGATTAAAAAAAAGGTTTTTTGATCACATGTGTTTTAACTTCATCAACGCCCTTGTGTGCATGAAGGCTGTAGCTAAATTCCTAAAAGTTAACAGGAACGTACATTTTTATTGTGTGGCACACAAACTTTGCAGGGTCAAAATTACGGCACTCACTTGTGCAGTCTTTTATTGAACAATAACTGGTGGTCTGTTGGCCAGTGCTTGATGTGTGCTGAGAGTGGTTGAGCTGATCTAACTGCTGTCTCCTCCTTACAGACTGCAAAAAAAGAGAAGAAAATGAGGAAAAACAGAACAAATACACCATCATGTACATCCAGTGTCGTACTGACATGTTATGTCTCCGTGGCCGCCTAGCTAGCAACCAGTAAGTCTAAATTTATTTCCACAAGTCTTTCAGAGCAATTCTTGCACTCACTTCCTTGTGTTGGCTTTGAATAGCTCGTCAAACAAGTAATGTTAAACAAATAGTGTTTTCACATGCATGTCTAAATACAAACACTATGACTCATATATTTGTTTTGAATAGTAAAAGGGTGTGAAACTGTAAAGAGCAAACTAACTGATTTAAGAAATTGGCTATTATCATTTGGACAAAGGTTACTAATTCTCCTATTAAGGATAGTACAATTATCAATATCTTCTCTCCAACAAATCAATGTGCACTAGAAGGGCACATACAGTTTTTAATACATTAGAAGTGGATGTCAGTCAAATACATAATCAGAATGATCAGAATGTTCTATCGTCATTTTTTACGTCATGGCAGGAAAGACACAAAACCTCTGTCTAAAATTAGACGTGTTTACATACATCTTCTTTTGTGTACTATTAAACCACGCCTTTGTGCGAACAGTAGTCCTGTGCAGACACTGTATTGTTAGAATTTGTTTTGATTATTTGCGTTCATTTGTTTACAAAAAATGTGGTAATTTTTAATGCAAAAACTATTAAACTAATTCATTCATGAAAGAAAAGTATGTGTAAGGAAGTGGTGTCACCAAAAGAAGCAGCAGACAACCAGCTACATCTGCAAACAATTCTGTTTGTGAGAGCAATGACTGGCCTTCTTGTTCATGTGAATAATAGAAGATATCATATGTAGGCTTCCGGAATAATTACAATAATAAATACAAGTTAGAATAATACTAAAAGAATGAACTAATTCATAAAGAAGAGTATATGGGAAAGTCAGTTAAGTGACTTACAGCGCTTTGAGAGAATATAAATGCAATATAATATCAGTATTAAACTTTTCCTTCTCAATGAAAGCTGTAGATGGGCAGAGCTGCTAATGTTGCAGATTAGTTCTACAGGTTTATCAAAGGTTACTGTTTTCACGCAATGCTGTTGAGGAAACAAATCAACTGTGAAGCACTGCTCTGCGGCAGTATTAATAGACACATGTTGATATAGTATAGTTCTGGCATCTGTGGCTGAAACAATATTGTGACACGGTAAGAGTGTGTCATTAATCACAATGGCATTCAAATCTCTCACCTGTATGTTGTCTCCCCCCACGCACACACGCACTTCATACTTCCGACAATAGAAATGAACAGAACGAGTCTTGCCAGTTCTGTCACACTTTGAAAAAGGCAAGAATTTTTCGGCTCTCTCAAAAACCTCGGCATCACTGGTAAGTCTTCACTTCCAATTCCCATTAAGAGGGTGAAGTGTCTGGTGCCTCCTCAGTACCAGCTTCCACCATTCACTCAAAGGTTGCTATTAACATAAGAATATTCTTGGACAGGTGAACTAACCTTGGGTAAGAAAGTCTTTTTATATTTATATGTATATATATATTGACATTGCTGTATAGAACAAGAATGAAAAATTATTAACAATGAGAATCACTTTGCATATGCAAAGCCTTCTTTGCATCTACCAATTTACTTCTAAATGTCTGAAGAGGCTGTTACTGAAGCAAAAATGTTGCTCTTGGTTTCAAAATTTTAAACATGTCTGTATATATATTTAGCTTGAATGATGGTTTTCTGTACCACTATTGTCCAAATCAAATTTGGACTAAAGCAATTTCTAATTGCAATTTCTGCAATGTGTGCTTTTCACTTTTC
>NW_007577760.1:249737-254576 GCF_000690725.1 Stegastes partitus
AATATGCCATTTATTTATTTATAAAATGCATGTGGGGCAAAGCTTTAATTTAAAAAAAAAAAAAAAAAGCACATTATTATGAAGGCTATTAAAGGTTAGCGAATTAGTATATATCTGATGTAGCAGCTAAGAATTTTAAAGATTGTAAACTTGTAAAGGTAGTTGCCTTATTTGACAAATAGCTATATAGTGATATTTATTACATAAAAATATAAAATGGCCTCTACTTGGGGGGAAAAAATGTGTGGAATAGACACGTAGAATTGATTTAGTTTCATTAGAGACAATCATGAATCTCTCACTAAAACATTTATGACCTATTGGCTTTGACATATTTTAAAAACTGTATCATTATCGTAAAATAATATGTTGATGTCATACAGTCGTGAGTCAAAGTCAATGGACAATTATGTGCTCTTTTATAGTCTGTAAAATCTGAGGTCATAAAAGTAATGGTTTGGTGAAATTTTTTAATAGTCGCGGAGGCAGTGAATGCACCTGTCGATGGAATCTCGAAAAGCAACTGCTGGTGCCAATCTTTTTTGTCAGATAAGCACACGGTTTAACAAACTTGTCTCCTTGGAATGTTGTCATACTCAATTCAGAATGTCTCTGGCAGTAATTCTCACTTTAATACTGCTATGCATTAACAAGTGCCACACAGAGGATGAGTTTTATTTTTATTTTTTTAATTGAAAAAAAAACTGGGGTAATCCATTTTAAAGTCGAAAACACTGTTGTTCTGTTATTATGTTACAGTGATATTTTATAGTGCCCTCCAAAGGTAGTTAACAGTAGAGTTAAATTTACATTTTTCTACTTTAGATATTTAAATTTGAGATCAAAACATGGCAATTAGACAATAAGTAGGCTGAGTTTAGCCTTAATGTCACGTTTTTTGTTTTTTTTTTTAATCAAATTGGTGTATAAATACCTGTCCATATAAACAGATGAAGATTAAGATTCAATATTATTGTCACTGCAGAGAGGACAGCGAAAGGCAGTCTTCACATATCCCACCTGGTTAGAAAGCTGGGGTCAGGACGCAGGGTCAGCCACACTAAGGCACCCCTGGAGCATACAGGGTTAAGGGCCTTGCTCAAGGGCCCAGGAGTTGCAGCTTGATGTTGGTGGGGCTTTATCCACCGACCTTCCAACCAGTGGTCCAAACTTAGTTGGAAGCAGTGGCACCACAACTATACCGCTGCTACAAGTAGCAGCACCTTTTCTCTGTGTTGATAACGGCACTTTTTCCAAAAGTTTCAAAAACAAATACAAACACGAACTAGAAAAGTTTTGAGGGAATTCTGAGTGTAGCAGTGTAGCTTTTGCCGGTTAATATACCCTGCTATAATTATACATAAGGTATGATTTATATAAGTACTTTTTATTTAGAAAGCCAGCATGCTTCACGAACCCTGATCATTACCTTTTGACATCTTTGAACTTTTACTTTAAAGGTATAGACCAGTCTCAGTCAGCAGTGAGTCACTGGTTGCTTGTAATCAGAGGAGCAGACAGGCAGACGAAGCATTAGCCCCTCGGAAGAACGGTCACAGCCCAAAATCTGTAAATCATGTCAAACAAATCTGTCACCGTGTAAAGCACAATCTTGTTTTGAACAAGCTGATGTATTTTCATGTATGTACTGCATATTACACAGATTTGATGGCAGGTTAGACAGACCCTCCATTTCTGATTGTCACCCAAAATTTTGAAACTTCGCTTTCATGGGGGTCTATGTGAGTTTTGGTTGGTGCTCTCTGCGCTCTGAGGTGATTTATGAAAAAAACTTAAGTCCTACACCAATGAGACTTGCACTAGGTGAATAAATTGTTCATGTACCGTAGAAATTGTGAACAGGACACAAGGTTAACTGCACACAATGAAGAGTGGGTGACGTCGTGTGATAGCTGTATTGAAAATTCTGGATTTTCCAAAAATTCCTAAAACTTACACTGCATAAACACCATAAAAGATATCACAATATAAATTTAGAGGAATAACATTTTAAACCTTGTGATCTGTTTAACCTTCGAATGAAGTTTCTTGTGTAAAATATGCTAGAGCTCCAGGGTTACAAACGGGACTTGGTCGTGGCAGTTGTCTGGCCAAATTCTCATTCATTTCAATAGGGATTTTTTACACAGTATTTTGTGTATTATGTAAAAACTGTATGCTAAATCACTAACAATGTCGTACTACTAATGTAGTAAACTACAAAACTGGTGTAGTTTCGTGTGCTGCTTCTCTCTTAGGGTAGTTTTGGTGTTGTGAAGCTTCACTGAGTACAGAGTAATTGCTGCCTTAGTTTACTACACTTTCCAAGTAGCATACAAGATATCCAAAAGTTATATAAATGATCAAATGCATGTTAACAGTACAGTGAAATCTGACTGTACTGCAGTGAATGTGTGTATTTGTTTTGCATTGGAAAATGTATTTATAGTGTGTTATATTCTACAGGAACCAGACAAAGGGACGATGGATCCTGCCATATTCCTTCTCCTGTTAGCAGGTATTTATTGGAGTGAATACTTCACTTTCTTTGTGTGTGTTTGTGTGTGTTTGTGTGTGTGTGTGTGTGTGTGTGTGTGTGTGTATGTGTGAGTGTGAGTGTGTGTGACTGTGAGTGACAGAGACAAAGAGAGAGAGAGCAACAGTGAGTAAAAGAGAGCGTGAGAGAGAGAGAGAGAGAGAGAGAGAGAGAGAGAGATGAGACAAAGATTAGGACAGACTTCATTTATACACATTTAAAATATTCACAAATGTATCATTACTGTGAATTAAACAGCACTCAAAATTGCTCATTGATCACATTTTTCCGCTGCAGGACTGGTGGGAACAAGTACAGCCACTAACACGACAACAGGTAAGATAGTCAAGATTTAGAATCCAGGAACTTGACATGGCTATGCATGCCTTCAGTTCAGCGGGTTTTTCAAAGCACAACAATCTGCACTAAAAGCAATGTATTCATCAGGTGGCATAGGCGACTTATTGGGTTATCTTATTTGGCTTGTCATTGATGGTAGCAGGTGGACTCAGCAGTTTTGGGCAAACCAAAGGAATCCCTTTTTTTAAAAAATGTATTAATTATAATAATATCACTTTTATTACCAGGATGAGGAGCAGGAGAGATACCTTTGTGTAGTTTGATGGGTTAAAACAGCTGACAATGATTGAACTGAGCTCTGCTATAATAATATCTAGATGTAAAGAAAGACCTTGTCATGTGCTCCTTTTTGTTATTATTATATTATTGTTGTTATTATGATAAAGCAGAAGAAAAGATTAATGGTATGTATTGTATCCCACAACAAATGTCACCAAAGGCCAGTTACAATACAGGAAAATGATAGAACACTACGGCAGCCAAGCTGAAAATACAAAGTCCTGTATTGCTGGTGCTGTATTGGCCCATGTTTCGAAATGTTTTCGGTTTAGTTCCAATGATACGGATGAGCCACCAAAAACAGACAGAACTGTGTGTGCCATTTACAACATGAAAGTCACAGTAAAAGTTATTCATTATTTATAACTGTCAAAAGAATTTTAAAAAATCTCAGCTATTAGGACTGTGTGGATTTGACTTGTTGGCAAAATGAGTAAATAAACAGGCTGTCAGCTGACTACATTACATAAGTAATACATCACACATTACACATACCTAGTCTGTACACACATTAAATCAAAGTTTAATGTGGGGCATCTATTATTAGATACAATTTGAGTCACCTGTGGTTATGTAACCTAGCTGGCATAATTAAAGCTTCCCAAATTTGTTTTACAATCAAGACTTAAAACTGTTTTTACATTGTTAAAACATATTTTATTTGACATATTTTAACAAAGTTGTAGTATCAGCAGTAAATAATCTCTGTGGGAGGGTAATAAGAAAAGGCATAATATGTAGGAACAAGTCATTCAAATTAGCAGTCATATGCTAATGTCAATAAGAAAAGACCTGTGTGAGAAGACCAGGCAATTTTATTTCACTGTATGAGATCGGTTGTTTTAAATGGAACAAAGCCAGTGACATTACTGTTTAGCTGGAAGGTAACCAAACTTTCAGGCTAACTATATGTTTTGTCACCATTCCACATCTCCACCAGTTAACTCATTGTCACCATTAGTTGACATCTCTACAACACCACTCAAAAATGCTGCCACATTATTGAACTGCTTTTTTCCCCGTTTTTATTTTCTCCAACCAGCCAGTGCCACAACGCTACAAACCAATGTGACCTCATCAAGCGCCAACATAACCACATCGTCAGCCAACTCAACTTCAGCTACGACTAATGTGACCTCAACAACAACCAACATGACTACGGAAATAATTAATTCAACCTCAACAACAGCCAGCACAGCCTCACCAACAGCCAACTCAACATCAACAACAGCTAATACGTCCTCAACAACCGCCAACGTGACTACGCCAACGATCAATTCAACATCAACAACAGCCAATTCCACCTCAACAACAGCCAGTACAGTCTCACCAACAGCCAACTCAACAACAGCCAATACCACCTCAACAACAGCCAGTACAGCCTCACCAACAGCCAACTCAACGTCAACAACAGCCAATACCACCTCAACAACAGCCAACATGACGACGCCAGCAAATAATTCAACTTCAACAACAGCCAGCACAGCTTCACCAACAGCCAACTCAACATCAACAACAGCCAATGCCACCTCAACAACAGCCAGCACAACTTTACCAACAGCCAACTCGACGTCAACAACAGCCAATACCACCTCAACAACAGCCAACGTGACTACGCCATCAATCAATTCAACGTCAGCAACAGCCAGCACAGCCTCACCAAC
>NW_007577760.1:256136-258364 GCF_000690725.1 Stegastes partitus
CTCACCGTCAGTCAATACAACCTCATCACCAGTCAACACAACGTCAGCACCAGTCAACACAACCTCGTCATCAGTCAACATAACCTCATCAACAGTCAATGCAACCTCACCAACAGTCAGTGCAACCTCACCATCAGTCAATGCAACCTCATCACCAGTCAATGTGACCTCACCACCTGTCAACACAGCCTCATCACCAGGCAACTCAACCTCAACAACAGCCAACGTGACTATGCCAACAATCAATTCCACCTCAACAACAGCCAGCACAGTCTCACCAACAGCCAACTCAACGTCATCCCCACAACCAGGAACCACAATGTCTTCACCAGGTAATGCAACTTCTGTCACTGTCACGATTTTACAGTCAGTCAAAATTTTTTGTTACAATCACACAAAAATATGCATATCTGTGAATGTAGCTTATCTTGCTCAAATGCTATATTCATTACTAATAAATATTAATTTCATTTATAGCTAATGCAAGCTCTGCACCTGTAACTGGAACATCTGCCACACCAACAATCTTAACTAGTGCCACTCCAGCTATCACCACAACGGCCGCACCATCACAGCCAGCAGTTAACCTGGATTTTAGACTAAATGAGCCTTTCCGAGACGAACTATCAAACAAGTCCTCACCTGAGTTCAAAGAATTAGCAAACAATCTAACCAAAGTGGTGAGTGTGAAATTTTCTCTGTTGCCTCTGTTTCATCTTCTTTCAATCAGACACAGGAAAACAAAAACAAAAAAAGAAAATGTGTTTATGATTTGACTTAAGATATGGACAAATATATGGAGGCAAGACATGACTATACAACATTATTTTGAGATGTAACTTTTTACAGTCGAAAACCATTTTCAACACAAAATGTGGCCAATGTCAGAAACTGCCATATTTTTCTGACTGAACAGGAAAAACCCTTGCTGTTTTCAAAAAGCAATGAACGTACATGAAAAAACATGAAGTAAAAAGTAAAATGGAGAACAAAAGAGGACACAGCTGTGCCTTCTTGCCAAAAAAGTATTTTGAAATCCTTTGTCTTCCTAATTAAAATCTATCTATCTATCTATCTATCTATCTATCTATCTATCTATCTATCTATCTATCTATCTATCTATCTATCTATCTATCTATCTATCTATCTAAACTTTATTTACAGTTAAATGCAACCTATTCAAACCGATTTGGAGACGACTTTGTAGGAGCCGTCATTGACGATTTCAGGTATGAAACACTGCTTCAATTTTACTTTGCCTGTAAACAAATAGGTAATCATAAAAATTGGAACACATTGTTCAGACTTACATGAACACATCTCACCACAAATGCTTCTTCACTAATTCTTTCATGTCTGTCGTGGAACAACTAATGTCTCATTAGACAAATATAATGAAAACATGAAAAAATGATTTACCTCTTCTGTTACAGTCAAGGGTCCATTGTGGTAAATTCGAGGCTGATATTCAATAATGCAACAACAGTACCAAATGCCACTACTGCAGTTGAGACTTTACAAACTGCTGCCTCCTCCTCAAATTTTTCTCTTAATGTCAACACAACATCAATTACAGCGAGAGGTGAGACTTCAGGGCATTTCTCAAATGTCTAATTTTCTTAATATGTTTTACAAGCACCACGCAATTACTCATTTGGTAATTGTTATTTTCAGTTGTGTTGCCACCAACTGAAGCTCCAGCCACAACTGCACCTACAACACTGGGAAATTCAACTGTATCACCAGGTAATACCATGACACAAACAGTTCAGGAAGGTTATCTCGCGTCCACTTTAACAGAACAAGTGAATTTCTTGTCACCACTCAAAGATAATGGAATTACAAGATTATCGGAGGTGTTTATCACCTCCAGTATTATGTGTCAACATGTGATTATAGATATTGATCAGTGGGAAATGTTTCATTTCATTAACATAATTAAAACAATTCCAACACCAATTAACCACCTTCACCACCTGTCAACATGACCTCACCAACAGTCAACACAACCTCATCATCAATCAATGCGACCTCACCACCTGTCAGCACAACCTCACCAACAGTCAACATGACCTCACCGTCAGTCAACACAACCTCTTCATCAATCAATGCAACCTCAACACCAGTCAACACGACTTCACCATCAGTCAACACAACCTCACCACCAATCAACACGACCTCATCATCTGTCAATGCAACCTCACTGCCAGTCAATGCAACTTCACCAT
>NW_007577760.1:259996-261413 GCF_000690725.1 Stegastes partitus
CACCACCAGGTAACATGACCTCACCACCAGTCAATGCAACCTCACCCCCAGTCAGTATGACCTCACCACAACCACCCAATGCAACCTCACCCTCAGTCAACATGACCTCATCACCACTTAATGCAACCTCACCAGCACCCAATGCAACCTCACCCCAACCTAGTCCAACCTCATCAACAGGTAACATGACCTCATCACCCCTAAATATAATCTCACGACTAGTCAACATGACGTCACTGCAACTCAGCACAACTGCATCTCCTAATGTTACAGCCTCTCCATCTTTTGTTCTTAATGCTACAGCTGGCTCTACTGCTGCTCCTAATACTACAGCTGCTACGACTGCACCTCCAACAACAGCTCTAACTACAGCTTCATCCAGTGAAAACACCCTGGGTCTTCAGTTTAGCCTTAATCAAACCTTCACACCAGATCTGTCCAACCCATCGTCAACAGCATTTCAAAATTTAGCTGCAGTTGTGATCACAGAGGTGAGCTTCCCATATAGTATCTAATGATAAACTTGTTTCTTTCTTAACAATGGACAATGAATATAAGAAAATTCTTGTTGCTGTTGTTCATTTTAGCAAGAGTCATTGTTATTTGAATTTAAATTGACAACATACAATAAACACATTTGATGAATTAACAGAAATACAGCACATATGGAGCCTATTCCTGTTTATATGAAGTTCTTTTTTGGATTTTCTACTTTGCTTTAAACATTAAAAAATGCATTGTAGCTGTATGCTTTACCAAAACTACCAACTAGATAAAGTCAGATTTATTTGCTTTTATTTGGTGCTTCAAAGTATTTGACAGTAAAAATATATTTCAGGTAAACAGAGCAAGTCGGAACCTCTATGGATCAAGTTTCATTAACTCCAGTGTTGTGGCATTCACGTAAGCCCAATTTTCAGCCACGAACAATTTAAAAAAATAAAATAAAATGTCTTTTACTTGCCTTAATGGTATTGTTCTCTTTCACTGTCACAATAGTAATGGATCGGTGGTTGCCAATATGGATCTCATGTTTGTAAATCAAAGCTCAGTGCCTTCAACAACTAATGCAACTTCACAACTCAGTAGTGAGCTTACCAGCAGCTCCTCCTCCCTGAACATTATACCAGGCAGTCTTACTACAAGTAAGTGTAAAATCCAAAATCTTAATTAATGTGTTTATTGGCTGTATATGTAAAACATGTGACTGCATCATATTTTCATGGATTAACCAATGGTACTGTACAGTTTCCAGGTCTACTTCGACTGCTGCACCCACTGTTACGGCTGCCTCAACTGCAGCTTCAACTGCAGCTTCTAACACAACCGCTGCCACGACCGCAGCTTCCAACACAACTGCTGCTACAACTGCAGCTTCCAACACAACTGCTGCTACGACTGCAGCTTCCAACACAAC
>NW_007577760.1:262265-275316 GCF_000690725.1 Stegastes partitus
ACGACTGCCGCTCCAACTACAACCGCTGCCACGACTGCCGCTGCAACTACAACCGCTGCCACGACTGCAGCTCCAACTACAACCGCTGCCACGACTACAGCTGCAACTACAACTGCTGCCACTAATGCACCAACAGACAGCGAGGGAACACTTGGATTGCAGTTTAGTCTAGACCAAACATTTACAAGCGATCTCAGTGACTCATCCTCAACGGCCTTTCAGAATTTAGCTAACACAGTGGTCACTGAGGTAAGATGTCAACACAGTATAACAAAATTACTGCCCGCTAAATGTACTGACAATTATTTGCTGTTATTTGATGCATGAAGGTATTTGACAGTAATGATATTTTTCAGGTGAACAGCATTGGTAGCAGACTCTATGGATCAAGTTTCAGTCGCTCTCTCGTTAACTCATTCACGTAAGCCCAAATGTTAGCCCCTGACACCTTTTAAAATATCTGTCTTTGACTTGCTTTCTCAAAGTGTTGCTTTCTCTCACTGTCACTGCAGGGCTGGATCAGTGGTTACCAACATGACTCTTGTGTTCCAAGATCAAAACTCAGTTCCTGCAGCAAGTACTGCAACTACGCAGTTGAGCAGTGAACTTACCAACTCTACCACCTTGAATGTAATATCAGGCAGCGTTTCTGCACGTAAGTTACCTGAGACTTAGGAGTCAAACTTCAGGAATTTTTGCCTTTTTTTTTTTTTTTAGCCTGTGGTCATTTTTAAGCATAAAAGCAAAAAAAAACACACAAAAAAACAAAACTGTTTATGGTTTATGGTTATATTTTGACAGTGTGAGATAATTGTCTAGAATTTCTTTGACTAATGTTTTTGCTGTTTTTAATATTTCAGAGTCAACATCAACAACATCAAGCAGTCCTCCTCAGCCCACAGTAGGCACATTGGTAGTCTTTTCACTAACACTGCTGGCTGTGACACAAATGCTGATCGACTTATAGCCAGAAGCCAAGGCAGATACATTGACTTGACCAAAGGTTTTTACTGTACCATCAAATGTGGAAAACAGTAATGCTAATGAACAAAAAAAGAAGACATCACAAGTGTGCATTATGAAATTTACAGATACAATATCATGTGGTAAAAAGAAGTGTGCTGTGTGTCTTAATTTCAGACAGTTTTATAGTATTTTCCATAGCTGATGTTACAAATTATTTAAAGTACTAATCATGAAGGCAAATATTTGATACTTTGTGCCATTCAGTATACTTGTTAGTGCCTTTGTTTTGCAAATGCACCTTTTTCATTGTGGCATTGTTAAAATAAAATAAAAATGCAAATACATATAGTATGACATACCACATATTTATTTCTAATTAAGCGCATTGTACAATATTATTGACAATTCAGCAGGATAAAATTTGCTATCCAAAGCAACTGCACCGAAAGAGTGAAAAGGAAGAAGGGTGCACTTACTGCAGTGTGATGCCAAAAGCTAAGAGAGTTGAGTTAAATGACCTTGATGGTGAAGGCCAATGATTCAACACCAACCACTGGTGATGAACTAACCACATTTTATCCCAGGTGACAAACTCTCACCATAACCATGTAACTCTAGACAGCTAACCCTTAATACCAGCACAGCTGCCATGTAAGGACACCATAGGAAAAACTGTTAGCACTGAGCTTTCAATTATGTTGCATTTTGCGGAGTCTTCCAATATCGAGTGAATAACGTGGAAGGTGGATCACCATTAAATGAGCTGCTGCATACTTGTCTAAAAATGTCTACGCACTATCATTGTATTCATGATTTACTTTTTTTTTTGATTGATTGGCTAATTAACATTTTCTATTGAATACTGGTTCTTCCTGTATGTTTTTGAAAATGGGGATGCCAAAATTGTATTTATGTTAATCAACAATGTATTAAAATGTTATCTTCACAATATTTGTGGTTTTTAAATGTTTTCATTTTCCCTCCCTTTTTCAGTAAATTTTTAAAAAGCATGTGTTCCCTTTGAGGTCTCATCGGGATGATATATTTGATTATGTATTGTTAATGGTGTGATTGATACACTTTGTCTAGACTTGTGATGACTGACCAAAACTAAATCTTTTAATGATATGTATTTTTGAGAGTAAGGTTTATGATCATGCCCATTACTTACAGAATTCCAGTAATCTGGGACCAACACTGAAGAAGAGGAACTCTACAGTTTTCTGTAGTTGGTACATGGTGAGCAAGCACATGTACATATTGTCAAAAGATTCTTAACTAGGACTAATGTGTTCAACAGTCTATGCTATTATTTCCTCTTGACCTTGTGCCAGTTTTAAGTCATATCTTAGCATTTCTCATAGTGAAACGAAGATAGGAAGACTATCTGAACATTTTTAAATCCTAAACAGCCGAGTCAGCACTGAATATACAGTAAGCATATGGTTATAGTCTCTGTCTCAAACTCTTTAAAAACCTGCAATAATAATAATTACACTGTTTTGCTGATTCTGGGTCTGTGATTGTATTTCAAGTGTCTACTCTTTGGCATGGTGACCACAGCCCTGATCAGACAATGCAGGCTATAAAAAATAAAATTGACAAGCACATAGAGGCCTGATTTACAATTGAAAGTGGCTGTTTAATTATTTCTTCCATATACTTTTCCATATAAATATTTAGTAAGAGAGTAAAAGGGTTTCTTAAAATGCAAATGTCTTCTGTCTATAATCCAAAGTGCATCTTGTTCATATAGTTATGGCTGTATTGTTAACTAACTAACCTAATTAAAGGAAAAACTTAGGCATAAGAATGGACTTCACCAATAGCTGGTAAGAAAACAGCTGATCCAGATCATCTGGCCTGGTTCGTATTTACTTGAGCACCTAGTTGCCAACGTACCAGCGCAACAACATATTTCTCCTCGAGAAGTAAAGAGCTGCTCTTCTAAATGTGACTGTGTACTTAATTTCGAACCAGTTCATTACTTTTAAATAAGACCAGGCTGTAGTTGTGGTATCTTCACACAGTCAGACTAGTTAAAAAGAGCTGCTTGCATCAAACAAGAGCACCAATTATGGGCAACATATAGAATCTAAAAATTACACATGGTGTCTCAGCAGAGTTTTGAGTGTTAGAGCATTTTTAGACATTTGCATTACATTATTAACATTTGCTTGAGGTTTTTGGAACAAAAGTGAGGTTTAATTATTCTGGAGAAAAAGACACAATATTGCGTACATTATGTTGCTGCTAACAAATTAATAAACCACTATTAATGGGTTCTTTTAAAAAATGGTTTCCCATTTTCCCTTTGTGTGCATGCAACAGGAATAACACACCACAAGAGGGCTGTATTGCCCCAAGGATAACACAAGTTTGTATTGCTTTCATGCCTAAAATGTTTCCCTTTACAGTTGTGTGTGCTCTTGAAGTCAAAGTCAAGCAGCACCCCCAGCCATGACCATGGCCTAGCTGTGATGAAAGGAAATAACCAAGGAGAGCAATTTTAAATGGAAAAAAAATAATCTGTAAGAAGAGCAAGAACAATGGACAGAAAGGCAAATTAATCTGAAAGAAACAAATCTGTTAAAACTTCCAATGACATCCACCAGAACAGTTCTGGTTCTGGAACTAGTTTTGTTGGTGAACAGAGGAACCAGAGTTCCAATTTTAGGAAAACCATTTGCAATCTGACAACAATTGACTTGCACAGACATGTGTGCAAGATGAATGGCATCCAAAATTATTTTTTCTTGCAGATGTTTTCAGTTGCTTTTTTCCTTTCAAGTGAGATGTGCCCATTGATCACATCCTCTGGGTTCTAACTTCTGACCCTGGTATCTTCTGGTGCCTAACCGGAAGTAATGTTTTTGTGTTTTTTTCCCCCCTTGCAGACAAATGAGGCAATTCAAATCTACCAACATAGAATCATATCCTGCACTGGCTGAAATGCCCATTGAATGTTTTTTTGTTTGTTTGTTTTCTTGTTTTACTGCCCCTAAAAAAACCCATAAGACATAGGCATAAAAATTCATCGGAAATGTTTAAACAAGGGGGGCTTTTACTGAAGAGTTACAGTTATTTATGTTGTTATATTTTCAGTAATTCTGCTAAAAGAGGAAGAGCAGCAAAGGTAATTGTTAACTAATTTGCATCTTTGGAAAAAAAAAAACTAAGCTGCAACCATAACTAATTGTTACCAAGTGGTTGATATTACTTAGTATTCAATGGTCAATTATGAAGCATCAATATGGTTATGATTATGTTAATGTCTATGTTGCTCATTACTGCTGGGAAAGTAAAGGTAAATGCCTGGCAAGTTTTTGTTCATGTAAACTGAGGGCTGAAGGAGGGTTTACATTTGTAAAGCAAATTTTTGATTTCAGGACATATTAAGAGTTAAACTGAGGACAGGGTCAGTGGGGTCATTAGAGATTTTATTCCTAATTACGACTAGAGAAACAAAACAATAACTCTTCAAGAAAACACATGTCCAGCAGCTGCTATTCCTTCTGGTGAGGGAAACAGAGCCAATGTTTAAGTCAACTGACCAGACAGGGTCAGCAGTCCTGTGGGGATATGCAGCCACTTCGCATTTTATAGACTTCTCATTTAAAAGCAAATTAGCTGGAAGCATTAAGAGTCATCTGGGAATGAAACGCTCAACCAACTCATGGAGTTTTAGAGTTAGTTCTGAGTGCGAGCAAAAGAAATTAAAAAAACCCCATTATTTTAAAAGATTAACAGACTCTAAATGTTAAATATGTGACTGTTATTATTTATGTTGATAACTACTTTGAACTACAAAAAAAAAAAAAAAAGCTGTGGGATACTTGTTATACATCAATTCAACTTTTTCACATGTACATTTGCAAAATTTGTGTTTTTTTTTTTTTTAATGAAGTCAAGATAAACCTCTCGTTCTCTAAGTTTAACTTTATATTGGCTGCATCACAGTGTGTTTAATATTTTTTAGAATTCTTTAAGTGTTGATATAGCAGCACTGACATAAATCTGGCCCTAAATAAACAATTTCATCACTTAATTTTATTGACTAATGGAGAAATGAACAAACAAAACATGTGTTTCCACCTTACTTGAAAGAAGCTGGCCCTGCCGCTAAATGACGCTGAGAAAAATGGTGCATAATTGTCGCCAAATGCTGTTCCTCGCTTTATGGTCTAATTTAAAATAAGGCGTCTCCTCAAAATTACAAATCCATACTACTAAACTGTTTTAGCAGTTGCATTTTCAAGGAGAAATTATTGCCACCGGATCCCAGTCCTGGAAGAGCTTGTATACAGTCAGGTAAATTCATAAACATAATTTCTAGTTATGCTGATTTAAGGACGAGTTAACTGCACGGCATGACATTTATCTTCAAACATATTCAATATTGAAAATTCCAAATGTAATTTTAAGGAAGGCAGGATTGCTAATTTCTTGAAAGTTAAATTATGATGACAGAGTAAACATTTGAAGTATCAGACAGTAAACATATAGCACTGTTAGTGAGTATTACATAACTGTTAATGAAATGTATAATCATATGAGACAGGCCACTTTAATTGCTCTCTAGCAAATAAAACAAAACACTGAAATCAACCTTACATCACTTCTCTTTCTGGAAACAAAAGAACAGATGTGCGGCCGTCTCCCCTGCCTGTAAAGCACACTTCTATTACACATATGAATGACTGGTCTGAAAAAACACTAGTTATTGAGCCAATGTGTCTTTTATTGCACCCTTCATTAAAAATCCCCTCATGTTTAATTAGAACACATCCGCCACACTTGAGATACGTCTGTCACTGGCTGAGGCCCAAGGTATTCAAGCTCGACAGGATTGGCTGTGGTCTGTTGGACACTGAGACGCATGAAAGGCATCGTGAGAGCTGTTTTGAGGGTATGTAGAAAGTGAAGTTGCATCCATGCAGAGCTCATTTAAATTATAAAATCAGATAGTAGGTAAACACACTTCCTTCATTATATCATCACAGATATTGTTGTTGTAAGTGGAGCAATCTCATTTCTTCCCTCAATTTCATTAAGTGACAATCATTTTCTTTTCCCTTTAATGCCTGCGTATATTTTTATCATGTGCCATAAACAATAGAATACAGTATTAGGTGGTGTGTTGCTTCAGCTCATCCTGATGTAATGAGTCACTAGTTATAATCTAGTCATGCATGGTGATCCTGATGGAAACACAAATGTCAGACTCAAATCAGTCTAATAATTTGGGCATTTAATGAAAAAACTAAAATATCAACTTGCTCATGGTGCTACAGTAAAGATGAGTTACTGATTTTGCCATCTCTGGAGTCAAAAAACCCATGATTCTTTGTGCACGTAATTAGTTTCCCCTGACTGCTCTTGAGAAAATCAAATGTGTGTTGTTCATATATATGAGCTAAGTGTACAGTATGTGGTGTTTCTTTCTAGTGTGTCTTAATTACAGGGTTACGTTCGCATACAAACAAGTTTCGTGTTAAATGCAATTTTGCCCTGTTTTGCAAATGTACACATCTGAAATGCATACAGGTCCTGGTTTGTCCTTCAGCATACCACAATAGGAATGGCTGTGTCATCAGAAAATAAGAAAATTCAAGCCTTTTCCACCATCATTTTAAGTGAGTTGCCAGGGGAGTTGGCAGCAGCTGTATTTTGTTGCTGTGGTTATTGTTGCATGCGTTCATTACAGCCCACCTCCCACCTCTCCCATCCCTCTTGTCTGCATAAAACCCGGGTTTACAGAACTGCAGTACGCCACAGACATGAGGGCAAACGATCATCTCTCTTCTATGCAGGTAAGTTTTTACGCAATTATCTGTTAGCACCGGATGTACACAAGGTACAGTAAGCAAAGCCTTGCTTTCTTTTTTATTTTATTTTTTTTAACTCTCTCTTAGTTTGACATGTTTACATTTATAGATAAGTTAACTGGAATTGCATGGTAAGAAAGAAATCATCAAGACATAATAACATTTTTGTGCTTTAAATAGGCTTTTTCAGAGTGGCAATATGTATCTTTTAAATGAAAATGAGAAAGTGCTTTTCTTTATATTTTATATGTTCTTTCAGCATGTTGGGCATCACCATATTGATAGTATTCTTTTCTCTAGTATTGCTGCATTACAACGGATGTAACCATCCCACATAAATGTATTTTGCATTCACTAAATTACAGTTTGATAAGTTTGACAAGAAGACAGAACACTTAGCAATAATTATTATGTGCTGTCAGACTGACATTAGGAAGATCTAGTGTCAGTCTGGCTGACATTAGATCTTCCTTTCCTTTCTCTTTCTGTGGCAGTGAAAATTTATTGTAAAAAAAGGTATTTTGCAACCAAACAATTCTTGCATATATGGCGATATGATGGAGATACAAAAAAATAAATAAATAAATAGATGAAATAGAACAATGGTGTATGCAGGGGGCTGGGGTGTGGAAATGACTGTCCTGAGACCTGTGTTTTTTTGCTGAATGCTAAAAATGCCCCCTATTTTCCTAAGGAGGGAGGAGAAGAGTACACTTTGACCTGCTCTTGTTGAATATGTGAATATTATTGCATGTAAACAGACTTTACGACAGTTAGAGGGCAACTAATGTACACATAAACAAGATCCTTAAAGCTGTACTATAAAAAGGAGAATGTTAAGAAAACAACGTTTTAAAGCAGCAAACAAAAGTGCCATACATTACTGGAATTTTCAAAGTTTTGCACATGACAAGTCAATTTTACTTCTGTTAACTGAAAATTACAGGTTGCTGCTTTAAGTTCTTGGTTTGCCCCTCTAAAAAAAAAAACATCAATGAATAAAATAACAGTATTTAACACACTATTGTATATTTGCAATTAAATGCTTCAAGTTGTGTTTTTGTTTATAATTCTGATTTGCTGCTTGTCGTAAAAATACAGCTAGAACATTTCTTATTGATATCACATCAGTGATTTCAACTCTTGTATGATGACTGTGTTGAACTAAAGAGAAGCTTTCATCAAAGTTTGCAAAGTTTTTAATTATGATCAGAGACAAAACCATCTAACTTGTCTGAACCACATTCAAAAGAGAAACACAATGACTTCCATCATGTTCTTTTATGAAAAGATTTCTGGAAAACTTAATGCAATGCATGCTGGGAATTTGCTGCAAATTAGTTAACCATTTTTCTAAATACCATAATTTGGCAGGTTAAGTTAAAAAAAAACAAAAAAACACTGGAAATGTAATTAATTGACCTAAAGATTTTAAGTTCTGAGCTTGAGTCACAGTTTTTTTTTTTAAATTTTTGTCTAGTTCAAAGGAATTAATATATCACATAAAATAAAATACATCTTTATTTCATTATGACATTTTACAACACAAATAATAAATTAAACACTTTGTTAAAATAGATTTTCTTTTTGTCTTTCCCCAACTAAAAAAACGCAAGTTAGCTTAACTACATTTGTATTTCACTTTGTGAGGAATCACAGATAAAGTTATCACTCACTTTAATTGAAACATGAGATGACCACGGTTTGCTAGCACAGCTGAAATTTTCATTTTAACTGCTGATATTTAAATTGATTGCAGCTGAGCGACTTAAACGCCTATTTGTGCAGAAGAATATCGTTTTTTACAGCGTGGATGGGTGTGAGCTTAAATTAATGCATTAATCTATTTTATAGTGACTTCTTTCATACTGACCACCAATGGTGATCAGTTCAATTGTTCAAGACAAAAATAACAAAAACGAAAAAAGACTCGTATGTTCTCTCCCTATCATTTGCCATTAACACTGCATTGTCCCTGTGGTGTTCATTAAAATCTATTTCAACTTAGCTGGAACATCTGCTCCGTGCTAATTCCATTGGCAGTTGAAATTTAATCTGACTGCTGATTACAGTCATATGTGTTCAGCTGTGTGATGTGTAATGTGCAATGCGAGCAAATATGCAAGAAAACACTGTTATACGTTGAATTAGGCACGTACCTGATATCCTCATGAACCGTCAATGCATATGGAGATTCATTTAACATTAAGTTTTTAAATTCCTAAATATCTGCCTGTCGTGATGTGAGAAGTTCCACTCCAATAGACCTGAAGACAGTTGACTCATTTGGAGGATTCACTGCCCTCTCAAGATATTATCTGACAGTTTTAATCTACGCTGATGAAAAGACCACCAGGTTTTGCTTACCACACCAAGCAAAGATGGCAGGTTAGATAAGGTGACTGCACAAGGAAAAAAGCTTTTCGGGCTCACAGCCTCCTGTGTTTCATGCATCAAACTAGAGTTCAGTGCAGTTCAGAGATTAACTAATGATACGTTACCATGGAGCAGCACCTTAGTCTGAAACAAACAGAACTCTGGGAGGTTTCATGTGCCGTAGAGGAGCATAAGCAAACCGCTTTGAAATGCTAAGTCATTATTTATTACTGTATCTGTGTGTTTTGGCAGGTTTGACTAAATCATGGATAACAGCAGTTTGGGGTGGCTCGAAGATGCTAACACGTCCCTTCAGATCGAACTTCAGCCCTGTTCTACATTGAGAAACCAGATTTCACGCATTTTCCTCTATGCCTTCCTCTCTGTTGGCATCGTCTGCACAGTGGTGGGCAACTTCCTGGTGGTCTTGTCCATCGCTTACTTCAAGCAGCTCCAGTCCCCTACAAACTCCTTCGTCATGTCCCTGGCAGTGGCTGACTGCCTCGTTGGCCTGGTAGTCATGCCATACAGTATGATACGGACTGTGGAGGGATGCTGGTTCTTTGGTTCCCTTTTCTGTCAACTACACTCGAGCCTAGACGTTATGCTCTGTACTGCTTCCATATTCCATCTCAGCTGCATTGCCTTTGACCGCTATTATGCCGTCTGCAACCCTCTAGTTTACTCCTTAAAGATGTCCAGCAGTCGGGTAGCTCTTCTCATTGCTATATGTTGGGCTGTTCCCATGCTCATTTCATTTGGCCCCATTATGCTTGATCTTCATGTTGCTGATGTAGACATATTGCTTCCTAAAGATGTATGCGTGTTTTTGGTCAGTCGCATTTACGCTGTCATGGCTTCCTTGGTAGCCTTTTACCTGCCCATGGCTATAATGCTAGTGGCCTACTGGAAAATCTTTAAAGCTGCTAAACGGCAGGCCAGGCAGATCAGTGCTATGGAAAGCCAGATGGCTGCTGGAGTGGGCAAAGACTCGAGCAAGAAAAAAAGACACCGTAACACCATGAAGAGGGAGAGGAAGGCAGCAAAAACTTTAGGTATCATCATGGGAGTTTTCCTTCTCTTCTGGATGCCCTTCTTCACGGTCAACATTGTGGACCCATTCATTGACTACAGCACAGAGGTGGTCGTCTGGGATATATTTCTGTGGTTAGGATACATCAACTCATCTCTAAATCCCTTCCTGTATGGTTTTTTCAACCGTTCCTTTCGGAGGGCATTCCTCATGTTCATGGGCTGCAGGGTATGCATGCCTGGCTCGTCCCCTGGGATGGAGTTATCGCACACTAGGAAAGAGGCAAATGAATGTGCAGATCAACCATGAAATAAAGATAAGACATGGACATTTTGTGTTGGTCTAGAAAGATGCGTTTGTCAGAAAGGCAGGATTTTTGTGAATCAATGACTGTGTTAAAACCACAATTTCTGTTCTGTTAAGTTTGAAATAGGGAGATTTAGCATTATAAGAACTGTGAGTTATAAAACTAATGAGGTGGGTCTGCCAACAGCCATGCCTTCAACCATGATGTATGAAATCACCTCTTTTGCTTCCAAGTGTGTGCTCTGTGGCACAAACATTGTCTGAGAGAAAAGCAATCTGGTTTGATTTGGCCACAACAGCTTTTCCCAGTACTGGAACTTGAATGTAAATTAGCTTTGGATAACTTCCATGTGTTTCCCTGGTCTTGGAGGACCTGTCGGCCAACGTAGGAAATGTATCAGTGATAGCAGATGACAATACAGCCAGAAAGTGGGGAACTGCAGGAATGGTTTGTCACAAGGCCCACCTACCGGACAGTCAAAGTGTATCCCTATATTATATTCATGTCTCAAACATTTTCTTTGTTGAGGTAGAACTCACTGAATGACTGTCACATGTATATATACCTACAGTTAAAACTGCTGTTTGACCATTATGATATTTCCCTTAAGGTATATTTTGAGGAGTGGAAAAGAAAGATTTTTTTCAATCTACATACTCATGAGATTGATGACCAAACTATATCTAAAACACAGACAACAGGTTTTATGTGACAGAGAACAAGTCCCAAGGACTAAGTGAAGGTAGAAAGATTTGGAAGAGGCAAGACTTGAAGAGGCAACATCAAAGGGGTACATGAAGCTTCACTTGGACAACATTTACAGCTCAGGTAAAAACTACTCATGCTTCTAATTCTGTTTTTTTCTTCTGACCCTTACCCATAAATTTCAATTCCTAGAAATATAGACTTTTGGCATCATCACCTAACCTGACTGTAATACAAACGAGTGTCACTGTAACTAGAAGTCACACAACAAAAGTCCAAATAGATGAAAAACCAGATCTGAATTAAAAACACAGGTTTAATGCTAGTATATGGCTGTTCCTTTCTGATAATAGGGTGACCCCTTTGTTTTGTGGATAAGCTATTGTATTTTAAATAGTACACTTTGTCTCACTACCATTATTTTAAAAAGTACCTCATGATTTGGAGCTCTTTCAGAGGAAACAAAAACCATGCAGGTGAAGATTAACTAGACAGGTGAGCCAGAAGTTCATGCAACTGCAAGACTGATTGAACTGACTGGGGAAATGCACGCAAGTTTGAAGGTAGGTGTAAATAAAATGATTCAAAGGCAGAATGAAAAGCACAGCACAAATTTGACTGGGTCCATAATTCTATTTACACTGGCAGCCTGCATCGTGTGGTTTGCTTGTTTTACTGGTAACACAATTAGTGTCTGAGATTGCCAGCACCAATTACGGCTCCATATTAGGTGCAGTTTTTGAAAAGGCTACAGCTTTGAGCAGCACTAAGGAGAAAAATCGAAGTTCTCTGGATGTGCATTATACAGTAGCTGCTTCATGAGAATCAAAGACTTGTCACATTTTATTCCCAGTGATACTCTTACATCAAGTTAATACTAATTATTCTCATAATTTATCTCTTTTGTTTAGTACTGTTCTCCTGTAAACTGGATTTGCACAGAAGTTTCAATAAACTTGCAGCATGTTACTCTTCAAACTCTTTATGCATTAAGGAATAGACATTGACACATTCCTACACAGCCCAGTAAAACACCATATAGATTTCACTGTTACATTATAAGCCACAATTATTCCTACACAAGGATACAAATATGTTGTGTGTATATATACAGATTTTATTGAAAGCAATGAGCCAAAACAAACAGAGCTGTTTGCAGAATGAGTTAGCAGGAATCCTGAGCAATTTAGTTGAGAGAGTTTCATGGGTAAGACTAGGGCTGAGGGTTGAAATAAAGAGCAACTTTATATAAAACACAAAATATACATTCCATGATGTTTTATAGACTTCTAATTTGATGTAGACGTATGGTATGGTGGGATTGGCATCACATTGCTTGAATTCAAGGTTATTTAATCACACAAAGTGTGGGTATAAACACAATTTATGGGTAAGTTGGTGGAGTGTTATGCAGTACTTGTAAACACTTGTAAAAAAAATACATTTTCTCTCGAGCCACATATTTAACATGGTTATCTTTTTCAGGTGTTTGGGAATTAACCTTTTCCCCCTCTGGTCCCAGAATCACACACGATTGACACAGCTTTAACGGATAGCATCACTCAATATTCCAGGTTTGCAGTTGTTTTTTTTTTCTTTCTTTTTTTCCAAGTGCTGCAGCTTTGTAACCCCCTCATTAAGGTATTCATTTACACTAAAGTATTGCTCCAGTTTCAGTGTTAGGTCTTCTAAACTCTTAAACATATTTCATCATGGTGGGGTGAGGTTTATACAAAGAAGTAATTGAGGTGTATTATTATTATTAATATGATTACGATTATTATTCTGATTATTATTATTGTTGTTGATGATATTATTATTATTATCCATCCATTT
>NW_007577760.1:275687-337740 GCF_000690725.1 Stegastes partitus
GCTTTTGAAGAAACTCAAAGACGCTTTACACACACACAATTAGTCTTTTTAGAACTGAGATTTTGTTCTCACCCACATGTTCTACTTTTTCTGTCTTTAATCTATTCTCAGAATCTCATTTGCAGTGCTATTCTAGCCGTTTTTCTTTTTTTTTTTCTTCTTCTTCTTCCTGTGAATCAGCACACTGGTTATTTGTTTGCTCCTTTATCGCCAGTCTTAGTTTTTGCTCCTGAATGTTGAACATTAATATCAGAAATGCAGAAACATAAAGGCAGACTAATTTTAACTAAAAAGCTAAAAGGTTTAGCTTAAAGGCAGAGAAGTCAGCCAATTTGGCTATCTCAACAGAGCTGAAGGCTGCGTTTCCATGGGAACAAACAATCACATCTGCTGACAGCTGACAAAAAGAAGAAAACATGACTCAGTTTGAGGTTTAACATTGCTGTAAAGTGAGTAATGAAAAAGGAAAGAGTTTTTGGAAACCCTTCTTGAAGGTATATATTATATTCTGCAATTGCCTCAGTGTTCTTGTAACTTGTAACCTAATCCTCCAAGGCTCTTAGACACCCAGCACCCGGAGCACATAGCAAATTAGTCCTCCTCAAGATAGTCGAGGACCAGACAGCTTTGAAATTTATGAACTTGAATGTCTAGCTGAAGTCTACTTATTAGATCTGAGCCATAGTCAAAGTGGCATCTTTGTTAAACCAGTATCAGCACTGGCAGTATAACAATTAGGAGTCAAGGCAGCGCCTGGTTCTGTTGTTTTGTGAAACTGCAAACTGTGAAAGCATAATCAACACATTACAGTGGGAGCTTGTGGCTTTTATGATGGGTTAGAAAATGGCTTCGGAAGAGTTATATTGTAATTTCACATTCTTTTTTTGACAAATATATTTCTGAGGTACAGATTTTATTTTGTCTTGTTTATTTTTGTGTGTATGTATACTCAATAATCTGATTTTTTTTTTGAGAATACAACACTAGCAATAATTTGTGATTTAATTTCTTTCATGTTTCCCTCCTTTGTGGTTCCATAAAATCTAAAGCTAAGAGCTATTCTTCTCACATGGATTGACTTCTTTCATGTATTAGTTTTGGAGATGGTTATAAATGAATAAAGCAAAAAAATTTAACTGTTTAACCCCCCCTCCTGGATCAAGAACAGATTTGGGTAAACCCACAGTAGAGCTAAGCAAACAACGGGAAGCAATCGAGATTTTATAGTCTTGATAGAGAGTCTCTCTCTTTTCTTTCTGTTGCTCTACATTTCCTGCAGCTCCAGCCTTGTGCGAGTGTGTCTGCATGCCACCTTTATTTATTTGTAATTTGCTTTCCAGTCATCTGCTCTATTAAACAAATATTTTTTGTTCTCCTGAAAGCACAAGTCAGACTTGAAGGGTGAAAAGGTGAAGATGGTACAAAGGCCATAGCAATAGTGACACCTTCTGGATGGACAGAAAAACAAAGGCGGCTTTACTGTAAACCTATCTGGAAAACAGAATGACAGTTTTCTTTTCTTTTTATTTTGCTTTTGATCTGACATGAACAAACGTAACATTGAAAGAATACCAAAAAAAGAGCATATTCATTTCACATTAGCGGTCACTTGGCAGTAAAAATTACAGTTAGGTGAGCCAAGTAGACTCAAGTGTACATTTCAGGTTAACTTATGAAATCAACAGAATAAATACTGTGCAGCATCTTTACTCTTTTCTGGCCTCTTATCTTTACAATGCCTTGTCGAAACAAAAAGTAGCAAATAAATGATCATAGTTCATTCTGACATTTTACTTTTTATTAAATCTGGACATTCGAGGAAACAATAAAAATTGCACTTATGACTTTTCTCTCCAAAAACTTCAGGACATTTTTTTTTTTCTTTGAACACTTACATGTGTTTCACTTTTTATTCTTTTGTCTTGTTTTTTTTTTTTTTTGTTTGTTTAATCAGCAATATATCAAATGAAGCCATCACCATTTCTTGGTAGTCGTTGTTAGACAGTGTCAAGTGGCTAATAATTAATGACTGATTTTAAAAAATGTAAAGAAACACACTTTAACAATAATAACGATCCTGGCTTAGGCTGAATGTCTTACCAAAAGACATTACATAAGCCACAGTCTACTGTGTAACATCGATGCAGTGCCTTCAAGCGACAGAAGTGAGTCCAAGGAGTTGGCTGCTGTTGTGTCCACTTCCGAAATGTGGCTTTAGGCAGTTTACAAGAAGTTTCATGTAAATAAACATGATGAAGGGACAGAGATAAAGTTTTCATCCTTTGTGCTGGGATCAAACCACTGTCCTCAGCTTTTATCAAGTTTTGATTCGCAGATATTTCGTGAGCACAAAATTATGCCCTATCACAGTCTTTCTCACATGTTGGTCCAATATGGCCCTTTTATAAATAACTTAAAGATTCTCTAAATGTCAGTCTCTTTCAGGCCATAGCATTCTGCCAGATCATAGAACTGATAACTGCTCTGCTCACAAGAGTTGTAAATCCCCATAGAGACCGTGTCGACCGTCTCTATCCGGCCCACTGCTGGTGCGGTACCCTTCCCCGTCCCTCCTTTGATTTTATTTGACAGATTGTTCACTTTCTCTTTGAGCTGGAAGGAGGACTTCTGCAGCGGTGGAAACAGACTCCATCTCTTGAAACCCAGTGAGCGCCCTTTCCCCTTGTGTAACAAAGAGCTGCCGTAGGATTCGTGCACAATGTAGCCAGGCTTATAGTCTCCCCTCTGATCCCTTGCCATTCCTTTGACAGCCGACCGCCACCTCTGGTCGTAGAAGCGACGCAGGACCCTCCGTTTTTGGTGACACTGGCACCTGAGGAGTCGAGTGAAAGCCCGCTGGAACTCTTTGCTGGAGCAGGGGTAGATTATGGGGTTGATGCAGCTGTTGAAGTATCCCAGCCAAAAGACCACCTTGAACACGGTTTCAGATGGTTTCAGTGCTGGGAAGAAGGAACCTACAGGGAGCAATCGGGATGATTTGTGAGTAAACATACAGTATGTGCACAATGCAATACAAATCTTTTCACATGTGTCCTATCAAGATTACCCGAAGCAAAGCATTAGCACAGTAAGAGAATTTCTACATATATCAGATCATGGTGTTTGGCAATATGATGCTATTTGCCCTCCTGTCCATCTGGGATGTAATCAGGTTAAAAAACATAATAAGAATAATCAGAATTGAACAAAGTTGACCATTTCTTACAGATTTTACAAAAGATGCCACATTGACTGAACCACAAACAATGCTTACATGTGTCCCCAGCTGTATTATAGTTCTATGCTATGTTTAAACATTTATCAGCTCTCTGACAGCAGGATATTATTTTTGCAGTGATTTATTGTGCAGCAGTGGCTGTTTGTTTTATATTTATTAATAGGAGGGAAAGAGTTTCTGACATTTTACGGACAGAAATTAAAAAAAACACAAGCCCCAGTGCAGAGACTTTGTTTCATGACACCTTTGCTTGAACATAGTATGTGATGAAGACACACTTTCTTGTTCCTAATTTATATCTAGAATGACTTTAAGTGATACAGAGTCATCTTACATTAAATGGGCCACATATAGATGTTTGCCATCTCTCAGGGCAAAAGGTGTAACATACATCACGTCATGTAAGATATTTGCCATATTTGAAGGGGTCAGGTCAGACTTTGTGTAGCAGTACCTGAGTCATCAAGGTTTCAAAAATCCCCATTTAATGGATGTACACTGCCTTTGCTTGTGCACAAGCTGATACCAACCCTGTCTTTGTTATTAGGTTTGATGGAAAACCATGCCACGGGCAACCTTTCAATATTCCATTTATCATCTTTACTTAGGGTGGTGAAGCCGAGAAAACTTTTTCTTTTTTCATTTCTTTTTTCTTTTCTTTTTTCTTTTTTAAGCTTTCTTGCATTTGCCATTACACATAGGCAATTTAGAATAAATGAGAACATTAAATTTGTTCCTAATGAAAATTGCTTTCTTTACAGCTCACTTACAACACCGGCTGTTGTTGCTTTGCTCATATCTTTATGCTTGCAATGATGTTTTTGGTTTGACATGCTATGACATGATGTTTTTCATGGGATGTTGCCTCTTCCTATTGCTTTCTCGCTGTTCTTGTCTCCCCAGGCTTTGGATTTGACACAGCGTTGACCACAGGCAACACATCATGGTGCTAATGTCAAGTCTGCACTGCTCCGGCCCAGAAGTCCATTTTCATTTCACTTCTCTTAGTACAACATGGAAACATATGAAATAGCCTCTATGTAATTTTCAGAGTAATGGTTTCATGCTGATGTAAAAACAGCGTGAAACGGCATGCTGTGCACTAACAAATGCAAACAGGAGGCTTGTGCCATTTACCCAAAGACATAAACTGAATCATAAGACAGAGGTCACGCTCGTGTTTGTAACATTTTCAGCAGGAATACGGTGCTTTGTTTGTTTTTTGTGCTACCTGGCTCTTACTCTGCTTTCACTTCTGATAAAAGACTTGATTAAATCAGCTCAAACTCGACACAGTTAAAGGTTAAGATGAATGAAGTAATTAAAGGAAGTGATGTTCTCCATTGATTCTTCTCTCGAAAATGACATCACCTTAGAGGGAGGCAGCGAGTGATTCACCACACTGACGCACAACCACAACACCATGACAACAGGTCATATTTTTTATGGTTTGTTTGTTCTACTATCTGAGTCTTTTGTTGTTGTTTTTTAGTTCTAATATCTGCAAGATGATGCCATTTTGAATCCTCTGTGACTTTGATTTATTTATTTTTTTTAAAGTTGGCAAATATCCGAGTACAAATCACAACATTAGGCAACCAATGAATTCTTTGAATGCACACTGAGACCCATCAAGGAGTCTGGGGACTTGTCAGATTTCTCAGACAGCATTTTGTGATGGCTCTTTTGTGTGAGCAGACAGAATCCTGATTCGACCTCCATTACAGAGCTTAGAATATTCTGTCCTTAACATTTAATGTTCTGTGTGAAGGTCAATACTATACTGGTATATCTAGCTTTTTGAAGTTCACACCCCATTCAAGTGCTGTGACAAAGTTCAGTCAATACATACATAACTCCTAGTAAGCATTTATAGTATGACAGACAAATAACACAACAAATTGTACATATTACCGGAGATATCTGACCATTGTTAAAGTATATGGCTGGTGATATTCTGAGGATTCTGTTGACAACTTCCATATAAGGCTAAAACCACCAATTAAATAGCTGTTTTCTCATTACTTCCCTGCTTCCCTATTCTGTCCTTGGCTCTCCATACCAAGTCCACTCGTTCATAATTAAGATTTAAGTATTTCAAAAAGAGGTTGCAGATATATCGATTTCAAAAAAAAAAAAAGGTTGAATCATTTTTCAAAATGAATAATATTTGGCAAACAGCGGTGAATAATAATGTGAGTGAGTACAGCAGCAGAAAAGCAAAACACGTGCATATTCATGGTTAATGTCATGCAGTGCAGCAACAGATACTACTGATGTGTTACTGATGTGCTTAAACTGACTGTGAGCAAATATGGCAAACACAGAAATGAGGTCTATCTTTCTTTACTGACGATAAATCTTGGTTGCAGTAGTTTATTGCTGGTTTGTGTCTTTTCATGGGATTTGTTGGTAACAAGAAAAATCACCCAACTCCATCCACCTCTTGATAAGGAATAAGAAAAATAAAAATGACATCCACCAAGGTAACTTGTATGATTTAAAGACCATACACCTAAATTCCCAGGCAACAATGTCAATCTACTCAGCTGTAGTGGTCACGCATAATTAAAAGGTTTTCACTGACTGTGATGCTCTTCAGCTCAATGCAGCATGCTCTAATGATGCGCTGTGTGAATTTTGTGTCTTCATGCGAAATACAAAGACAGTCAACTGTAGAAAAAACAATACACTGAAACACTGTATGAGTCGTGTGACTTTGTACGAGTTAGATTTATGTCAGCAAGGAAAGGAAAGCATAAAGGAAAAGCATCCAATTATGACACTGGCATCCCATAGGCTAAAATGCTAATTCTATATTCCCTACTCAGTGTGGTTGGGGTTGGCTTTTTACACAGGCAGACAGACAGCATTCAAGGGAAATATGAAAGGCTATTTCTCTTTATTCCATCATTTTTTGGCAATAAATATGACTCTGGTTCACTAATATAAGCAAATGGTTTCAGGGCACTCTCACTGGAGTTTCAGATGAGTCAGACTACTCCATCTAGATTTGCAGCATCACAGAGAAAAGGTCTGATTGGCATAAGAGGTGCTAAAAGTACATGTCTGCCTCTCAGCAAAAGGTTACGCATTAATGATTGTTTGTAGAATGTACCGACATCAATCTGTCTGACTGATCAAGTATCGGCAAGCAGGGATGGGAACTGTGGGCTGTGACTGCTCCACACTCATCGGTTTGTCATTTAGTAAACAAACAGGAACCCTCCACAGGGATGAATTGACAGTGTAGCACTTATTGATCCCTGTGGGGATGTTTTGGTTTAAAATACCTCCTCCAAGGAAGTCAGAGTTCAGGGTCACACTGCAGAAAATCAGGTCTGAAAGAATCCTGCAGGCCAGATGGTTTCCGGCAAGAACCTTAAATTCCTTTAAAAAAAAACAAAAACACCCTACAGTAGATCCATTAAGATACTAGTTAAGCTGATTAGAGTGTTCTTGATGGTCTGTCAGTCTTTATCATGCAAATGAGAGGCCTCTGCCATCTACTGGGAATCATAAATTTTAAAACAATGAGCCAAGATAACATCAGCTCAATTTCTCTGAGATAATTATCCCTGTTGGCTGAACCCTTTTGTTTTCTTTCCAATACTGATTTTTGGTGCCACTGTTTCAGACTTGAGAACCTTGTTGACCTTTTCCTGAAGTTGTAGAGCAGGCTGCATAATGTCACAAAGTCAAATCAATATGCTCATTTTATTAATGCTGATAACAAATCTCTGCTATTAGAGACCTGGTTTGAAGCATTTGCTTGCTATTACCCAAAATGGAATTGATAATGCATGTTATGTAATGTGCACCAACTTACAATTAAAACGAGATTCCTCAATTCTCATTCTTGCCTTTACTCCCTTTTTCATCACAAGAAAAGATAGAGCAGACTTCTGCGAACAAATAAACTTGCCCTTTTCTCTCCCACTGAGTGAGTAAAGTGATTAGTGGCACCAATTTCATTTCTTGCGCCCTCTCTATCCCAGCAGCCTTTGCTCTCATAATTTGATGCTGCGAATTTGGAGGAGCAGCAAGAATGAGAGTGCTGCACCTGATAAGATACAGGCCATTTGTTCAGAATGGCTTTTACAATCAATTAGGTGTAATATATGCAAAATGAAAATTCATGAGAACACCTTTAGTGTGTGTATGTATGTGCTTTTCAGGTGTACAGTGAGTGATATTGCTTTCCTTGACAACTTGCATGCAAGTGAGCAGAGGAATGTTGGTTGTGTTGATAAAGGGCCTTTTCATCCATCTGCAGTGATAAGAGACTGATTATTTCGCTACCTATCAGCCTTGGACATATCCTTACTACCACTGACTATTTAATCTAATTAAATGTGTGAAGGTGTGCAGGTGGTATGCAGTTGTATAACTTTGCAGTGATCTTTCTTTTACACAAATGTAGACCATGAAACAGGACCCATTGCAAGCAAATATGGTGTCTTTATATTACTGTATCAGATTCCTGCTAAAGTAAGTAGCCCATGGGACTGTACTTGGAAGCATATTTAGTTTCAAAGTGCTCATTACAGAAGAATGTCAGTCTATTATGACTGCCCATTAAAAAAAGAAATGGGATTTTAGCCATCTGAAGAAAGAGGCTCCCAGAAAAATTACAGACACGAAAACAAGCCACATTAATGGTCACGTTGCAGTTTTGGCCTTTTCCTGACCAAAACATTTGTTTTTATAACATTACAACAATCTTCATTTTGATCTGTTCCTGGCACACTTCCCAAAATAAACAGGGAATGAAATCCAGTCCGTGCCATTTTCCTGTTTTTGTTATGCCCAGCTCTCACCGTGTGGGCTTTTTGTAGCTGAATTTCTTTTGCTTTAAGTATTGATTTAGTACTGAGTGTGCGTCTGCAGCCAAAATGTTTTGTTGTTAATGGTAGTCTACGCAGGAGTGTAGGAGCTACATAAGCCAAGTGAGACAAATACATGAATTATTCACATTGAACATGAATGAAGTTGCTTGTGAACATTTTGCAAACCGTTTACCAAATCACCAGCGCTGGATTTGACTCATAAATACACCTGACAGCATGAAAAATAAAAATTTACAATAATTTGTGCGTTTAAAGTCTTTAAGAATAGAGAAATTGCAATGTTTCTCCTGTGTGTGCACATTGTTAAGAAAGGGGCACTGGAAATTGGAAAAGACGCACTGGAGCGCACTTTCCTGCTGGCGCGCATCGTAAAGAAATATACAGTCATGAAACATACCCATTGGCAGAAAGAAGAAAAAGGGAAGCCAGCATAGGATGAACATCCCCACGACGATGGCGAGGGTTTTAGCAGCCTTTTTCTCCCTGGAGAACTTCATGAGCCGCACTGACAGCGAACTTCGCAGCGGGTTGTTTTTGCTGCTCTTGGAGCTGCTCGGACGCGCGTCCTCCAGAACGCTGCGACAGTGTATCCGGAGCACCACTTCCACCGACTTGTCTCTCTCCCGTTTGACGCCCGCTTCCAGGCTCTTAGTTGTCCTGCGGGCCACCACGTATACCCTAAAGTACATGATGAGGATGACCATGAGCGGGAGGTAGAAGGAGAAAAGAGAGGAGAAGAGCGCATAGCCCGGCTCCTCCGTGATGCTGCAGATGCTGTCGTCCACCGGCGGCGGTTCCTTCCATCCCAGGAGCGGTCCGACGGAGATGACCGTAGAAGAGACCCACACCAGGAGTAAAATAGCAACAGCTTTCCTCTCTGTCATGATACTGGGGTATTTAAGGCAGTGTTTTACCCCAATGTACCGGTCGATGGAGATGATGCAGAGGCTGAGGATGGATGCGGTGCAGCAGAGCACATCCACCGCTGCCCAGATGTTGCAGAAAACCCGTCCAAACACCCAGCATCCCAGAACCTCCAAAGACGCAGAGAAAGGCAGCACGATGATGCTCAACAGCAGGTCTGCCATGGCCAAGTTGACGATGAAGAAGTTTGTGACGGTCTGTAAATGTTTATTGCAGACCACGGACAGGATGACCAGAATGTTCCCAACAATCGCCACCAGAATAAAAACGGAGAGAAAGATTCCCACTCCGACAACCTGCGAGTCCATTGTGAAGTTTCTGCACGTTGTGATGCTGTCATTTGGAAACATCTGATCTAAAACGGATCCATTGAAAGCTCCATACATCCCATAGTTGCTCTCGTTCCTCAAGTTAGTGTCTGTCATTTTGAAACGCCATAAAGAATAAGTTTAGAGTTAGTTTTCTGTGCAAAGCAGTGAGATTTTTTTTTTTTTCATTTCATTCTGTCTTTCCAGCAAAACAATCAAGCATCTGTCCTGTCCTTTACAACATTTGTTTCAAGTCAAGTGTAGACTATGGGGAAAACAAACATCCAAAAGAGGTAGAAATTGATGTTTTTCAGAAGTCACTCAAAAACTGCTTGGGTTGAAATTCTGGACAATAAAGCAGTAAAACAAATAAGATCAAATTTAAAAAAAAAAAAAAAATGCATTTAGGTCCATTTCAGTGCATTTCTCCCATGCGAGGGTTTTCCACTGGTGGTATCCTCTGAAACAACTCTCTGATCACAGACTCTGAGCAGCTCCAGCAGGTCTGAACCTACAGCTCCACCCACAGCACACATATTAATGGTGCCTTCACAGTCTCCACAGCTACAGAGTGTAGCTTTAAATATAGTCACTAATTCTACATCAACACAGCTCTGCCATTTTCTCACATCATCACATCACTTATTTTCATCAAAATGTGTTAAATCGATGTTTTTGCATCCTTGTGTCTCATTAACTTTCATGTCTTCATGGGAAAACAAACACAATCAAGAGAGAGAGAAAGAGAGAGAGAAAAGAAAACATCTCTCTACCCAAACAAATCTTCCTTCCAAGAGGGAAAGATGAGACGGAAGAGCATCAGTCAAATCATTTAAACAGCCAGCGGGCACCAACAAGCCAGCACTGACCCCTGATGTGAATTTTCTTAGTGCCTCCAGGCAAAGCTATGAAGTTTCCCAGTGACACTGCAGCTGCCATCTCCAGGCCCAGTGTGCATCGCTTAAGTAGAAGGACAGGCCTGTACAAACCACCAGGGAGCCTGGAGAAGAGGGAAAGGTCAAGAGGCAGAGTCACAGGGAGGACAAACAAGGCCTCCATGGGAAAACAAAAGCCCAAAACTAAGCGCTTCGTCCAGTGCAGCAAATGGAGTGTGTTGTGACACAAGGCTGCTGTTGCCTACATATTGTTTATATATGATTAATTTCAAACATGTGTTGGTAAAATGTGATCAAAGGCACTCTGGCAACCGAGCGGTGGATGCATAGCGTGTGAATTCATATCCAGGTTTACAGAAGGCAGTGCTTCTCTGGTTTGTCTTTGAACTGGACCACTGCTGCTGTTTTATTGTTTGATTTGACATTTATATAACTGCAGCTCCTAGCAAATTAATCTGCATCAATTTTTACATGCAACATTAGTTACTGTGATATCATGCAGTGCTGAATAATGTTTTAATTAACTTTGGTGAAACATGTTTTTCAAATCGTTGCAGACCAGCCAGAGATTAAAAGGCCTGAGAGTGTCTCACAAAAGGTAAAGGATGAAAGCCCCTCTGCATCGCTTGGTTTCTATCTATATCTTCTTATTAATTTAGGTGCTTAAAATAGGCTAAAAGTCTGCAGTCATGCTGAAGATACAGTAAATGCTGGAGGATGTGTGTCTGTGCAGCTCAAAAAGCATTAGAGCCTCACCCCGCTGGGCTCTAATGATGATTACGCACCACGTAACAAAATTACTGGATGGATGAAAAATGAAGAGTCTACTGCTCTATTCTTAGATTATTAGTGTCGTAGTGCCAAATTTGGCCGGATAATGTTGATGCTAGACAATTCTACAAAATCTATGATAATGTGCAGTGCCAGCCCTTTTAAAATCCTTGCTTTATACTATATATATATATATATATATATATATACATATATATATGCTGGCTGTCCATCAAACGGACCAGCTGAGCTTTTTTTTTTTTTTTTAGTAAAAAGTGCAAAATATATATATTAACAATCTGGGTTTAATATTGAGTCAGTGCTGTGGCTGTGGGCAGCAGCGCTTCTTTTTCTAGTCACGGTGAGTCTGCTCAGCTGTCAGAGCACATCCTCATTATTGGATTTCTAAAAAAGCTACAACCTCATCCAGCCCACCTGCTCCTCCCTAGGAGAGTGGCTAAATCTGCAGTCACGCAGAACCGACTCCAGGCCACACCAAACAGGAGAGGTTTTTGTGATGTCGCTGAGCGCGGGTTTGTCAAAGCATGTAGCAGATAATGATATCTGGGATGAACTGTAGTTAGAGGTCACTAATGGTAATGTCCTCACTGGTGCATTCAAGATTTCCACTCCGCCAGTGCCTGATTATTTTTTTGATTTCACTAATGGTAGGTGAAATAAAACAGCGAGTCTTGGCAGTGTCTCTGCTTTAAGGGTGTTTAAAGATGTTCACGTCTATATTGGGCAGACTGTGAAAGACCCATAGCCACTAGTGTGTAACATTGCCCAACTTTTAGAAAGATTTGGCAGGACTTTGATCTTAGGCAGACAAACAAAGCAATGAGTTTTTTGGAGCCAGTGGAAAGCACTTGACAATCAAAGTGAGAACGTGCTTCACTTGCTGAAGAACAATCTATAGTTAAAAAGCCTCCAAAACAAGGAAGAGCTGCAGTTGGCTGCTATAAATCTGGCAGAGCATCATTAGGGAAGACAGCAACTGTATGTTAATTACTTTGGAACCACAGGTGACCACTGATGGCAAACAAAAATCTACGTTTAACGCTCCCTCCAACATGTCCATTTGGTGTTTTTCATATGCTAAAAATCACATCACGTGTGTAATTAGCAGTTAATCCTGTATCATAATACTGCAATCGAGAAAAGTGTTACAGAGTTTAAGCAGAGCAGTAGGTGAACTGGTGTACTGAGCTGCAGGTGGGACTTCATAAATCTTTACATTCTAGAGAAAACAACTTGAGTTATATCTACATCTTTATAAGGCAAGAGGGATTGGTTTTATGGAAATAAGTATTTAACTTTGAAACGGAGATGAGTTCTGAGGAGCTAAATCGTTGAGTGGGAGGGATTTTATTGGTGAAATGGTTACTGTATTTTCCACAATACGTTGTGAGCTTTTAAAATTGGGGGAAAGTGTAAAATAGTGCTGCATTATTCATCTGGTGTTGATGTGTAACCTATAAATTAAAGATGAAAGTCAGCGCCTTAAACACATAGTAATAGTTTCCTAACCACTGTAAGAGACAATATTTTCCCCTTTTTTCATTCAGCCTACCAGAGCATAAGTGTCTTATTAAATAACACTACTTGTAAAAAGGTTTATGTATGGCAGCTTTTGGTGCATTTTGCTCATGGACATTACTTATGGGTGTGGAATACCAAATAAACTGCCATCCAATTAACATTTGCAGTCACATTTTTATATGTATTCCACGATGCTGTGCTGTTGTGCCTAGGGCCATTAGCGACAAAGAACATTCCCTCCTTTCTGCCACGTGAAACATTTTTGTTTTCTCTATGTGTCTGTGAGATCATTAAAGAAAAAGCTACACAAGCTTCTCTTCAGCACCCTCAGATGCTTCTGACCTGTGTCTGGTATTTCCTGTAACACTGTGCTGTATATGTACAGTAAGAAAAAATGACACGTTGAGGATACTTGCCTATATCTTTATAGGATATTTAATCCAAAACCATTTGTCCTAAAGTCTGTCATCACTGTGTTGAAAGTAAAACGAGAGGGATTTATCGGTTTCTATGTGTCTTATTTTTTATGTTTGAAACAATGTTTTCAAGCTGACAAACGGGAGAAGGAGGAGCAATCTGTTGCCTCATATTTTTTGGGTCCTTTTGTTATGGTGCTAACCCAGATATTTGTGCATTCACACATCACACACAGACACACACACACACACACACAAACACACACACACACACACACAAAACACATTCTTTCTCTCCCCTCTGACTCTCAATATGGTAATCTACCCTAGACTTTGACTGTGTGCCATCTTATCAGTCCTCAGCAGAGCGCTGGGATTCAGTCGGTCACAAGTCATGTCATGCTTTGATATCGCTTCATACATGACTGCTAAAAAGGCTAAAATGTTTCAAAAGGTCAAATGGTCACAAGTATTCTCACACTGCTTCTTGGTTTGTTATATTTTGTTGTTAAGAGGACTAACTGATTTAAAGAAACAAAACATAAACATAATGCAGATTTGCACATTTTTAAGCATTAGCCACATTTCGGTGCGATTTGGGAAAAGTCAATCCCCGTCCTGAGGTGGCTTAAGCAAACTCGTTTTTGTTGTAAATTAAAACCACTTCGCCTCAATGTCAAACAAGGAGCTGCACTTTTCACTCAAGTTTCACTGTAAACCGGCAGTAACGTCATCTGCCTCTCACCCTCTCTGCATTCACAAGTGTTGATTTATACCTTGTGACCGAGCCTCAGAGAGCTCTACTAACAGACAGGGGAAATTGGTTGCATTCACTGCTTCGTTTTAATAGCACGGAAATGGGTGCATTTCTCCCACTTTTCCACTGCTTAATTAATTCCATTACAAAAAGAACACCTATCAGCAGGTGGAGGAGGGTTGAAAGATGAGTGGCGTCGTTACAATATAACATTTTATCAGAAAAAAGAGAAAAAAAAACCCTTTCCATTCTGACTTTGACAGTGCAGAGGTTTGTACATTTTTCCCATCATTTTTACACTTACCCTGGAAGGCAAGGTCTTACATATTTTTTATAAAAGATGAAAGCACTAAAACATGTCCATCTGATTCAAAAACCAAACCTATTACTGTGCAATTCTCTCCATCATACACAATTCTCAATGCTTCCACTGACTGCAATACATTTTTAAGACATAAAGTTTTGACTTAGAGGCAAGCTAGGTAAAGAATAAGCATGTTTATGTGACCTTAAGCTCTTGACTGTTGTTATTGCAGCTGTGGAATGCAAATCATATTATGGCTGTCAGGCCGGATTGGCATGTTATTAGATTATTCTGTTTGTCTAAAGTGTTAGAGGCCATGGCAGTGGACTTGAGACAGACCAGAGTACCAGCACTCATGCAGGGGAGAATGTGAATCACTGGGAATGATATGCTCGGAGAATTAGAAATGAGCTACATTGTTTAAGATATTCCCTGGAAAGTTGCGTGACGAATATATTCATTTTCAGGCCAAATTTGTGGGAATAGGCATGTTATTGTATCCGAAGCCCAGAGAAAAACAGGCTGCAAAAAAAAAACAAAAAACTTTTAATTACATTTTCAATAATAGTAGCATCAGGCCAGTTTTCTGACTTTTTTTTTTTCTTTCCTTTTTTGTTTTTTTAGCTTGCTTGCTTTTAGTTCTGATATTTTGGAAAATGAAAGGCGTAAACTCTTGTGATTTTCCTACTATATTTTCATATTGTACATAGTATCTGCACAAACCTTAGAAAAAGAATTGCTTTTCATCATATGCTGACTATCCACATACAGTTTTCAACACACTATTAAAAAGCCAGCCTGCTGAACAATACTGGTATGTACTGCAACATGGTGACAGCAGCCACACTTTTTTAATATGTTCCTAAATACGAAGAACATCAACGCTAAACAATGCAAACTTATGTTTGGACTTTTGTTTTGTCACTGCCACACCTGAGCGAGGCTGATAACAGTTTCTTTCCATATTGTGTCACTGCATATGACTGCAGACAGAGCACTATTACAATACGGAGCAGTAGATTAATGAGATGCATTAAAAAAAACACAGCATTTCTTCTGAAGTCCCCTGGTGTTTGAGCCATATCTCCACACTGCCTTTTGTTCCTCAGACAGAGGATAGATGGAACTGCATTAAGTCTGTACCTGCTGGCGTTCTGCCCCTCATAAAAGGTTGGATTGTGAGCTTGCCAGGACTCTTCCTCTTAGCAGGGCTCGCTTGAAAACAACACTAGCGGTGGTAAATAAACACATGAATAGCCACGGCTTAGGTTGGAGAAGGGGGTCATTAAATCGTACATGCGGGGGTTCAGATCACACCTCCTCCTATTTCAACATCAAAGTATTCTTGAGCAAGATACAGAACCTGGAATTGTTTCCAACTAGTGGGCCAGAATTTCCCACTGCAGCTACCAGTGTGTGTGTGTGCAGGAGTAAATAAGGGATGCTGCAGTGTCCTGATGGCAGTCTCAAAAAAAACAAATGGATTCAAACTTCTAGAGTTTCATTTGTAACAAACCTTAGGAAGCAATGCTGTCATTTTGCAGGATAATCTTTTATTCTTCTTCAGAATTGGTTTCAGGTTATCAGATGTGTGGCTGAAATACTCAAATATTACAACTTGTCATTCGGTAGCGCAGAATAGTTTTACAGTGTTTGAGCGAAGTGGTAGGTGAGCTGGTGTGCTCGAGCTGCAGCAAGTGGGGGAGACTTAGGTGGAGACCTCGTAGATTCAAATATTCTAGAGGAAGCCATGGTGTCAAGCTACACACAATTATGACAAGCAATTTTAAGTTAGGAAGAGATTATTCTAATGAAAAAGAACTTTAAAATATGCAATTGTGGTCCACAGAGATGAGTTTTTAGGGCTTTAATCAATAACTGGAGAGGGACTTTAAATGCTTTGTACTACTCTGACTGAAAACCACTTTTTAAATACAGTAACATTTACAGAGTTGCTTAAGATTCCTTAGTATCATACCTCCTACTTTACTGCTGGCAGAGACAACAGGTGTGTGTGTGCGGTAGGTCACAGATCTTTACCATCTGTTATAATATACACACATAGAAACACACACACATTCGCAAACTGCTAAAACCAGAGCTTTTTTTCTTTTCCTTTTTTAGAGGAGACATGGATCTGACAGTCAGAGATACACAGGTGGGACGCCATCTGTTCCCTGGAAAATGGCCACGTTACATAAATCTATCGGCCCAAACAATACAGAAAGAGGAAGTGAGGTACAATGGCAAGGTAACAACAGGGAACGACCACACCAGCTTAACAATTAACTGCTGTTAACATGGACCGCCTGTCTTTGTTGAGAAGGGAATAGCGCTGCAGGAGACTGGGACTGCTTGGCAGACAGTCATTTGAAATGTTGATTTTTGTCCTCTTGTTAAGGTCAGTTTTGGTATCTTGTTGACAGCGTGAAGCACCTACGGCTATGCAAGCTTTTTTGCTCGCATCCTAATGTTTCCTGAGGAATCTCAGGTTGCTCCACAGCTTGGTAAAAATGAAGGAGTTTTCTTAAAAGACTATTCTGAACTGTTGCATGCCCATGTTTGTCAAGGCCGAGACATATTCGTGTCTTTTTTCCCTTGCAGACAGAGCTTAAAATTAACCCCAGAGTATTACAAATAAAGTTAAAGAACACAAAACAATTGTGTTTCGAGGCAAGGTGAGGTCAGGATCCACCGGATTGTCTGGACAATACAAAATTCATTCTGATTTAAACTTCACCAGAATGAGGCGAATAATAAGAGTCTGAAAGAATAAAAATCTTGGTAAGAATTGTAAACTCTAAATTTCTAAAATGCCCTTTGGTGATTACTGAAATGATTCTATTGAACATAAGAGAAACAGTTCAACTACAGGCTATGTTTAATTTATCTGAGTGCACAAATGTGTCAAATGCTATTCCAACAAATCCTACAGCAAAAGATACATGAAAGTTGAAATTATCTTTATTCTGTTTCTTATTTTTGGTACTTTACACATGATTAAAGGAACATAAGTGACTAAAATCGGATGACGACAAAAACACCAACATAAAACCACACGTACAAAAAATGGGGAAACATGCCTTTAATAATAATTGATCAGATTTATATAGCGCTTTTCTAGACACTCAAAGTTGCTTTACACTGGCAATTATTCATTCACACACAGTTGTAGCCACAGCTGCTCTGGGGCAGACTGACAGAGGCATTGCTTTTGCGCCTACGGCCCGTCCGACCACCACCTCAAACAATCCATTCAAATGCATTCACAAGGTGGGTGAAGTGTCTTGCCCAAGGACACAACGACCATGACACAGGTTACAGAATCAAACCACCGACCTTCCGATCACTGACCGACTCGCTCTACCACCTGAGCCACCACTGCTCCTTTAAGACTAAAGCAGGAGAGTTGGAAGAAACTCCTCTGATGTAACATCCGGCTACCTGAATATTCTTTATCCTGCTCACATAGAAACAGCACATGGAGTTCTGTCATGTCCGCGGCAGAAAGCTATAAGATTTTCTATCTAGATTAGACCAGCGACTGCTCAGCTGAAATTGTCCTTGAACTTTTGGTATTCGGAAACATGCAGTGAATCACTACGGTCTGTAAATTGCAGATCAGGGATATGTGTCTGTGAGTTAGTGCAGCAGTCGATCAAATCAGGGAGCACAAGTTATAAATAGATTGAACTGTCGCTGTGACGTATACAAACAGCACATGCATCGTAATGTAGAATCATGCAGTACACAAACAACAAGAAAATTCGTTTTAGGACCATTTGAAGCATTTCTAGATATGTTTTTACCCCTACGTACATTGGTAGTACATAGTAGTTTGCTGGAATGTTACTGTAAATGGGTGAAATGGGTTTTTAAAATGAAGAGTATTAGTTTTAGCAGCATCATAAATCAATACAGAGCCATACTCACATAGAAAGTCATAAAAAATAAACAAAAATAAACAGAATGGACAACAATCTAAAATTTAAATGTCAAAAAAAAAAAACGGCACAAATTATTTATAATGATTATTCACAGCTACTGTATGTAATAACATTTTATACATTAAATTCCAAAAAGGCTTTGACTTTAATTCCATTTTTGGTTGAATATCTCTTTCTGTAGAATTGACAAACCGGCATCAACACACTCAATTTACCCGCATTAAAGCAGGAAGATGACATCCTATTGCATGCAAAAGCTTTTCATCATCTTAGATGTTGGGGTGACCATGAGTGCATTATGCTTGAAGGTTTACCATTTTGATTTATCAGCAATTAACGTCAGACTCATCCATTCATCTTATTTTTTTTTGTCAAAACAATAACAAACTATAATAAACTCACTGTTCTGCTAATCTTCTAATGCTGCTCATCTTCACGTAAAGTATGTCCCAGTAGCTGCTGAAGTTAGTCATATCAAAATGGGAACTTACAATGTGTCCTCTATATCTGAATTATATTCTGTTATCTTAAGTGCAGACAAAATCTAACCAGAATGAGTCAGTAACAAGATTAGAATCAGAATTGGGCTGGTTTAGGTCCTGAGAGCTGAAGTCAGACAGAGACTTTATAAAACGTTTCTATTTAGTGTCCAGAGGACGCTGGCACCGTGGAAAGGTGAGGAGACTGGCAAACGTTTGCTGTGACCTTGGTGAAATCCGTTTAATGCTGAATTTTTAACAGATACTCAAAAAAGTCAAGTTCAAAAGACCTTTGGACGACTGCTGTTTGCTGTCCAAACGAGGCCACAAGACCCCACCTAAATATCATGACTGTAGGTGATAATCTGTTGAACATGAATGTAAATTAGGAGAACGATAAATTCACAATTTGCAACATAGTTTTTTCTATGTACGCCCATGGAAGTCAGCATATAGATGTTGAAAAATAACTTATGTAGCATTTCTGTCAGACAGTAATTGACAGATGGTCCTGGTTAAAGCAGGCCGACCCTGTCTAGTGATAAATCCATCTTAAGTAGGATACAGAGGGAAGTCAGGCAAGTAGCATCTTGCAACAAAACAGTAAACAGTCAGTGGGATCAAACTGGACCAAAAGAGGCGAAGACAGGGGTCATAATAGGCAGGCAGGGGCAAACGCTGGAATGCAGCAGTCAAAATAGGCAGGCTGGGGCAAAGGCTGGAATGTTGAGGCTACAGCACACAGATGAGCGAGCAGACAGAGTGACCTAGTGAGCCACTACAGCAGCTACATGTTTTCTACAGATGAAACTCACAAAAAGGAGGAACTTTAATTAAAATAATAGCTTGTGATTTTTAGTGGAGATCCTTATTTGGGGAAAAAAAATATAATTTAATGATAAATACTGATGAAGTATTGCAAATCATATAAGACCTCAGGTAATTCTGGTCTTTTGTGAAGAAAGCTATGGGCTTCACAGTGCTTACAGTATAACTCTATAATTAAAAATACACTTGTAACTTTAGATATTTAATAACAAACAAAAAATGTATCTACTGCAGAAAACTGAAACCGAGACGGCAAGATGTGACTTAAGGTCAATCAACTAAAAAAAAGAAGAAAAAAAAAGAAAAAAAGGGATTTCAGGCAGTTCTTGAAAAAACAAATACAAAAAAATGAATGAGATAAGGTCAGCTTTTAGACTACACTACACTACAGTCTCTGTACTGCCATAAAAAGCCTTCCACTACCAGGTTCTACAGCTGGGACCTTAAGTTTATTAGCTGTCTTTATTAGGAGGACCTGAGGGGTCTAACAACACTGAAATGAATTTGAGGCTCTGACCAAAATCATACCTCATTTGCTGCTCATTACACAACAGACTCTCACCGCACCGTGGTCCCTCTAGGAAAGGTGAAGTGAAAATATGTTAATTTGATTTATTGTTGGGATCACCGGGATCTTTCTGCGTGGAGTTTGCATGTTCTCCCCGTGCAGCGTGGGTTCTCTCCAGCTTCCTCCCACAAGTCCAAAAACATGTTGAGGTTAATTGGTGATTCTAAATTGTCCGTAGGTGTGAATGTGAGTGTGCTTGGTTGTCTGTCTCTAAGTGTAGCCCTGTGATAGACTGGTGACCTGTCCGGGGTGTCCCCTGCCTTCACCCTAAGTCAGTTGGGATAGACTCCAGCTCCCCCACGACCCTAATGAGGATTAAGCGGTGTATAGATAATGGATGGATGGATGATTTATTGTTCTTGTGTCTTTTCAACCCTGCCCAGTAAAAATGACTTTCCCGTAAAACTAAACTGCACAGTCAGTTATGTTCTGAGAGAAGAGAATTTACTTCCAAATTACACTTGTTTGTGATGTATCATAAATATGCTTGTTTTCTACACATCTTTGCTGTTTGTTTTATTGCTTTACAGCTGTCTCTCCTTTTTTAACCAATCAATCTTATACGAGATGATGCAGGACTCATCACCCAAAAAATGGAAAAGAAGCTTTAGATGCAGTCGTCCTCAAATGTATTCATACCCTTCCATTAAAGAAAAGGCAAAATTCACAATCATCACTCGAGTAACTGGAAACTAAAAAAAGTAAAAATTTGCTAAATTCTAATTTAGTGAAATAAGACATTGCTTTCAAATTCTGGTTGAAAAGACTAATATTTAAAAAACAAACAAAACTGTCCTGGACAAATTAGAACATGTTGCTGATGAGCAGTGGGCCAAAATCAGAATACCTGTCAACAGGTGCAGAAGTCTGATTACGAGTTACAGAAAACACTTGATTGCAGTGATTGGCTCAAAGGGTTGATCAACTAAATATTAGCTTACGGGTCCCATCATGCTTGTTTGCTTGCCTTTTTTTTTTTTTTACGTATTTCTGTTGAACCACAATTCAAAAGCAATGTCATGATTATTTTTTTATTTATTACTTTTGTCAATTTCAACTTTCGACTTATGCCACCATCTCCTATACAGATTTTTGTGTTTCTTTCAAGCTGGATGCATGTAGTCGTACCTTTCAGCATGAGGGAAAGTTTCTTACAAAACGAGAATGCAGGTAGTTAGTTGGTTAACAGGTTTTTGCCATTTTTAAAACAAACAAGGATGCATTACGGTTAATTCAGTTTTATGTTCAGCTTTCAAACATTAAAACAGATTAAATCCAATCCTCCTAAATCTGCAGTGATGCCACATACAGCATACAGACGTCACACAAGGCGACCGACTTGACAGCTTGTAGTTGTGCCATTCAGAGAAAGTCATGTAAATCAAAAGAAATCTCAGATGCTCAAACCTGAGCACCATCAAAAGTAGCTAACAAATTCAGGGCCAGTCTTGGCTGGAGGGGTTCCTTGACAAAAAAAAAATGCCATAAAACAATGCCGTGGGTTTAAAACTCAGCAGTGAGCATCACGCAGCAACAACTGTAAAGATGTGAAAAGGTCATTTTTGCATGTGTAATTAGCAATTTTTCATTCCGTTGCGTCATGTTTGATTGCACTTTACGGTGAGTGAATTTGTACACTCAAATGCTGAAATAAAATGGAGGACTGCAAAAGCAGGGCAACACATAATTGGAAGTAATTTCCGACACGGAATTAGATGACCACTTTCAGTTTGTAAAGTCCCAGTTACCTTTTTTGAGGGCAAAGCAGAATTGTACTCCATATCAAGTGGTTAATATTCATATTATTGCTTTTATCCTCTCAGCATGCATAAATACTAATTTCAGAGAAGCTGAAACTAATATAGAGCGTAGCTGCAAATGGAAATGATTTTCAATCCTGATTAGTGTGCCAGTAACTTTCATGATTAAATCTCTGCTCTTTGCTGTCTCACATGCGTATACACGTGAAGAAATGCTCATTGTGATGACATCTACACAGACATGAATTTACTGTACACAACTCAGTGCTTTCCATCTGCATGATTGTTCTGTCAGACTCTCTTTGACACATCTCACTTAATTACAAGCCACTGACTCAGTTTACTGAAAGGATTCTCCTGAGATCTGCTCTGCGTACTGTGAGTGTCCTCCAAAACACAGAGACTCTGCAGCAGCTTTCTCACGCTACATGCACTTTGTTGAGTGTGTGTGTGTGTGTGTGTGTGGACAGATGAAATCAATACTGATCCATACAAAAACACTGTTAAACACAACACACACTCACATCCTCCTGTCCTGCATTCAGTGTAGTGTACACTGTACTTTATTGCTCACTGTGGAACTAGTTTTGTGTGTTTTTGTGTGGGATCAATGCTGACAGAAGAAACTGAGCAAACATTCAAATTATTGCCAACATCATCTTTTATTTACTGTACATCAATTACTCTTTCGTGAAAGAAATTCATCACTGCATGCATAATTAGAATTTTTTTCATGTTATCCCTCGATGTGGGAATGAATTCCTTTAAATCTTATTAACGCTTTAATCAATGGACTTGGTTAATTTAATATGAACCAATTATCCTTCATCTTTTGAAAGAGTGGGATTTTCATTGTTCCCTTTATTACTCTATCATAAAAAGTATCCATTCCTGCTTTGGAGTTTGCCACATCTGAACGTAACGGTAGCAAAACCAAGAAAAGTTTTGTTTAGCGTTGTGAAAACACTCCTCTTTTCAAATATCCGCTTTGCAACAAAAAAAGAAAGCTACTAGGAAGGCTTCTAATTTTGGCATGCTTGTTTTCAGTTTTCAATAGTTTTACATTATGTAGCTAATTTGGAACATTGAATTCTTTTAATGATTAATTGATTGTTTAGGTGATTAAAGGTTAAAAAGAGTGACAAAGTGCCTTTAGAACCCAAAATGTCTGATGATATTGGGTTTATAATGATCTACACTATATAAAGCAAAGAAATGCAACAAATGCTTTAATTAGAGAAGATGATGACAACAGTTTGCCTAAACAACACAGAGTCACACCAGATGTGTAGCAGCTTCAGTTGTGAATAAAAGATGACACTCTCTTGTATAGTAGAAGGCCTTGTATCTCACAGTGGTTTCCAATGACTCCTATAACGATTCATTTTCCATGATGGAATCACTGAAACACACGTGTCTTTGTCCCAAAAAACAATCATGATTTTGGTTCTTTTATAAATTCATTATAAAATGAAAAAAATCTGATGGGTCAAAAATATACTTACGGCAACTTGAATGATCAGTCTTGGTTATGCAGAGAGTTGTGTTTACCTTTTTTTTTTAGTGGCATGAGCTTAGCTTCTCGTGAGTGAGTGCAATTGACTAAAGCTGCTGACTTCTCTGACTCTCTCTTTAAATGGAGCCCATCTGATAAACTCATTAGCCTAAACTACAAAGACTAAAATTGGAAAGTCGAAGGAGCTGAGTACAGATCTAAGAAAAGTGGATCAACTTAAACAAGTCAGGAAAGTCATTTGGACTGTCATGTTCAAGAAGAAAACACAAACTGTCAATTGCTGCTGAGAGAGAATTGGTCAAAATGTTCAAGGGTCAGCCAGAAAGCAGGTCTGCAATGAATTAAAAGCTGCTGGATCACAGGTGTCAGTGTCCAAGGTCAAGTGTGTTTTACATCACCATGGGCTGTGAGGCTGTCATGTAAGAAGGAAGTCCTTCCTCTAGAAGCAGCGCCTGAAGGCTCCACTGAAGTTTGCTGCTGATTACAGAGATAAAGAAAAGGCTTCCTGGAGGAACGTTCTGTGATGAGATGAAAGAAAAAACATAGCTATTTGGCCTCAATGTCCAGAAGTATGCTTGGAGGAGAGAAGGTGTGGCATTAACCACCAAACCGACTGTCAAGCATGGTGGCGGCAGTATTATGCTCTGGGGCTGTTTTGCTGCCAGTGGAACTGGTGCTTCACACAAAGTACTGTAAATGGAATAATGTAGAAGGAATATTACCTCCATATTCCTCAGGAAAGCCTAAAATCATTTGCCAGAACACTGGGCCAGGACACAGCTTCAGGACAATAACCCAAAACACGCATAAAAATGGTAAGAAATAGCTAAATCAGGATAGAAGTAGCCTATTAGACTGGTCTGTCTAGAGGAGCAGTCAAAGATACAACCAAAAGCTTGTCAAAAACTTGTGGACAGCTCCCAAAAGTGTCTAGCTGAGGTGAAAATGGCCAAGGGACATTTACCTGAACATTAAAATTGCTGTATATATGTTTTTGATTCAGCAGATTTTTTTACAAATTCCTAGAAGAGCTATAAAAAATCTATGAAAGAGCCAAAATGCATGTTTGTTTGTTTTTTTTGACAAAGTGTTTCAATGATTCCATCATAGAAAGTTCATGAGCTATAGAAGTCATTGGAAAATCAAGACTGCCATTATATACATGGTCTGTACAAGTGTAAGTAAAATGTTGTTTACAACTGATGTTGGTCTACAGCACAAAAATGGTAGTTTCACATTAAGAGCTTAAATGTGCGAGATGCCTGTGTTTTTTCTGCCTTAGGCTCTTTATTGGCCTATGTCCACATCATGACTCATTAATTTTACAAGATTAAAAAAGTAACAAAGTCTGCATCAAATCTGTGGAAGTGGAATAACGCTTAAGACTTTCACTGGGGACAGTTTGGGACCATTGTTGTGTGGTGTTTTTATTTGATGTTTACTTTCATTTTTAGTCACTGTTTTCAGTTGCTTGCAGTCATTGTTTGTTAGGTTACTGCACCAAAAAGACACCTGAGTAAACTCTGAAGCTCGGTTTGTTTACTAGGGGTTGCTAGGGCATCGAGTTCCACCCCAAGACTCTTTTGAAAATAACACATTTTGTGCTGTGGACCAACATGTTGAGCTGTGTCTGTGTAGGACCGGGCTGTGAAAAAAAAAACACTTAAACAATTTACAGACTATTACAAGGTACACACTGTAGCTCAGAGTCTACAAGCTTAGCCTTCTGGAGGCTGATTATAAGGTCAGGCTCAGAGGATCTTTAAAAAACAATAAAACACTCCTTCAGCATTTTCTGTACTTTATGCCAAAATCAGCAGAGCAGGTATACTGTGAGCTGCTTACTTTGTTGCACTCACTCTACAGCACCTTCTCCTTATTGTGCCTCTGGAGGAAAGCTACACAGAATTTTTGATACTGTTGGGGGCACAGGGAAGAGTGTTAGTGGTGATGCAAAGAGAAGGAGAGAGAAGCAAATAAAATATTCGTGCAAAGTTGGCAGTTGTAACTTTGAGGAGAGTATACTAACCACACACTGCTGCAAGTGTTTACAGTATGTGCTCCCAAAGTGTTTTATTAGCACTTGGGCAGTTGCGTATTGCTTCAGTAACTTTACAGGATATGCGGTGGTTTTGAAGTGTTTCTGTCACTACTTCCACGTGAATCCTCAATGTGCGAACAGCATTTGGGTAATGCAATAAACAGCTAAGGTTTTGCAAATTTGCTGGGCGGTTTTTTTCACCTCTGCTTCTGTTTTGTTCTGAATATTGCATGTTCTCATTCTTCAGTTTTATACACTGTCATTAGTCACTTCTTATCACTTGTCTTCCAACAAAGCTGCAAACACAACAGCGAGGAAACAATGTCAAGCCGCACGGAAAATGTTGTACCCCTGTTTTACTCAGGTGTCAGCACTGATTTACATGTAACATTTAAAATCTGCACTTGCCCATTGTCCTATCACCATGGTTATGCCATCAGCCAGACTGAAATAGCAACTTGACATTTCTCACATGACTCTGGACAATTATGGGTTGTATGTTGATCTTTAATACATATTTTCTCTCTCTTTCTGCAACAACATGACAGCGTTTCTACATGTTCTGCAACTTTAACCTCTAACTGAGGCAGCTTAGACAGGTCGATGTGTACTTAATGACACAATTACTGCAGCAGCTGGCTTTTGTACTGTAACTCTCAAATGACAAAGGCACTGGCATCGTAAGTGAAACAGTTTTCTGTAACAACATTCGCACTGTTTGTATAGCGCTACCAGCGACACGTTTAACGTTCTGCATCGTTTGCTGTTGTGTTTATCACATGTGTACTCTGAAAAGCCGAATGTTGCTCCAACAAATATCAGCAAGCATGTGCTGAAATATGACTGGAACAAATATAAAAGAATTACAACAAAATAGGGGACAGAGAGCAAGGGCAAAATCAATTTCCAGAATTAGACAGAAAATTGAGGTCAGGCATTTTGGCAGCAACCAACTGAAACTGATATTCGCAAAAGCAAGAAGAAAAGCGAAAAAGTCTTATGTTTTTCCCCAGCATAACAACTATAGACACACTTCCTAAATGTTTGCTTCCTAAACCTAGAAAAATAAGCATTGTAATACCTAACTATAACTATTTCAATGACTTAACAGTTTTATTAGACAATTAATTTGGTTTATTATAGGATAAAGCTGAAGGATACCTGTGAGCAAACAGAAAGTTAGACTCTGAGGCTCTTTAATTAACAGCCCAGCAAATCCCAAGAGGGTCTGCATCAAGGCCTGTTGTCTGAAAGCATAAAAGTAGCCATTACTTGTCAGCGCTGCTGCACTCGAAAGACTTTTTGAGATCAGCTGAGGATCTACAGTAACAAAGCAGAGGAAGAAAGATTTGAAAGTACAGGATTTTTTTTAACCCAGTCAATTTGCATTGTGATTCTAAATTGTCTGTAGGTGTGAATGTGAGTGTGCTTGGTTGTCTCTCTCTAAGTGTAGCCCTGTGATAGACTGGCGACCTGTCCAGGGTGTCCCCTGCCTTCACCCTAAGTCAGCTGGGATAGACTCCAGCACCCCCACGACCCTAATGAGGATTAAGCGGTGTATAGATAATGGATGGATGGAATTTGCATTGTAGTCAGGAGTTGTGTAACAGCATGTCAGTCAGATGTGAACTGTAGTCACAAACAGTGAGAATCTGTGCATGCAACTATATGCATGTATTCAATCTGGTTTAAACTGTGCAGCAGATCACATGGAATTAAGGAAACATTAACGCTGGAGTCGTATACAACTCTGTGACTCTTAAGCTGTGTCAGTGTGTCTGTGTAGCTTATGGAAATGTTGATGAGATTCAGGAATTCACACCAAGCAAATCTCCTTAAGTCGAATGCTTCTATATCGTCATATAGTTTTTGCGTAACAAACTCTTGTGAGAGGCTTTGCAAAGCTAACTCCTTCATATCCTATGTAAAACACATTGCTAGGAAAGTCCCTAGCTGTCTTTGAGAGGCCCAGCCAAAGCTTAACCTTAACCTCTACTGAAAATCTGCTGAGACCTTTAGATGGCACTTCACAGACATAGCTGTCACAGAGCTCGAGACTGCAGTATTTTTTTCAATTTTCTTTTTTTTTTTGTACGATTGCAAGATCTCATTTGATCACCAGGATCACCTTTTAATTATAATAAAATCTCTATCAACATGGTGCTTCTTTCATTATCATTGTGGAACTGTTTGATAGGATCAAAATAGATTATCTTGCTTTGTGCTCCACTGGGAAAAAAAATTGTCTTTTAAGACTAAAGTCACAAGCTGGACTGAGTACATACAGTGTATGTCTAGTACATGCTTAAGCATTTACCTTCGAGCATCTCTTCCAATAAGAATATACATTTTTAAAAGTATAATATGTAAGGTAACAGTTGACTCTGTTTCTGCAAACTAGAATCCAAAAAAGAAGAAATATGCACATATTAAAATACATATATATTTTAGTTAGTTGGTGAACCATTTTTAAACTCCAGAACTCTGTTTTACTTGTCATACCTGCTCAGTTTTTATTTTTTATGATCAAGGATTTCATATTCAAAGTATTCTGTCTTTTGTATTGTATTATTGCGACATACAACTACATCTAGTTCAGAAAATATCACTGGCTGACTTCTGCATAATATTTTTTTTTTGAAAGATGGGACTCAGAGATTATTTGATCTACTTGCCCAATATTGCAGATTCTAAATCAATGCCATCATGACAAATAACTTAAGTACTTACTGCGCTACTGTCATCCAAACATAGGCTGTCATTTCAATGTGCAAAAAAAATAAAAGAAAAAACTAAAAATAAAAATAAAAAAAATGTGCTGTAAATCAACAAGAATATATATATATATATATATATATATATATATATCTGACTAGTACATGTTATATTAATCTAAAATTTCATTTCAAAGATATCATTTTAAATATTCATAGCTTATAAATATAAAATTTTGATGAAAATCAGAGATGGCTGAGCAGAAAACTCCTGATGGTTTGACACAGAATGACACTTGATCTTTGAATGTTGCTCACATTTATGTACTATTTGAGACACATTCTTGCAATTTAGATCCAAAATGATGCTAACTTTAAAAACTAAGTAAACATAATGTATTAATGTCTTTTGAATTGTTTGTAGCATAATAAATACAACCTGTAACCAAAGTGAGGACTGACTCACTACAGCAGTGTTGCTGTCATTTCTGAGAATCCAGCAGAAAAAACAAAATTGGACATAGGAAGGATGTTTGCATCACTGATAACAGGTGAGGCATGATGATGGGCAAATTTTGATTTTGAGTCTGTGTATCTATTCCTGAACAAATGACTAAACTGTGTACTGCAGAAGGCCTTTCTGTCTGTGCATGTTGAATGCATGTATGTCTCCTAATGAACTTGTCTTGATAAATGATGGGTCTCGTAATATTCTCAGTGAACCTACTGAGCAGTTGTTGAGCAGATAAAAAGTACAAATGGTTATTGTCTTTTAATCACCTGTCAATTAAGCAATTTAAGTGAACTTAAATGCAGGACTCAGAGGAGCGCTGGCAGCGTCTAAGCACAGTTTTCATTACAGAGGAAAGCTAAGAGGGTATGCGGAGGTTGGAGGCCATTAGAAGAGGTAGCAGATGTAGGCTGGAGAGGAAATGTCGGTGTGGAACCTGGCGTGGAGGCTGGTACTTTGGCGGAGGAAGGGCACAGCTGGGCGAGGATGGCTGTGCAGCAGCTGGGCCTGAGCAGAGTGAGCAGACTGGTATTTCACAAGGTGGCAGGAACAGAGGAAATATGCAAGCAAACACTAGGAGCAACAAGTAACTAGCCTGAGACTGGCTGTTGTAGTGACTGAATATTTGAGCCAGGAGTGATGTGAAGAACTGGTTTAAGTCTGGCAGGTGGTTCTTGATGATTCAATGAGGAGCAGTTGTGCAGGTGGATTGGCAGCCAGGAGGAGTGTGCCACCCGAATGGAGACACACAAAGAGGATCAGGGAGAGCACAAGAAAGGAAGGAGAGCACAGGAGAAACATAATGAGTGAGGGGAAAGCACCGCCAGACCATGACATCACCGTAATTTAGTAAATGCTATGCTGCAATCTGATTTACGAGGTTGGACTCCGCTATCTTCACGGCGAAGTAGCCAAACTACTGTAAACCTCAAGATATTCAAGAAATCAGGAAGGAGATCACCGTTGCTATGGTTACGATCATTTTATCTCGCTCTTGTGCTTCTTCTGGTTGGACTTATCTGTGGTAAGCAGCGCTTCACACAACTCTGTAGTAGCATTGCATGAACAAGGAGTCTTTATTTTCTTTTCAGCGACAGCAAACACAACACACGGACTCTCAGTAGCTTTTAGTTCATCGAAGCACATTACAGTAAAGTCAGCTTTATCACCTTTATAGCAACACTTTTCTCTGACTGCAGCAACATACTGAACTCAACTCCCACAACAAACTGATGTCATCACCCATCTTAAAGAGTGTGAACTTAGGCTGTGGCTGTGCAAATCTCTCTGCAATAAAAAGAAAATAGTACCTATATACATCATACAAGTGATGGACAAAGTACCCAGATCCCTTAGTTTAGTGAAAGTATTAATACCACAATGAAAAAGTCCTGCACTGAAAAATAAAAGTATGTGAGTATAGTCAGGAAAATGTACTATGGTTTTGTGTATATTATATCATTCGATTATCATGACTCATGCATTATCGTAAAATCAACATTTTACTGTTGTAGTAACCCAAACCTACTGGCTCTCAAAGAACTGGAATTGAGAATCATTTGAAACTGGAATTGACAAGCAGAATTAAGATCACTATCAAAACTGATGAAACACAAATGATACTCAATGCTTTGTGACGATTTTATGGTTTGAACGCAAACAAACTTAAGTAGTGTAAAGTGTAAAATATTGTTGCTATGATTACATTACAGTTATCAATTCACCAATTACAGAGTTCGAGCATTATCTGCCTCAGTTTTATAGAAACAAGTGTTTGTGAATGCTACGAAAAGTCTTAATGACTTAATTGATCACACCAAAACTACTCTGAAAAATAAACTGGTAAACTAATAAGAAAACTGGAAGTTTTACTTGCCAGAAAGTACTGAAAGCTAAGTACACTCTTAATTTAGCTAGAACAACATTTTTAAAAAAAAGAAACATAAGACTGGAGGAACAAAAGCTGCAGAAGTCATGGTTCTGTGGTGTAAGTATGAGACAGAGGTCAGGTAGTACTGGGGAGACTGACTCACCGCTGCTCAGTGGAGTGTGAACAACTAACCAGCAGCTTCTTTTGGACTCTGCATTTAAAATAATGATTTTTTTTTTGTAAAGCACTTTCAAAAAAAAAAACAAAACAGTCATTTGTGAATAAACAGGCAGGCATGAAAATTAAAGAGGAACAAATTGGAACACAATAGATGATCAAAAATCATCAGCAAAAACAAAATATAATATAACCAACGGGTGAGTTTACAGCTTAAAATACTGCAATGCAAAGTGCAAAAGCAAAAGTCCAAAATAATTGGGAAAAAGAAAGGCAAAGCCAAAACATTTCATTTTGGATTTACCGAAATAATAATATGTAGTGTAGCATGTAGTGGAACTATGCTTTGTTGTTCAATTGCACTCGTTAATTTAGGGGAATCACCTCAGTTTACTGAGGAATTAGTTTTAATGAAATCTCAGAGACTTTATGTGAAATTACGTTGATCAGTCTGTTATCTGAAAGCCGTAAGTTCTGATTAAATTGACCTCAGTTCCCACACAAAGAAAGACACAAAACCGTGAATTGGTCTAAAAAAGAAAGGTTTATTAACTATTCTACTATTAATGTAGACGTGAACTATAAAAAATGAAACTGGAGTGTGTGTAGTGAACGTGTTATTTTAGATTACCGAGCCAAACAAAGAGGATTATGGTGAGAACAGGATGGTTAACAAACAATCTAATGATGGTGATTAATAATTTGGTTTATGATCGAGACACTTGTGAGCTGTTAAGTGGTTATAACATCAACCCGATTAGGAGCAGATAGAAAGGTTGGCTTTGCCTATTTTGTGCAGCGCTGATGGGAACGGAGTCTCCTTTGGCTGGAACAGATGTTGGTGAACCGGCACTCTTTACAATGTATCCAGGCTGTTTCCTCCTGAAGCATCATGAAGTTGTCTCGTGTTCTGCCGTGGAGCTCTAAGCGACGCAGTGTTGGAGGCCCGTCAGCAGCTTTCAACGTCGGCACCCAGTGTGGATCTGTCGGTAGGCAGCTGGCGTCCTGCCCGCGGTGTTGATGAAACAATTATTTTACTATGAACGGTGGCACTCGTGCTTTCGGCCACGTTTGGTAGTAGCCGAAAACAGAAACAGAATTTTGGAAACCAAGAGCGAAGGCGCGGTGTAGTTGATCTGTTACAATGTCTAATTTCTGCTGATTCTTGTGGGTTTGGTTTGACAGAATCAAGCATGTAAATTAGACTTTAAATGGAGGCGAGCACTATCTTGAGAATAAAACAAAGTCAAAGACTAAACGAAGAACTACCAAAATGAAAAAAAAAAGCGGAACAAGAGAGTAAGAAACAAAAAGAAAAACAAGAGAGAAGAAGAAAGAGGAGAAAGAAGAGAACAAACAAAAGCAGTTTCCTTCTTTTATTCCCCTCAGTCCTGGGGGGGCGTGTATTGAAGGCGTGAAGAGGATTTTGCTGCGACTTTTGGTAACTTAACCCTCCTCTCTTTGTTATCAAGAGGAGAGAAGGCTGCGTTTCTTAACCTAAATTAAGAAAATGCACTATACACGCGAACACGATAAATCCGTCTCTCACCATGACCCATGAACATGAAATGAAAGAACAGTGACATACACATACCTCATGAGACATAGCGTAGGCTATGCAGCAAAAATAGGAATGTGATATAAACTGTAACATATGAGGAATGTGTGTTAGCATATGGAAACATAGCAGGTGGGGTGAAGCATTGATTTCTACATGACTGATTATACCTATGATAAAACATTAATACATTTAATCAGCGGTAACATGGGTGCTCATGGCGATGTAGTCCCGACCTCACCGGACCATTTACTGTCATTAGATGGCACTGTGGGTCCGTGACAGAAGCGTGAATATTTTTGTATAAAGTTATCTTGGTCCTCATACCGCCTACAGATGAGATTTTTGGATAGGTGATACAAGGACTTCTTATTGAGATCAATGCAGTTATAAACACACCAAACAGAGATTGGGAAAACAGTTATTTAGCTTGTATATGTATAAATGTATAAGTGTGAGACCTTTCCAGACACCCACTGGTATGCAGCCCAAGTTGTATGACCCTCCTTATCAGCTCTGATGGGAGTAGATCCAGAACTTCAACAAAAACAGTGCTTGTTACCTGGTGTGTCCCCTCGCTTGGCATTCCAGAGAAAGTCAAGCTGTGTCCGCTACAGTAGAATAGTTAGAATAATGGTGCTTTTATACAACCAGTGTTTAAATCTCTGTTATAGTTTGTGTTTAGGACCTGCTATTTTTGTAGAATTCCACTGAAACTGACAGACAGGTGGTTCGTTATCAAACTTGCTCGAAAAATCTGAAGCAATTGCAATTAATTTATATACAATTCTAGCTACAGTACAATATTATAGGTGGATGTTCTTTAGTCTCTGTTCGTTGGCCCTGTGATGGACCTTTCTTGGAAGTACCTTGCCTTTCATCCTGAATCAACTGAGGTAGACTCCAGCCCCCCTGCAACCCCCTACATGATAAAGTGGTGTATACATAATTGATGGCTTCTGTTTGTGTAATAATCTATGACTGATAGGTATCCACACATCTATCCATCCCTCATTTCACCTGTATTAAAGAATCAATACATAGATATACTGCATGTGGATATGAATGTATCTACCCATCTCTTCCCATCCATTTGGATGATGGATTAACAGGTCGGTGTGGACATCTATTTGTCTCTTCATCTATATCGTCACTGGATGGATGGATCGGTATCCATGCAGGTCTCGCCATCCATCATGTCTTGGTCTATCATCAATGAGTATTCACATGGATGGACCACTGGATACAGATAGGTTAGCTATATTCAGGATAGATTCTAGCTCCACGGGTCAAAATAGATTTGAATATTGACAAGAGACTGCATGTCAAACTTTGATAAATAGTTTTTTTTTCACACATACAAAATCATGTCCTAAAAACACATTCTTGAGCCACATGGCATTGTTTGGGAGCTAAAAGTGTAACACAGTAAAATCTGATTTGAAATTTAAAAAAAAAAAAAAAAAAAAAGTCATGAGAATTAGTTGCTTTTTCATCCCTGTACACTTTGGGTGACTTATCTGTAACATTGATTTCCACGACACCACACGTTTCTTTTTTCCAAGCCTAGCGCACACTTTGTATAAGCTGGTTAGATGTTTAAAATGGTTAAAAAAAAAAAAAAAAGTGGATTCTTAAACACACAGCTCATTCATTGAAAAACAAGTAAGACAAAGAAATTCCCTCATATGCCACCCCAACCCTCTTTGCCATAGAGCTCTACAAAAACATTTCCAAACTCTCTATAAATGCTGCTACTTACTAGAAGTCAGAGTTCCTCAGGCAGATACACATCCAAGGTGGTGCAACAACATTCATTCACATTTACTCTTCACACATGAGGAGCAGCAAGCAGCTTCCTGAGGAGCTCAGGCTGGCAAGGTGACAGCATTTATGATATATGTCCAAGGGGCAGGCAATAAAGAGCTTTAAAAGTAATAAGTAAAATCTTGAAAGCGATCCAAAAACAAATGGGCAGTCAATGTGAGGTCACTTCTCAGCTGGAAAGATGTCTGGCAGAGCTTTGACCCTTTTGAGGTCCTGTGTGGATGCCTTTGTTGGAGCTGAGCCCACAACAAGAAACTCTTTGGTGTGTGAAGTGGGGGAGTCACAGTGCTTAACCCTTCTCAGGTTGATTCCTCTGCACGGTTAAAGGACGCCAGTAACTACAGTCATCCTCAAATTTTATTCATACCCTCCCATCAGTGAAGGAAAAAAACAGCTCTCACTGAGATAAGTTGAAATTGACAAAAGCAATAATAAATAAAAAATTTATGAAAATCATGACATTGCTTTTTAATTGTGGTTTAACAGAAATACTTTAAAAATACACACACACAAAACAAGCAAACAAGCATGATAGGACCACTAAACTAATATTTTGTTGAACAACCCTTTGAGCCAATCACTGCAATCAAGTGTTTTCTGTAACTCTCAGTCAGACTTCTGCACCTGTTGACAGGTATTTTGATTTTGGCCCACTGCTCATCAGCAAAGTGCTCTAATTTGTCCGGGGCAGTTTTGTTTGTTTGTTTGTTTGTTTTTTTAATTATTCTTTTCAACCACAATTCAAAAGCAATGTCTTATTTCACTAAACTATAATTTAGCCAATTTCTATTTATTATTACTTTTTTCATTTTCTAGTTATTTGAGTGACTCTTGTGAATTTTGCCTTTGAGGACGACTGTATGTAGCTGTCAGAATCACATCCCCGCCCACATTCAGTCAGGTTCGTCTCAGTTACCACCCACCTTCATCCAATAATCCAGTCCGAACTTCCCACACAGCCGCGCAGTTTGAAACCAGTCTCCAGGAAAACCTATTAGTGTGAGTCTTGGAGACGCAGGTGTTTGGATCAGTGGAGCTGAAGACAGACAACTTTACCGTCGGTCACACGTAAAATTGCGTGTAATTGTAGCCGTTCGGAATCCAAATGGAGCATAATTTGCCGTTGGTGTCAGCGGAAGGGATGGACGTGGATGGAGTATTTCCTTGTTGGAGTTTCCCAGGAGTTAGTGGAGCCAAGGCCGAGCGGCCACCCTGACCTTTTACTGACTGACTACCGTGAGTACCTGTCATAAATACTGTCCATACTGTGGCTGTTGCGCTGTGCTGAGACGTGCTGTGTGAGTTGATCATATTTGATTTGTTTTGGTGTCCGGGGTAAAACCCGGAACTGACTATTTAATTGTGGCTCCAGTTGTGTTTGGAAGGAACTGGATTGAACTGAGCTGCGTGGGGAAACCGGGGCGGATTGTTACCTGACTGGATAAGACTCAGAACTGCATTTGACACACTTTCACCCATTTCCATTGCTTGCTGGTTTCTTTTGGTAAATACACTTTCTCCATGCTGAATTGAGTTTTGAGCTAATTATTTGTTTGAGTATTGTTGTTTTGTTTTTGTGCCTGCATTTGTTCACTGTCTGGTCGCTTATCTAGTTTTGTATGGTTTAGCTATTTTGTTTACTTGTATCTTGTTAGACTGACTGTGAACCCTGAATATTAATCAGTGTCAAAATCGCGACAAAAAAGTGGCACCCTAGATTGTCAGAACCACGAACCCATAGTTTTTTTTTTTCAGCTTCGCCATCAAACAAGTATAGAAATATATACTTATAACCTCTTCAGCTACTGTGGCCTCAGCATAGGACTGTGGTACACCAGTTGGAATGTGGAGGACATCCCTGGACTGAATGCTCTTTTGCTGGACCCAAATGTTAGGAGTGGAATGCAACAAATTCCCCAAACTCAGCCAGCTGCTGCAAAAAGCACCACTTATTATTTATCGAACGTGGAATTGTGTGTGGACTCAGATCTTTCACTAAATTGTATAGTTCATCCTACACCCACCCAACTGGTCGAGGCAGATGGCCGTCCCTCCCTGAGCCTGGTTCTGTTGGAGGTTTTTTTTCCCCCGCAGGGGTTTTCGGTTCCTTCCCACTGTTGTGGACTGCTTGCAGACTTCTGAAGCTTATAGGGAATCCAAATGTTTTGGATTGTTGGGTGTTTCTGCCTTTGTTAAGCGCTATGAGATGACTTGTTGTTGTAAATATGCGCTATACAAATAGAATTTTATTGAATTTCACAGTCACTCATCCCCCTGGATATCACATCTCAGGATTGGAGCAGCTAATCAGTCTTAATGTAAATCTGAATGTACAAGCTGAGATTAATGAGGAACCATCTGAAACTCACCATGCACTTAAAGCAACCTTGGAAGAGATATTTCTTATACTCATTAAGACACAAAACACATAAACAAGAGCTTAAAAACACCATAACAACCTCATTAAGGAATGTCACCACAGCTTATGAGCAGCACTTTCAACACTTGTTTGAAACCCTGAACAAACAATCTGCATATTTTAAATGTCCTGTCAAGCTGTAATTTCCATAATTTGGGAAAATGGAGGCTGAGCCAGATCCCCTGTTATACTTGAAGAGATGTTATGATTTTCTGACTTTAAATCCACTTACTGAAGAGGAATCGATGGCTACCTTGAGGAATGTCCTTCGTGGAACAGCAAGAGACTGGTGGGATGTGTTCATTTAAACACACATATCTGGTCAGACTTTCAGGAATCGTTCTGTGCTGCCTTTTTATCTGAGGATTATGAGGATGAACTGGCAGAGTGAGTAAGTACAAGGGTTCAAGGTGGTGGCAAAAGCATACATTACTTTGCTTATATGTACTACTCCTTGTGTCAGAGGTGGAAGCCAGATATACAGTAAGCTACAGTACTAAAGCTGATTTTCAGGAATATCTTTTTCTCACTTGGCTTAAACAGCAATTATTGGCAGATGGAAATGGAACCAGAGGTATGAGAAATTACAAGTTTTATCTGAGCCCTAGGTTTGTTCCAGTTTAAAATCATGCCATTTGAACTGAAGAATTCCCCTGCTACGTTCCAGAAGCTCATGGAGAGGGCACTCGAACTGAAAGGTGTCCTCTGTTTTGTTTACCTGGGCGACACCGTCATTTTCTTCACATCATGGGAGTGACATTTCTACAGTGTCCAAGCTGTTTTGACAAACTCCACAGTGCTGGCCTGTCTGCCAACATGAAAAAAAGTGAGTTGTTCAGGACCTCTCTGAAATTTCTTGGCCACGTTGTGTCTGCCACTGGAGTTTATGTTGATCCAGACAAGACTGACACTGTGTGAAACTTTCCGATACCCACCAACCTGAAGGCCTTACTGAGGTTCCTGGGCATGACAGGGTGGTGTCATTGGTGTATTCCCAACTTTACTCACACTGCTGAGCCACTCAGTACCTTGAAGAAAAAAAGAAGCAAGGTTTCTCTGGCCAATGGCATGCCAAACTGCTTCTGGTACTTTAAACAGCATCTGGTAAAACAACCTATTCTGGGCCACACAAACTTCAATTTCAATGTATACTGATGCAAGTGAGATGGGTCTTGGTGCAGTCCTGAGTTCAGACAATGGAACTGAGGAGGTCCTTTTTATCATGGTTACACTGTACCAGATGCTCTCTCCTGAGCCCCAACAGAATGTCGGCCCACTTCACCTGTGTGTACTACCCTCATGTCTGCCTCCCTTGGACCATCAAAAGAGTTTCCCATCGCAATCGAGGCCTGTCGAAGGCACAGCAGGAAGACACTGAATTTCAGACCCTCTATGAAAAGGTAGTAGAAGGGGAAAGTCATCATAAATTCAACCACTTTATTCATCATAATGGAGGATCTCCTCTACCATGTTGTCACACACCCATACAATTGCATCTACTGGTCATCTTGGGAGGCATAAAACCTACCAAAGACTGCAACATCTGGTGTATTGGCCAAAGCGGAATTGGGATGTCTGACAACACGTTCAGAGCTGTCAAGTATGGCAACTGAAAACTGGCAGGAAAACTCGAGGAAACTACAGTACAAAGTTCCTGGGAAATGCTTGGGATAGACTTGATGGGTCCATTTCCCAAGAGCTCCAACCAAAATGTCTACCTACTGGTTTTTGTGGACTACTACTTTCAGTGGGTGGAACTGTTCCCCAAAGGAACACCACTGGAGAAAACATCTCTCAAGCCCTGGTGAAAGACATCTTGACCCGGTGAGGCATACCTAACTTCATCTTCTCTGACTGTTCATCACAGTTTGTCTTGTGTGTCTTACAAACTATGTGCCAAACCTGGGATGTAGGACATAACTTAACATCTGCCTATCACCCCCAAACCAACATCACAGAGAGTGAACAGTACCATAAAAACAATGGTTGCCTCCTATGTTGGAGATCAGCACAAACACTGGGACAAACACCTCCCAGAGTTCTGGTTTGCTGTCAACTCAGCTGCAGAGTTGAACCTTGGTTGCTCGCTGAGAGGACCTCTTGATGTTGTGCTGCAACCTCGGTAGAGAGCTCTTGACACCAATGTTTAAACCAAGATCACACAGAGGATATATGTTCCTTTAAGTGTTTCCTTGTTGGAGTTTCCCAGGAATTGCCAGCGTCAGTGGAACCAAGGCCAATGCTGCCACCCTGACCTTTTACTGAGTGACTGACTGACAGGTCCATGGCATTGTGAATACCCAGTGTAAATAATGTTCATACTGTCACTGTTGAGTTGTTACCCTGCGTTGACAGACACTGTCTGAGCTGTTCAAAATTTGATTTCCTGTTTTGGTTTTGGTGTTAAAAGATCCTTGGTCAAGCCCAGAGTGGATTATTTAATTTAATTCAAGTTGTGTTTGGAACAAACTGCATTGGACTCAGAATTGCAACACACGCATTCACCAATTCCCATTGATGCTGGTTTGTTTTGTAAATACAGTATCTAAATGCTTAATTAGGTTGTGGTCTGTCCGTTTGTGTGAGTATTGCTGTTTTGTTTTGTGCCTGAATTTGTTCACTCTGTGGTCACCTGCCTAGTTTTGTATGGTTTGACAAGTTGACCATTTGGTTCTAGTTATCTTATTTGTCAATCCTGACACTGTCTGACACCCGTCATTATTAATCCGTGTCAAACCCACTAAAACTATATCAGCAGGTGCTTAAAGCCTGAATATAGTCGTAGGTGTTTATTAACTGTGCAGAGAAACTCTTTTTTTTTTTTTCTTTTCTGGCCAGAGCTTGTTAATTGGCTTGGTAAAGCTGATTCTAACACCAACATGTGTTACAGGCACTAACTAGGCCTATTGCCAGAGAGTGTTGTTTTTACGTGGCTTGTCAGCTGCAATCTGACATCAACCTACTCATTAACTCTGGAAGCGTGCTCCGGTTTGTATGAGGGGTGAGAGGCATTTGAGGAATATGTATAAAATAGTTGCTGTTATTTGCAACTTTATATCTTGGCTATGCAACAGGATTAAAAAAAAAAAAAAACAGAACCAAGTAAAGGTCATTATCTTAAATTTAGTAATAATGTCAAAGTAACAAGACACAAATAACCTGTAATGATTTAATAAATAATAGTTAGGGGAAAGGAGGTGGGGAACTGTCCTTCAGCCCTCCTGTGTCTGCTCCAGAAACTCTGCTGATGACGTGTTTGTCAGGTTATTCCTGAAGTCCACAAAGGGGGCTTGATTAGTTCCAGACTAGTACGTATGTTGTGTCGTCTAAAAACACTCATTTAATAATGTGAACTTTGATGTTTGCTGGGGATTCATCCGTACCTTTCTAAACCTGTGAGTCGGCAGGTGTATGTTTTCATGTGATGATTAAATTGCTCCTCAGTGCTGGCTGATTGCCTGTTTGGTTCTGGTGATTTGTGGCAATTACTCAAGATTATTTTCACTCTGCTGCTCTCATAGCTGACTCAAGAAGAGTGACAGGTGCGAGAAGGCATGGCAGTTAAACTATTTGCTGTCAAGTTGGAACTCACAAATTTCTCCCAACTGGGGTTCGTGCTCTGAAAACAGATGTATAAACAGAGTTTTGTAAAAATCCAAACCAAATGTCACCAATATAAATCACCATGCATATTGACATAGCAAAATTCTAAAAAAAAACACGCTGTAATAGTCCCATATCTCTTCATAAAAACAGATAATTGCATAAAACTGTCTGTTTAACATGTTTGTGTTTTGGAAGAATTCACCTAAAATGAAATATGCAATATACTGCTGATATCTACCAGAGTAAATTATGTTCTATCATTTTCGCGACGGAATAGAACAACCAATGAGGCATTGTGGCTCACTGGTGTGATTTTAACTGAGTGTTTTTCGACTACAGTGAAGCTTAATAACACAGCAGAATAAATAAGGTTTTCGCTACACAGTTGATACTTGTTAGTGTGATGAATTCATTGTAAGTTTTGCTTCTTTTCATTGAATTTATTAACAAAAACAACAAAGACTGCCATGAGCCATATCTTTTAATATATATTATTTGTTAGTAAATGTTAAACTGTGGCCCTGAACAGTTTAGAAATGTAAGTGACAAGTTTATTTAAACAAGCATGTTGGATATTGTTACATTAACAGTGCAGATTGATCCACAGGGAGGCGTTTCTCATAAAATCAGAGCTAATTCTTCTCGATTAGCTGTGGCGCTGCGATAAACGATTAATAATGAAGACTTCCCACTTATGGGAAATCACCACTCATCCCTTTTTGTTCCTTCCAGCAGTTTGCTTTTATCTTCTGAGTAACACTTACAATAATAAACACGCTAATTAGCCACTGTAACCTCAGCCTACAGAGGAAGAAAGGAAGCCTTTGGTGGTTGCTGCGTCTTGGCCTCGGAGTGTTCACACAGGTCGGTTCACATAACCTCAGTTTTGTGTGGAGGAGCTCGACGGCACTGTTTTTCTTTCTTTTATAACCGCGTGTGGTGACTGATCTGAGCCGTTATCTATATTTGCATGTGTTTTTCAACGTTTTGTCACATGAGCTAGTTTGAAAATCAAAGCTGACACAAGGAGATGTTTTTTTTTTTTTCCCCCGACTGTCACTGTGAGAACAAACGGCCGGTCCCCTGTTAATGCAGATTTCACTTTACAATGTCTTTACATCTTCCGCTGAAGAGAATTACACAAACGATGAAGGGGCATTTGTCTCTTTGGTTTAAGACACTGGTGTTCTCTTTCGTAACCTAAATTCAGTCAGTATCTCTCTGTCGTAGAAGATGTACCTTTTTGCCTCGTCTCTTGCCTTGGTGGAGGAATAAGATTAAAGACGTAATGAAAAAAAATCTACAAGACAGGAGGGACGGGATAGGACAGGAGGAATTCCCTATTGGATTCTTTCATATCGAGGACTCCATCCGCTTCATAAGTCTTGACAGGTAAATGACAATGCTGCATCACGTCTCTTATCTGCAGGCATGTGTGTCTATGTGCACGCTTTCATAATTCATCAGTGTTATATCGAAGCGGTAAAGACAAAACGGACAAAGTGTAACTAAAAATAGCGCTGGACGTTCATTGACATTCCACATGGCACAGCGCCAGCCTTAATGGACACACCGAAGAAAAATATCTCGACCAAGACTCCATTTCATTTCTGCAAAGCAAACCGTAATGAAACAGCACTTTGTATAATCAGGTATTCTCAAAAGCCACAAAAAAGCCACACCGAAACAATAAACCTTCAATTTCCTCAGTACTTACATTGAATGATGAGAAGCTGTTTCAAAAAAAAGAACGACATTTGGCAGACTTGTGATTGCTGTACAACAGAACAGTGATTGAGCATGAGGAGACTGTGCATGAAATGAAAGGGACAAGAGTTTGCACAAAGCTATGATTTGTGGAGATGATGAAACACAGACGTGGAAAACACAGAAGCCAGTTCAGATTTGGTGTTTCTCTGATGAGATTAAAGAAGATGACCAATGTGACAAAGTGGAAAATAAGCGTGAGTGTGTGCAGACAGACGGAGAGACGGGGAGAAATAGAGGTGACGTTGTTTGACAGTGACATATGTTTGTTTTTCTGCGATTATAGAAAAACAATTGCCTCATGTGAAGCATCTGAATAAGTCTGGTTGTCAGCCTCAAGTCTACCATAGAGGCATTATCAGAAAACAATTTCCTTTTGGAATTGAGACTCAGATGTTGACATTAGCGCTGTCGTATAAGAAAGCATAGGACCAAGCTAGCTGGAGACGTGCAGCAAAGCAGATCACCATTTGGAACGTGATCACTGCATTATTTGTTTTGTTTTGATCCCTGGTCGACATGAAGTCCAGAATGCCATCGAGAGAGGGATTTACTGGAGATTTACTCAAGTCAAAAATACGAGTTGCTGTGGACAAACTAATCACAGCACAGAAAAGGAGAGAAGGATGGCGCTTGTGGAAACACTTCTATATTTTGTTGTTTTTAGATTATAGCTCTTATTTAAATGGCAAATGACTTTTTTTTTCAGTATATATTTCATGGGTTTGACTGGAAAATGAGACCTTTAGCACCGCTGCAGTAGTGGAGCTCCTGTTTCTGCTAACAACGAAAGTGGCCGATGCAGTAGAACTAATTCTGCTAGGACCTTTGGTTTACCAAAGGTCATGATTGTCACATTGTGGACCTGAAGCTGAGAGATAAACAGGAGGGAGAACGTTGCAGATACAAAGTTGCATCGAGTTGTATTAACAACAACAAAACAACTAGGAACGCTGTCTGGCTGAGATAAATCTCTTTAATTTTGTACTTTTAATTTAAGGATTCTAGAGTTGTTTCATCATCATGTATTATTCATTATTATATGGTTAATAATTGATCCAAAATGAAATGTGTTTTTTTTGCTGGTGTGTGTGTGTGAGGAAAAGTACTAAAAGAACAAAAGTGAGCTGGAAAAACAGAAAATTATTTATTTGCAGTCTCCATAATAGAAAGCGGCCTCCAAAAGAAAAATACAAAAGAAAAACTAATTATTTCTAAGCGTTAAGTAATAACAGTAAGACCAGTCCCATTCTCTCTACCAGTACATTCATATGCAGCACTCAGGGCAGGAAGTCTGCCTTCCCAGTTCAAAGTGGCCATGAAGTTGATGAAAAAATACACACAAATTTCTTGAGATTCTTCAACAATGCCTCAATTAATAGATCCACACTCAGTCGTTAATATTCAACATTCAGAATAACTAAAATATTTGTGCTTTCTTCAGTATTTATCTTGGTTATTTTGAATTTCCTTACACATCTCTGGTCCAGTCAGATACGAAACTCCACCTACACACATCTCACAAGTGACAGACTCTGACAGATGATGGCTTTTAGAGCATGAGTCTGTGAAGATTCTCAGTCATCCAGGTCATGGTTATTCTCGTAGTTTAATCGTAGCAACTGGACTTGCTTGAGTTTCTTGAAGACGTTTCACCTCTTATCCAAGAGGCTTCATCAGTTCTCACTGACTAGTTGGGAGATCCAGATACTTATATCCTTAAGGAACCATTAACACTGAGTTCTGGGGGTTTGTTGCTCCTCCCCCTCATTATGCGAGTCGTCCATACTTCCTCTGCCACAAAGGGGTTCGTTAAGGTCCCAACTGAAACTGAAACTCAAGTGTTAATGGCTCCTTAAGGATATAAGTATCTGGAAGTCCCAACTAGTCAGTCAGAACTGATGAAGCCTCTTGGATGAGAGGTGAAACGTCTTCAAGGAACTCAAGCAAGTCCAGTTGCTACGATTAAACTACGAGAATTTAGAGCATGCTATGTTGTTTTTGTTTTTTTTTTTTTTAAATCACAAATAGCAAACAACAAAAAACAAAAAAAGTGAAATATAATTCTGCTTCCAGCTATTGGAATTGTAAAATTAAATAAAGTAAACAAAAAAACGTGTGGTTAATGTCTAACTTTCTACACCGAAGCAGCTTGTGTGTAGTCAGAGAGGGAGCGCTTGTGCTTCCTGACGCATAACATGAGGAATTCTTGTATATTTAACCTGTGTGCGACTCTGCTGATCATGGTGATTCCACCCAGTAACATTTAATGATTTTTGCTGCACAGTTTAACCATTTTTAAAGGCTGGCATGACTGGTTCTTAATCATTACCACTCGGAAATTGATAGAAATTTCTGCCTCTGTATTTTGAATGTCATCAGCCCACTCTGAATCATGGACTGAAATGGTGTGAATCACATTAAGATTCCAGCATCGCAGCAGCAATAGCTCCGATAGCATGTACTCCTCAAAATGGTCGTTTTTACCTTTTCTGTCATCTACAGGGACACATACTTCATGAATGTTAAACGGAAAATCAATTTTAAGCTCTTAGGTTATCTATTATGTATATGTTGTCATCCATTAATCATGTGTTAGTGATCACTCGCTTTTATGTTCAGTCATTTTCAGAAAAACTAAAAGCTTAAATGTTTCCAGGTTAGGCTGACCAGAGTTTTAAGTTACGTGATTCATGTCTGTTACACAACCAAGGTCAGAAATAAGGAGTTAAGGTCTCCTCAGGTGCAGAGTTTCAGCCTGAAGATCTTGGACAAGTTATGGAATATAATGTAGACTCCAGATCCATTATAGAAGATGCCTTCTCATCCCTGGGAAGCAGTTTTCTGTCATAGGACAGTAGTAACATACTATGGGAAACCATAAGGATTAAACTTACAGAAACTATTTATGCCAATAGAAAAAGAGTTCTGCGACCTGTTATAAATAAGCTGTAACTCTTGTTCCTCTGGGAGAGAGAGGGAGAACTGCTGGACAGATTTCTTATCTCTTTTTCTCCCCATTGCGATGTAATAAATTTACCAATGACCCAGCAAAGTGTTTGTTTTGTCACTTACAGTAATAAGAGTCATGACAGCATTTCCATCACTCACCGGATTTGTCACTAGAAGAGTTCAACAAACAAAATGCTTCCAGGCTTTAAAAAAAAAAAACAAGATAAATGTTGAGGGGTTAAATAAGGTTGTGCGTGTTGTTTTGACAGTGAATGTGATTAAAAATGTGTTTGTATTCAAGAGAAATTTCAGCAGGAGGCATTTCATTTTCCTCGCTGACGGTGTGTGACCGTTTTAACCCTTCGTTCGATGCTGTGAAGTCTGCTGATATTGCTGATGCGAAGCCACAATACACTGTAAAGTCATTCAGTGGATATTTCTGCCAAAGTGTGCCTGCTGCTGCAGGTGATGTTTAAATAAATGATGTGAGGGCACTGATTGATATTCTGTGAACTTCTCTGCTGTGGGAGCAGAGTGCACTTCAGACTCACATCCATTACAATGAAAAAAAAAAGAAACACAAGACAATTCTGTCTTTTAAAACTCTGTTTCTCTTCTCTAAAACTTCTCTCTATTTCCCTCTGGCATATCAAAGCACCCAAACGGACTGATTTGTCCTGTTTAAGGAAGCCCTTTATAGCATATTAGTATGATTAGAATGAGGTATTCTCTACTACTAGGATCCCTGAGGTTATGATTCACATAGTGTTAGTAGTTTTACATTTTTAAAAAAAACTGAATAAACACAGATTTTCGCTGGACTTGTGAAGCCTCTGGATTTGCTGCAGAAAGTTACAGATTTCAGCTTCAACTTTCACCGACAAACAACAAAAATAAGATGGATGGTTGTTCTGTGCTGCCCAGGAACAGTTTGTTTTGATGTGTCATCCTTTGTCATCTCCTGTGTCTTTGCACATGATCCGTTCCTGCATTCAATCTTCTTACGTTTGAACACGTCTACAAAGCTCACTGTATTGTTTCCTCACCAGCACAGTCTGACTTTGTGTTTTCGTGTCCATCACTTTTGTACACAGTAATGAAATGGTCCTTTATCAACCCCCGGAATAAGCAGTATTCAGCGTCTCTGCTTATGTGGTGATTTCTATGCAGTTATTAATGCGGAAGCTGTGAAACAAGCACAATGTGTCCTCCAGCGTGTCCTCGTTTGCTGAAGTTAGCACCTGCAGAGGAAACAAAGCCACAAACTGTGTCATTGACTCAAAACTGCTAAAGCTGTTCAAATTGTGTTGACAGATCAGCGGTATTACAGAGAAGACGAGCAAATGATGCTGTTTCAGAGCCTCCTCCTTCGACACGCCACAAGGGTAAAGAACTTGAACACATTTGCTTGTTTACTTGTTTTATTTATTTTATCATCAGTTTATAATCTGCTATGTTGTCATCTGTGCACCTTATTACACATCCTTATTTGCTCTCCTTTTTAATCTTTCTCTTTGCTTCCTCCTACAAAACACTACTTTGTAGCTTCTAATTAAAAAAATCCCACAGTATACAAGTACAGTTTTTCATATGCAGTATCTTTCACTTGCTTTATTTTTTTAATATTTTACCCTGCAGACATAAACAAACTGCGCCTTAAAAATATAAATGTATCTGTGTTGCGTGCTCATCTGCACAGTGCATTTCAGAGTGTAAATTTGAGTCTTTTTTAAAAATTCTATCCTCTTCTGGTCTGCTGTATCATGCTCTAATTTAGTATATTTGTCATATTGGCAGATCGTATGTGATTTATGATACAGGTTCACCTCAGTTTGTGTTTGTGAGCCACATGCATGAGTGTTATGATGCACTGCCAAAAGTGAGATTAGTGCTATGCAGAAGAGGATGTGGTTCAGATAAGGTCCACGGCAGCGAGTGAGCTAAAGTCTTGGATGGCTCTCCTGAGAGGCAGTAGCTCAACAAAGAGAATAGCTTCATCCTGATTTCCATCACCTCTTGATAAATGCTGTCTGAGAGCTCAGACTAACCAAAGAGAGATTTGTCTCAGATGCTGAGGGTATTAATTTTCACATTAACGGTTAGAGCTGTCGGTAAAATCCAAGAGCCGTTTGTTTGCAAACATGAGCGATGCTGCTGAGCTTCAGGTGACTCTGAGGAACTGGATGTCTCCCCGGAGAAACGGCAGCATGTGGGGGAGGGTCTGTTCCAGCGCTCTGTGCCTGTTCCAGGGTCTGTGCCAGGGCATGATTAGTGCCAGGCACGTCCACGTGTCCTCACAGCAGCTCTGCTATTTTAAATGGCACAATGGATCTGACACAAGTGCATTTTTTTCCCCGTCTAAGATTAGCACCAGCTTTAAAAAAAAATAAAATAAAAATCTTAAAAAACATGACAGATTTGTGAACAGCTGTTTCCTTAATTTGTCTTTTGCCACCTAAATAAATTGCCATCTGGAAGCCTCTGGAAGCCCCCTAACCTGTAATAGGTGTGTGTGTGTGCCTCATTCACATTTATTAGACTCTAAGCTGCAGTGGGAACCGTATTTTACACAGAGGGGGCAATAAATCATATCCAGTACACAGCAAGACATTATACAATATTATATCGTAGTAGAAAACCACAGACAACGCGTATGATGACTTGAATTATTTGCATGTAGGGACTGCATTTATTCCATTTCAACATTCGGCACAAGGCTGAACACACAAAGTAAACCAGTGAGACAATTCAACTGATCCATCCATAGTTGGTGTGAAACAACTTGTCTGTGTGCCTCATAAAGTCGCTGCAGGAGCTTGCTTTAAATCCTTACGCACTGTTCTCCCTTTATGCAGTTGTGGTTTACAAGTGAGACATAATGAATGGAGTTTTTCTTCACCCTTCTTCACAACCAGGGTAATCTAAGCTGCAGCTCTGGCCCGGTCCTGAACAGACGAGCAGCCAGACACCAAGAAAAACATCTCACAAAGTTCAAGCAAACCATCCAAACCTCTCACGTGTTACACAGGAGCCAAATCAGAGCTTGAACAGATCTGTTATGAGTAAGACCTCATTTATCTGGATAAAGTTGTCTGAGCCTGGCTTTCATCCACTGGAGCAGAAACACAGAAACAAAGACTGTAGTAATACAATAACTAAAAACTAAAAACAATAGAATCAATCAGGATTATTGATTTTATGTATTTTATATATGACACAGTTAAAATAAGATCAAAGATCATTTACTTAATGTGGTTTTTACAAAAACCATCAAGTCTGGACAGCATCATTTACGCCTTAAATGTAATTATTCATTTAACTGTTTTTAAAACCTTTTGTAGTTTTGTCATAGATATTTTAAACAGAAGTAATCTTACTTACACTTCCATTATATTTAGGACAAGTAACAGTACTTATAGGCTAGAGACTGTGGAGGAGGGTTATTTTTTCCATCCCTAAGGCTACACTTTGAGGTCAAACTCGGGTGGTTGCTCTCTGCTTTCCTGCCACGATGCTGTAGCTGAAGTGCTACAAATTGTTATTGGATGTGTTTTTTTCCCCCCTTTTTTAAACAATATATTACTCAGCGCTTACATAAACAAAACTCACAACAAAAGGGGGGAGAGCAGCAGTGACCTCGAGGACAGGGGAGGTGGCAGCAGCAGTGGGACTCGGTTCCACTCCAAACATGTAAAAGAGATTAATCTCTTGGCTGCCCTCTTCTTCAGCTGTGGGAAAATTCCTCAGATGTCATTGGGGGAAGATTCCTCCTTCCGCTTATACACAAAAAGTGTAAGGAAATTTAAAAAAAATGTTTTAGCCTCAGAGCAGAAGGTTAAGGAAAGTGTTGCAGTTTAAGATAATATCCTAGTGACTGTTGGTCAATTCATTTTCAACATACTAACAAATATTACCGTAATTTCCGGACTGTAAACTTTTTTCACACGCTGATGAACACTGCGGCTTAAACAATCCATCCATTATCCATACACCGCTTAATCCTGATTAGGCTCGCAGGGGGCTGGAGCCTATCCCAGCTGTTTTAGGATGAAGGCAGGGGACACCCTGGACAGGTCACCAGTCCATCGCAGAGCCACACGTAGAGACAGACAACCAAGCACACTCACATTCACACCTACGGACAATTTAGAATCACCAATTAACCTCAACATGTTTTTGGACTGTGTGGGAGGAAGTCGGAGAACCTGGAGAGAACCCACACTGCACGGGGAGAACATGCAAACTCCATGCAGAAAGATGCCGGGTGTCCTCACCAGGATGCGAACCGGCGACCTTCTTCTTGCTGCGAGGCAACAGTGCTAACCACTGCGCCACCTTGCAGCCTGTCTTAAACAATGATGCGGCTAATTTATGGATTTTGACGAGTTTTATGAATTTCCCTCAAGACGAAAGTGACATTGAGAGCAACAACGAAAGAGAGACTGAGGAAGTGTGTGTCTGAGGAAGATGAAGATAGCGATCGATGACTTTTCCTGGTAGGCTACTGTATTTTTAATTTTTGTTAACCAGCAGTGTCACAGGCACTGTTTGGAAAAAGCATTTACGGTACGTGTTTGTGTATGTTAGTGGGTGCAGCTTATATTCCGGTGCTCAATAGTCTGGAAATTACATAGTACACACATGTAGTGCCTCTTTGATGTCCAAATAGTTATGATTTCATGTATTTAGTTCTCATATCTGCAACTTTTCTAGAGGTTGGATAATTTATTTGAAATTCATAACCAAATAAAGTTTAAATTAGAGTTGCTATTGTTCTTTAAAAAAGATAAATGAAGCTCAACAGTCAGCCCGGCAAGATGCCCCTTAATTTAATTTTTACCGTCTACTTCATCTTACTTTAGGTTGAAGCTGTGTAAACATCAACAGTGTGTCAGTTTCACAGATAATGTGACCTCACTTCCTTCAAGTTCATTCATTTTTTTTGCCTTTGCTTGTTCACTCCTTTCTTTATCCAGCAAACCCTTAAAATTCAACAACAAATAAGTTGGTCATTGCCTTCCAAACAATCCATGTGATGATGTATTTTGAACTAATGTCCCAATCAGCAGCACAACTTTTGTCAAGGCTTTTCATATATGAGATTATCAAAACCCATCATGGAAAAGTTCTGAGTATAGCTTATTAATGTGTGTATCTTCAGTGTGTTACCCTATATTGACTGGGAAAATAAAAAAATATACGTTGTGGCCATTTCACATATGATTCTCTACCTGCAACGTGCAGAGGATGTATACCATGAACTATGGCCCAATAATTTCCACAGAAAGCAGCAATTAGCTTTGCTTCATATTGACCTCTAACCTGTTTACTGTCAACACTGTGTCCTAAGTTACTTTCCATTACAGGTACAACATAATCACTGGCTGGATTACCTTTTAAAAGCATTTTTTTGTTTTCATGAATGAAACATTAGAGTTATGGTACAACTTTGATACCAGAAAACCAGAGAGTCTTTTTTTTTTTCCATGATCTTTCCCTACCTTAACTGCAAACACCTCAACATGATGTTAAAAAAAATCTGTTGTCACTAAAGGTGAACTTAATGTACTACAAAATCAGAAGAAAGCACATCGTCCATGAACATATTGTTGGTATGATAAGTGCATATAAACAACAATTTGTATATGATTTTTTTTCTTCAAAACAATATCCTGAATTAAATTAGTTTCTTAAGCACACCTTTTATTTTACTTTATTATTATTATTATTATTGTCATTATTGTTGTTTCTTTTATTATCTGTCTTTACTTGGCAATAAACAAACAAACAAAACAAAAAACAACTGTAAAATTGTAAATTGTCCATATGGAAATCTTCGTATTGTATTCTTCTTTTCCTGCTTGCTTTTTTCATTTTCTTTCTTTCTTTCTTTTAATTTTAAATTGTTTTAAACTTTTTTTTACTTCTTATTTTTATTTAATTTTTTGTATATTCTTATATAATAATTTATTTTGTGTTACTGTGATAAAACAGTTTCCCTTGTGGATCAATAAATTTTATCTAAGTCTAAGTCTAAAAGGCTCAGAATGACAGATCGTTTTATAATTTAAGCTGAAATCTCACTGGGTTAAATTATTGTAGTAAAAAGGTCTCATTAAAAGCTCCAAATCACAAGTTTCTAATTAAATTTTCAGTGCAAGCCCAACATCAATAGACCAGGTCTAATCAATTCTAAGTCGTCGGTTTTTGCACCAAGAGCAGCGCAATGAGCAATCTATAGGCTCGAGCACGTTGTTTTGGTTTTTTTTCTGCAGAACTTGCTCTTTAGTCCACATCAATGTGCTTAATGCTGCAAATGCTCGTGGCAGCAGTATTGAATTCTCCTTATCGTGGAGTCGCACTGGAGTTCACACCCCATTCATTTCAATGATGACGGTGACAGGATGCATTTGTTTCCTGTTGTCGTAAATAGATTCCACCTCATTTGCGTCCCACAAAGTTCGTTGTGGTTGAACTTTGACCTATGGAATGATGAGACCAACCACAGTCTAGCCGATGTGAGGGAGAAGGTGAGGAGTTGTCTAGGAGGTAATGATTGTTACTATTTATACACCGCGAACATGAGTGGTGTCAGAATGATGCCTGGGTGCAAATATAGTGATAAAGAAAAGAAAAAAACTGTTTTCTTTTTCATGTTTTGAAATGAAGCTTAGTTGTGTTTCCTCTAGTAGCATGCTTCAAATCTCACCTGTTTTTCCCCCCCAGTAAGAAAGTTTTATTCTGCTAAAGCTGTTTTCACCACAGCTTTGGCCCTAAAAAAAAAATAGGAATGCATCTTATGTCATGCCATCATGGTGAACAAAAATTCATGTACAGGAAAGCTGCTATTACAACCCCCCACTATAGTCAGCGGTTTTTGAAAAAAAAAAAAAGAGTTGATGATTAACACAATCTTGACAGAAACCAGGATGAAAAGACATTTTACCAAAATACATTGACTCTGAAACTGTTGATTTAAGTAAATGCTGAGAGTAAATGACTTAAACAAGTGGCTGAATGGCTGAGCTGGTGTGTGTGTGTGTGTGCGTGTGTGTAGAAGAAGATGTTTGCATTGCTTTCCAGAGTTTCCCTTTCGCTCATAGTCATCATACCACCAGGTAGAGGCAGCAGCAAGTGATTAAGAAGAAACAGTAAAGCCTTTTCATTCCAAATAATGTTTTAATGCCAAATAAGGCTTTCATTTCTGCCTTGTTTTCACTGTCTCATTTCTCAGCTGCATATCTCAGAAATGTCTCGGCATAAAATTTGCCTGAGTGTAAGTTTTCAAGAAAGACATCACCTTCGCTGCATTCCGTTACATTCCATACATTATGATTTTCATATTATGCAAACATTTGGATAAAGCTACACTTTGTAAAGCAGCCTTGGATTGTGAAATTACTTAATAATAAATTAATGACACAGTAAATGCTGCAGTTGCACGTAGAGCATACCATTAGGTCCTATCAGATTACAGCACATCACCTCAGCAACCGAGCGCTGTTGTGTTCTGATCCCACCAAAACACACGGCACTGGACTTGGCCAAGCCCAAGGGGTTTCAGATGGCTATAATTTTTCTTAAAATGAGAGAAAAGTAGCAAAATATGGTCAGACATGAGCCAGGATACACAAGAAAGAAACGAAGCTCTAATGTGACAGCAAATCCTCGGCTCAGGGGATTTTTTTTTCTTAATTGCCACAAAAAAAGATCTTGAGTTTAGTCCTGGAAACAGTCCACCTGAAGGAAATCAGTGCCTTGAAAATGTTCAAGTGAAGTGTACCACAGAGAAAAGGAGGGAGGGAATAAAATCATAATTTTAGGGTAAGCTTTCAGAAATGTTATCTTGAAATAAGATAATTTCCTTTTTAATTATCGTTTGTTGTACTCTTAGTCGTTGTTTCATCTCATTTAAAATCATACTGTTAGAGCAGCAATGTCATATCAAACAAGACACAAAGTAAAAGCAAGATCATAATATCATACTATCATGCGATTACAATGGAAGCACGCTTTATTCTTGCTGTGTCGTGTATGAGGACAAAAATGCAAAGCGTGTGCACTGTAGCTTGCCTAATTGACTTAATGATCTAAATGTGTATCTACACCGTCTATCAGCAGGTTACATCTGCTACTTTTTACCTGCTGTTAAAAGATTGTTCTGCAATGCAGTTTACACTTTATCAAATGTCAGACACGCTATAAAATGTTTCAGTGTTAGCAGTGTTAGATATAATGAGTCAAAGTCTACTATTGGCAGAGCCAGTATGAAATTAAAACAAGTAAACACACGTAGCCATTAAGTTGTCTTTGATTTCAATACCTGCAATTATTTGGATTGAACTGTTTCATAAGCCATGTTAAGGAGAAAAAGTAAAAACTAGTTTTCTTTAAAAAGAACAACAACAAAAACAAACAAAAACAAAAAACCTTACCAGAGGTTCTTATGGTACATTTTGCTGTGGATAAAATCACTGCACAGAGTTTACCATTAGTTGAGCAGTGGCTCTAGGATACACTTACATAAATGCCCCAGCTAGTAAAGGGCTTGCAAAACAACTCAACGCATGTATAAATTTTATTTTATTTTGCTGAGAAGGTGACTGTGTTCCACCCGGCGCTCTTGATGCTGACCACGAGCAGGACACTTGTGATTTGTCCTGGAGGACTCATTGTAATGCGCTCCCTTTGCAGCCCCCTACGTTCAGAAAATGCAATAACCGTGAAATTAAACTATTCTTTATTTGCTATAAAACCCCCTGGGAGCTTGTCTGGGCCTTACACTTAATAGTCTGCGATATGAGAGTTCAGGTGGGCGGTCAGATATCCAGACGGCATCACAAGTTTAGCAGTATTGCTTGTTAAATGTTAATGTAACTGTGATCAACTTTGATCATATATATATATGCCTGTCTTTGCATACAGCCTGTATTTGTGTACATGTTAGTGTTAACAAAATGAATCAAAGCAACAGTTTGCATCAGTTTTCTTGAGTTATGACAACTTCTCCTGAAATTGTGTTCAGCCAACAAACTCCACTGTGTTGTGAAAATGAGCTCTTCCTCTCAAATCTTTAGGCAGCTGTTGTCCAGGCGTGTTCTAACAGGACAGGAGACTTGAAAATCTTAACTCAAGTTTAAAGATAATTAAGTTTATAAGTCAATTTCATTAAATTAACTTAATTTGAATGTAGTCTTACAACAACTAACACAGAAATTTGAGTTTAAATTGCACACAATTTTAACTTGATGCAATTACTAAAAACTATAATGTCAACCCAACTCATTAAAATTATGTTTTTTAACTTAAAAAGCTTATCTAAATCAGTAAGTTAGATTGATAGATGGCAACCATGCATTTCATGACGTGGTGAAAATATGTTCCTTGAATGATTTTTAGAGTGTATGTAGGTATATTGTGTGTATTGCATGTTCATTTTTCTCTGAACCTTCTGTCTTATATTAGTAGACTCTATTGGTTTTAAACAGTGAGGATCAAAACTACCCTCAACTATCATGTCACTGGTCAGTCCTGCAGAGACAACATCATCTTTTATATAACAAAGTGTTTTTGCAAAGTTCTACATTTTGTGAAATGGTCCAGGCTGTGTCAATAAGTAATTTTGTACTTCTTCTTCAAAGGAGCTCTTCTGGGCTATAGATTTCCATACTGGTGTAACAAACCTGACTGTTCGGGGACACTTAAATTACATCAGCACAGAGCGGATGTAAATTGGATTTTCTGCCAAAGCAGAAAAAGGGAAAAATCTCAACTTTTTCTGTGGAAATGAAGTTAGGATTAGGCTGACAGTGAAGCAAAAAAAAAAAAAAGTACACGAATACCTAAACTTGTATCCACTGAATTCTGTTTATGGTAAGTCATTTAAGTTGAGGTGTGCGGGGGCATTCAGTTATTTGCTGCAGAAGGCAATTCATCAGCAGAAAAGATGCAAATATGTTTTGAACCAAGGACATAAAACCTTTGAAAGTCCATGAAGAGTTTGGATTCTAAAAGAAGTTGCTTCAGGTTGACTCAGTGTGTTGATTGTTGTGAAAAATCACTAAAAAGGCTTCTTCAGTTCATCCTCTTACAAATCTCTGCCTCACTTCAGTTTCACACTGCTCTGCGCTGTAAGACAATTTCTGTTAAGCTGTAAATTATTAAATGTTCTGACTTTTTTTTCCTTTTCCCTGTTTTTCCCCATTCCCTGGAGCTACTGATATGTGGTTGGTGCTTGTTTTAAAGTTTATATTATGGCCTTGTGTCAGAAGAGAACAGGGACCAAACAGCTTCAGTAGTCAGTTCTGCAGATAAACCTCCAAAAGGAAGATTCGCGTGAACTGGATTGACTCCCTCTAGAAAGGAGCAACAACAAAAAACACAAAGTGTGCTTTCAAAACCAATTCATTGATGCATTTTCTACACTGTTATAGATCACCATCTGGTTTTCTGGTTGATTGGTTTACAGTGATGCTTTGATCCTCTTGGAGCTCGAGCTCAAGTGGATGATACCTCGACTCTGGGCTGGTGAGGGTCAGATGAAAGCAGAAACACTCCATCACGCTAATCAGTTTCACAAGCACTCAGTTAAAAATGCTCTTGTCCATACGATGCTTGTTAACACAAATATACAAAGCTAATTTTAAACATCTGGATCACATCAAATGGGATCATTCCCAAGCATTTCCGCTGAGCTTTTGATGAGTGGCTCTGTTCTCCATGCATGAAATCAAATCAGTGATTAGTGTGACACAGAAGATAAAGTGTGTGCTTTTAGCAATTGCACCTGGCTATAAATCAGCATTCATTAAAATTAAACAAAAAGATGTTTTGCCGCTATTACAAATGAAGCAATGGTAACGCTGGAAAAACACTGTCTTACGCAATAATAACTGATGTGTTTCATCAAGGAATTGAGTAGAATTTAACTTTATTTTTAGTTGAATGTTTTTGGGGGTCTTTGTGTTTTTTGTATTCATTTTCTAATCTTATTTGAGTGGCTCTACTGTATTGATGAATCAGAATTTGTGCTTTTTATATCACTTTATATATCTGTTTCCACAAGCTTGTTTTCTATTACCCATTTTTTCCCTTATAACAAGATCCGCTACGAATGTCTTTAACTTTGTAGGCTTTGTCGATTTTAAAGAACTCTTAAGACGCAATTCAGGCACTACTCAGAGCAAACCAGACACTTGCCCGCCATCTCCATCATTACTGGCAGTATTCATATCGTAGAGTGGAGTCCAGCTGCTGCACCGGAGAGCATTTCAATCAAGATTCCTCTGCTGCATTCGCTGGCTACAGAGGCTATTTTGCCCTCCGGAAGATGTGTAGCCAGACTGTGGCAGATAGAGAGAGGCATTTTCGCAGACGTGAGTCATGTAAGGCTGAGTGCGACCTGACTCCAAAAGCGGGGCCATGCATCATTGTATATGTCAGGATGGAGGCCGACATTCAAGGTGCCGAAATCTGACTGATGATGGGCTCTGCTTGGGAGCAAGATGGAGGTGGATGAAAGGGAGTTAGATGTGTGTTGAGGAAGAGGTGAAGGCTGCGAATGGGAGGTAATAAGAGCCGGTGTGTGGCTTTTTCATCTCAGCTGCAACAGGAGTCTCCTTCACAACATGATATATTCTGTTATAGAGAGCAACTATGACAAAATGCTGATTGTCTCATTGTTTTTTTGTTTTTTTTCATTCCACAAAAGGCTGTTGTTGCATAATTAGATAAGTATAATGATCTTACTGATGACCATTCCAGAACACAGCCCACATGTTGTAAATACTCTGTTTGCTAACCACATGTTCTTTATTCGTCAAATGTCATAAACAATCAGTTATGGCATCAGCTATGGCTAATGAGTCGTATTTATTTAGTCACTTCCATCACTAATGTGTGTTTTTGCTTACTTCAGGGTATTTTTAGAAAATAAAAATAATGATTTATTTGTTATTTCTTTATCTTACTTATTGTACATCTGCACTGCAATTTAAATCAAAAACATTTGAATGAAAATGCTGAACACTAGTAAAACAAAAGAAAGCAAAGAGCAAAAGCTACGAGTGATTGAAATCAAACATCTTCCACATATACAAAGATGTTGCATGTCCCGCAGGTGCATATTGAGTGGAGCTAAAAATCCTCATAGTGAATCCTGAAGATGATTATATGTTCACCTAAAAACTTAGGTGACGTTCGTTCCCCATTCGAAAAGTGCCTCCGAACCAATAACGTGAAGTTTCCTGTCGTGCTCCCACATAGTGAGGGCTTAGGTTAGTTCAAGGTTACTCATTGCTCATTACAGTTTCATGCAGCTTGCCAAGATTTTTATTAGCAGAGCTCACAGTAACAAATACATAATATCATATTGCAAGCAAAACACATAATTTCTAAAATGGTCACTCCAGCGAAAGTATGTATTACAAACAATTGCGATATTGGTGACAAACTCAGTATTATGCAGCAGAGAAAGTTGTGTTTTAACTGGGTGGCATTTTTAAATCACACACCCAGCATTGCAGAGTTTCATACTAAAAGGTGTCTTTTTTTTTGTTGACCACATTGTGCTCGTGTGGATGCATGGAAAACTAGTCAATACCACTTAGGTTATGGGTAGGTAGAGCAGAGACAACTAGTTAAGGGTAGGGTATGGTTGAGGCCCAGATGAAGTATTTAAGATAATGATTGGTTGAGGTTAGGGAAATCGTTTGGTTTAGATTTAGGTAAGGGTATAAACACACCTGCAGAGACACGATCTTCGCCATTATTAGTGATCTGTTTTTGCTTTAATGTGCGTTTGTGGACTGCTGTCAAGTTAATTTAGAAATGTGTGTGTTGTGTTTCTCAGTAGTGCTGTATTCTGCTGTTAAAGGGCTGGTTCATGTCATTGATGTAGCTTAATGCTGTTTCTTGCATGTGTTTGTTGTTTTTTTTGTGAGTCTCATCATTTTGTGGTCTTGTCTGGTTTACGCTACTAAAGGCAACACCAAGGATGGTAGTTTTAACTAGAACTGAAAGTCAGTTGTCTATGAATGGAAACCGAAATAATTGTATGGTTTGGACATTTGATGAAGTAGTGACACTTCACGGCATAAACACATACTTTACTTTGGTTGTTCTACCATATATGTTCATCATCACCCACTATGACTGTTTTGTGCCAGTGGGATCCAGCACCTCTTCTATTACAATAATGCATGGCCATGGATGCAGTATCGATACAGTGGGTCTTTTCCCCCAATTGTATTTAGCCATGAAGTGTTTATTAGACTTCCTTCCATCCCATCCATTTTCTTCTACCTGTCTGAGGCCAGGTCATGGTGTCAGGGCATTCAGGACATCAGTCTCCCCAGTAACACTTTCCAGTTCCTCCTGGGGGATCCCGAGGCTTTGTCTGGCCCGATAAGATATGTGATCCCTTTAGGGCACTTGTCAGCATAAAACAAAATCATTCATAGGCCTCCTCCTCAATAATAAAAACTCTCCACATGACAGTTTCTGGATTAGAGAATTTGTGCTTCTTGCTGTTGTACTTTTTCAAAGCTTTAAGCACAACAGCAAACTTTACTTATTAATGCCAACTTCTCAGCAGTAAAATTCAGAGGTATCCCACATTCTCAGAGAATAAGGACGTAATAGGATGGGTACGTGTCCGCAACATGGACTGTAAACAGAGAGGGACAAACCTTCTGTGATGAAACCAATATGTACACTGAAGAATGGTTTTGAAGCTCAGCGTGGTAGCTCCACCTGTAGCTATCTTGGCAGAACATGACTCTGGCCAACTTCCAGTGAATCCGAAAATTGACAGAGAAGTGGAGCATGAGTGAAGGTCATGGACTGTCCTGTGACGCTACCTACCAGCTGCTCAATCATGCATAACTTTAAGCCTTAAAACAATTTATATGACAGAGTTAAATATAAATCCATCAGATGTACAGTTGTCATGAACAGGGAAATTAGCTATGAAGATCAAAAACATTTTTTGTACTTGCTTGTAAATATGTTTATGTCTGCAGTAAAGTTGGGCTTGTAACAGGGGCTCTATGGGTAATGACTCGCTTTTGGAGCCAGCCTCAAGTGGCCGTTTGAGGAACTGTGGTTTTGGTCCCTTCTGTGTTTTTCAGCCTCAAAAGTTGGTCAACACTAGAAGGAACAGCATGTTTTGTTTTTGTTTTTTTGTATGATTTGTGTGAAATAACTCCTCAAATTGTCACTCCTTTAATATTGAAATTGAGAGTTTGCAAAGATTCTAAGAAGTTTTATGTATATTTTTTACAGAACCACAAGAAACAAGTTAAGATAAACTGTATTGATCCCTCACCGGGGAAATTCACAGGGTAGTAGAAATGCAGAAGTAGTTTTTCTGTTACAGATACTAATAATCTAAAGTTAAAACCAATGTGACAGAAACCCCTTGCCCTTTGATTAACCCCTTTAGATAAGTCACCTGTACTGTCACTGCACCAATTATATGTTCTGACAGTTTCTTTCCTCGTCAGCAGTTTTCATATGATCAGTTGAATGTAACGTGACCTACATGTAGATTAAATACGGCCCTTGCTGGTGTCTCCTGGCACTCCTCACAATATTACCCTGAACTGCTTTCAGGACCACTTACCATTACAGCCTAATGTGTCTAATCGTGTAACAGATTGCTAAATGTTTGCAGAAAATGGGTGCAATTTTAGCTGTCATTACCTGTTCTTTCTGCAGTGCATGTGACTGGCCAAGACAGTTTAAATGGCTGATAAAGCTGCTTTTTCACGCATTCTCTCACATAGGCACTCGTACAGTTTCCTATTTCTGTACACTCTTTAATGTTTTGTGTTTCAAAAACAGTTGTTCATTAACAAAAGCCCATCAATTGTATTACACTCTTTCTGCTTTAAATGTGCTTTCAGAATTTGCAGTTTAAGGCTATTTAGACCACAATTAGATACAGCAAAATGGAACAATCTCATAGCATTTATATGCTTACTTACAGGATCCTGACCACGACAAACCATACTGTTTGTAATGTATCAAGTAGCAGTTCAGCAAGCATCATCCATCTCTGCTAAATGCCTGTCACACAGCTCTGCTCAAGAGCAAACAGACTTTTGCCAATGTCAGTCTTAAGCATTAGGCTGATTTCAACTCAGATGCCCAGCTGGTGTCTGTCAGTGGAGTCAAAATAAAGAAAAATATTTAGTCCTGAAACACCACATAATATGTGGAGTGTGTGTCTTTAGGGCGCCGTAACTTTTTAGTTGAAATAAATGCCACCTGCTGACTGAAAACTAACATTTTCTACAGTAGTTGGCATAAAATGCGAAATACAGCCAAGACTGGTGCCATCAGTTGGACAAATTAAAATTAAGTTTTCACACCTCTTACAATTCATCCTGAAAGGGGCGTAAGTAATATTTTAAGGCAATTTACCAAATATTTGCTGAGGAACCTACAACCATAAATGTCATGGTGGCACAAGAGGAAGTCAGGGGTCACCAGAGATTTATCCTCTGGGTACCATGATTGTGTTCGAAGTTTCTTCTGGGTCTGCCTAATATAGCAGTAGATTGATTACAGTCTAGACCAAAGCGATGGACTGATGTGGCTCTTTCAGCTGTTTCATAGTATTCAACACTGCACCCCTCCTACAGAGAAGCAAACCTCTCAGTCTGATTGAGACATAAAATAACCACAAATAGCACAGCTGTGTGGGTCATTTTGCGTCCAACTGTGTATCTTGCTATTTGTTTGTCATCTATTTGCTTCGTTATGGGTCTCTGTGTGGTCGTTTTACACCTCTGTGCGGTTAATGAGCTTCTCATTTTCGTTGTTGACCCCTATTGGACCCTCGGGCCTGTGCCTTGCAGATCCGCTCAATAATCCATTCAATAATCCATTAACACTGAAAGTATTTTTTTCTGTTAAATGAGGGGTATCCCCATATAATGAAATGACATAAAAGTGTTTCTCATGCATCTCTGGTTTTGAACACCCATTCAATACTAATTCCATTCTCACAGTCTTGGAGCTGAGATCAATCCTGCTGCCTTTTACAACAATGTGTCTTAACTGAATAAAGAGCTTGGAACAGCTAACTCATTGTGAAGATGAGATTACACAGGGAGTCTTTGTGGAGCCTCGTCGTCATACCTTTCAGTAATCCCTCTTTATTCAGGCTGCCGAGAGAGTCGAATTCATATTCATCAGGTCACTACAAACCTGCACATGCTGCTGATGCAGGAGTACATAAGTGTATACTAGATCTTAGTAATTTTATTATACATAAATATGATCCAACTGCAGACCAGAAATGATAAATCAAAGGAAAATCTTTTTGCTCAGCATTCAGGTCACAGATGATCCTAAACTTCAGCCACTGTGTATTGTATGTATTTTTTTTTATTAATTAATGGTTGCTTGTGTATAATCCTCATAGCTTCACTTATATTATGCATTCAGCAGCATATAGTGAAAGCATATGCATCCTGCAACATCTGTCATATTGTTTGCATGTACATTCAATATTCCTCCCACACACCAGCATGCCTTGTGTTTTCAGTAGACTAGTACTAGACATTTTTCTTCCCACAAACTTGTTGTTGTACCAGATCCTGCACTGTAAGTCTGAAAGTGAAGATTTCTGCATGAGGAGGAGGCACAAAATATGCACATACACTGCACTCCCTGTGGATGGTAGTGACAGTGCTGTACAGTGATAATAATGGACGGCACAAATCCTAAAATAGGCACCAGTGCCATTCCATATTTAAATATTTTGCAGGGACATGTGACAAGGTGTCCCTCTCCAATCAGAATCTAGGCTTTTTTTCTAGCTTTTACTACTGTACTTACAGTATCTGACAGGATCACAACTTTATTCTAATTTATGGCTGGCAGCTGACAAATGAGGGGTGTTTACATTAGACTGCGGGACATGTGTGTATGTGCTTGAACACATGCTGTGTGTTTGTGCCTGCACATCTCTCTGAAACTCCTCTGCTCTCCACTGTCCCTCTTCACAGCAAAATTAAACATATCATTACAGCAAATCTACATTTTAAATGAGGAGCACTAATTCACAGGTTTCATGTTTACCTGTGGAGCAGTCAGCATGTATGCATATCGTTTTCTTAGAACAAAGAGGGAAAGCAGAATTAGAAATTTTGTCTTATGGCAACCAATTACCATATTAATCAGCTGGTTCAAATGCATAAACAGATACCGCTGTACACTTTAATGATTAAATATGACTGTATTTTTCTGCATTTCCCTGAAATGTACAGTTAATGTAATCCTGTACATCACCAACTGTGTGGCGTGAAGTCTTTACAACTAAATTAGTTGTGGACATTGTGTTCTGTGTGAGGCTTAGCACTGTAATTTCCAATCTGCAGTCTTTAATGTACATTTCCATGTATATTTATGAGCTGCGCTGCTTTTTTGGATAAAAACTTATCTAAATCCCATCATTTGTCTATGAATCTATGCACTGATACGACAAAGGAGCATCC